>NC_083733.1:33520869-33821956 GCF_028564815.1 Eubalaena glacialis
CTAGGGAAAGGCTATGGATTTTGTCCTATGTCTTTGCAGTAGTTCCAGATGAAACATGCACCTCCCATTAATGCCTCATAAATCCTCCTTGTTCCCTCCTTCCTGTTGTCGATTAAACAGGACCAGAATCTTGGAGAAAGGTAGAGAAAGGGTGGGTAGCCCAAAGTCAGGTACAGATTCATGAGATTCAGGTTTAAAGTCTCTACATTTGTCTGACAGTGGTAACAGATTTGTGACAAGTCTTGTTATCCTTTGTAGGCAAATGAAGGAGCCATGAGTAGGGAGCAGAATCCATGGGGCTCTATCCATCATTCTTACTCTTCAAAGAAGTGGAAAATGCTGCTTGCTGAAATACACTAAAATATTTTATCTTCAGATCTGTCCACATAGGGAGTATTTTCTCCCCTTCTGCATTCATTCTTGGTAAAGTCCTACTTTGCAATAGAGAAATGTGGTCACCAAGAGTCATCAACTCCACACCATTTTCATTGTGACTGTTCTTGTGTTTTTCTCAAATGGTCTCATGTGTGTTCATCTCTGTATCAGTCAGGTTCAGGCCAGGAAGGCAGAATCCAGTCTAAATATTATAAAAGGGGGGAATTTAATATAGGGGATTGGTTACACAGGTGATAGAAGAGCTGAGAAGCCAGAAGGGACAGTGGGCCAATCAGAGGTTAGAAATTGCAGGAATCCATCACCACCTCTAGGAGGGAGGGTCAGAGGGAGGAGGTGGACAGCTGGAGTCCAAGGGGGAAGCTGTCTGGTGGGATCTGGAACCATGGAGGAGAATCAGCCCCTGCCCAGGGCACGTCAATTGGTTGAACCCAGCTGTAAGCCAAGAGATGTGGGAGTCTGGGGGTGCATCCTACAGGGGCCAGGCCTGCCGTGCAGAACAGAGGATGGATGTGGGAAGCACCTGAGGGAAAACAGTCTCCTAAACTGAGATTGAGCCCCAAACTGTCACCCATGTGACCCCAAACAAAACAACAACAAGAACAACAAAAGCTTTTTGTAAATCAACATTGCATAGAAAATTCAAAAAAGGATCAGACTTGGGTATAAACATCAGTTTCTCCCTTTGCTAGCTATGTGACATTGGGTGCATTTTTTAATCTCCAAATCCTGGTGTTAAAAAGGGATATTTACAGTACATTTCTCAAAAAATGTCATGAGATATTGTGGGAAAAAGCCCAGACTTGAAGTATGGCTTTTTACATTTACTCAAAATCTGTAGGCAGGAAGAAATAAGGGCTCCCAAGTTGAGCTGGGGGACTTTCCCACCTCTGTTCTCCACATATCAATCTTACGGGTTCTCTTTTATTTATAAATGCGAGCACTTATACATAATACTTAATGCATAATACAGGTGTTTATACATAAATAAAAGGAATTTTAGACATAAATATAATATATAAATACAATATCCTCCACCTCCACCTCCCCCCACCTCCTTCCAGAAAATACTTTGGAATCCAGAAGAAAAGAAAGTCCTTGTGTTCACAAGTAAACAAACTTCAAAAGGCTATTTCATTTGAAAAGACATTCAAAGGTACATTTTGAAAATCAGGGGAGTCACAGCAAATGAGGTCAGATATACATTTGAAAAGAAATTCAAATGTCCCTTTAGAAAGTAGGAGTCACTGACTCAGTTCAGAAGAACAAGGGGAAGCCAGACCTTGAAGGTCTGTAAGGGGTCCTGAGGATTGTTCTAAGACGGAAAACCATAAGCGTATTTTTCGTTGGTTAAGTGTTACATGAAGCTCTGTTGATTGTGAAGGGGCTGATTTTACTATCAGAGGATTAAATAAGATAATGAAAAAACACACTTAGCACAGGGCCTGGAATGGAAAGAAGTGTTTAAAAAATACTAAGTTAAGGAACATCAAGATCATTGTGGGGGGGTGTGTGTGTGTGTGTGTGCGCGCACGTGCAAGCACGTGCACACTCACGCACGTGTAATTTTTAGGAGTGTAGATTGGTGGCTTTTGTCCTCTGGAGCCTTTCTTTCCTGTCTTAAGTGATAGAAGAATTGGGACAGTAGGGGGAGGAGGAAGGAAATGGGTGGATAAAAAAATTTGGCAACCCAGTACCATGACATATTTTATGCGGCAATCAGTTGGAGGTGTGAGACAAGTGAGTTTTGTTTTTAAACTTTAAAAGTTAAAATGCCAACATTTGCTAATAATTCTCACACATTAGAGCTATTCAAGTCTGTGCATACACAGATGCCACTCATTTGCATGCTGGGCATTTCATGGAGTGGGTGTGGAGATGTCACGTATACCTGGTTCACCTAAGGTCGGATGTTGCTCCTGGAAAACCATCCACGTGTTCGTGGATTGTTTGCCATGTATGTTTTAGGCACCAGGCTGAGATCCCTACATGTCACTGTTACAAAAATAGCTTTGGAGCATGTCTCTGGTGCCTTTTTCTCACCACATTCCCTTTTCCAAAACAACTTTCAGCTCAGCGCGGTCTAGACTTATTTTCTTGGCAAAGGTCCTGCAAGATCGTCCAGGGAGCTAGCTTACTCTCTTTACTGAAGGAGGATGAGGTGGGAAGGGACTAGAGATATTTAAGATGTCTTGTGATCAGCAGGTGAATCCTTCCTTGTGAGTTTTTTTCCCTTTGGGTAGCCCAGGACCCCAAGCCCATCCCCAAGCTCCAATCAGGCTAACCAGTGTCTAAAGACTCAAGTACTGACTTCGTCTAGTTCTTGGTCATGGGTGAAGACTAGAACATATGGGCTTGGAGCTCCTGGATGTCTTGACAGGCTTAGCTGTAGGAACCCAAGATAAACAGCTACCATAAAAGTGAGCCTGTTATTTTCATTTATTCATGTACTGCTTTTTTAAGCAACAAAATCCTTTCTCTGAGGATATTACTCTTGGGTGCATATCATCCAGCTTGGCTTGAGAGCCCAAGAAGCTCAGTGCTCAATGTGGGAAAGTGAAAAGATTGGTTGAGAGAGGAAAGGGGAAGTTGAAAATGCCAAGATTTTGATCAGAGAGAGGCGATCTTGGGTGATATGGTAAAAGAATCTTGGAATTAGAGAAACCAGCTTTAAGTCCCAGTTTGGTTCATACCATTCATACCCTTGGGTGGCTTGTGCCATCTCAGACAAGTCATTTGATCTTCCCTGCCTCAGTTTCCTCATCTGTCACGTGTGAGTAATGATAGCACTGGTCCTGCCAACCTCACTGGGGTACAGTGAAGATTTGATGAGGAATTGAACTTGCTTTGTAAACTTGAAAGTATGGTTACATAAAAGAGATTATTTCCTTGTAATTAGTATTATTAGGCATTGTTCCTGCCCAAGCCGTTTTCATTGTAGTTGGGGAGATAAGACAACCTGTGAAACCATTAGAGAACCACATGAGATGGTATCTGATTAATTGCAGGATTGTTTTGTGTCCACAGTATGGATGAAAAAGATCAAGAAGTATATTTGGGGAAACCTTCAAGAAAGTGGTGGTCCTTGAGGTGGCCTGGGAAGTGGGAAATGTGGGATGAAAAGTTTAAAATGATGGAAAATTATTGTTGCTGAATGACTTTCTCCAAGGGTGATGGTCCAGGGGACCCTTGGGCCACTTCCATGATGGTCAGCCTTACAAACATACCCACCTCCACCTGACCTTGCATGTTCCAGGGGATTCTGAGTTCCCACGAGGACCAATTTTTTCCAATTTATACTATAGTAACTCAAGGGGTGGCCAAAACTGGTGAAATTATCTTGACCTGAATTCAAGTTTGAGTTTTGTCTCTTCCTCCGTATGTGACTTTTCACAAGTCATTCCCTTATCTGAAGTCCGTTAAATGTTTCTGTAATTGTGTTTTGACTTTGGAAGGCTTCTGTGGGATACTAAAAGAGGTAATAGATGTAAATGAACTTTCACATCTGAAAAGGTTTCACCGCTCTGTGGAAGATTTATTTTCTGAAAGCAAGTGTAAGTCTCTCCAGAGCTGAGAGAGGGATTGAAGTTTTTTAGTTTTCCAGTCACCCAGCCCTGGGCTTTGCACCCAGCAGCCATCCAAATAGCTTAGGGATAGATATTTAGTGAACGTAACTTATTTAAGAGAAAGGTCTTTCCAGTTGGCCTGTAGGTAGGGAAGCTCGAGGTGGTGAAGGCAGTTAAGAGGTGTTGGGAATGGAAATTCCATCCTGTGTTCAGTTGTGATGTTTTGTTCACCCAGAAGAGATGCAAGCAAGCCCTGAGGACCCCTTCTGACAGATTCAGTCTCAACCCAATTCCAACATTTCTGTTCATCTTTTGGGTTCACCTGGACACTGCTGAAAAATGAATTAAATCTGACAACAGAAATATATTAGCCATCTTTGAAGGCATGATTCTGGGGAGTCACAAATGAAGAAGCCCACCCAAAGCTATGATCCAATTTGAAAATAAGACACATCCGTCCTCTTTCGTATTTTTTGCTGGGAAATTCCTAAAGTCTCAGCTTCAATTACCCCCAAGTCATTTATTCATTCTTTTTTTCTTTTATTCAACAAATATTATTGAGTGCTTGCTCTATGCCAGGCTCTGGGCCAGGTGCAATAGATTTCATGATAATTAAAAGGGACCATGTCCTTGCCTTCCAGTAATTTATATTTTAGGGAGGGACAGAGATAAGACTTAACTGAGCAGATACTTAATTTTTCAGGTGACTAAAGGGTTTTGAGAGAAATAGACAGGAAATATCTCAGGCTTGCAAGTTATTTTAGAAAGGATAGTTCAGAGAACTTCCATGAGGCGGTGGCATTTGAGCTGAGAGCTACAGGATAAGCAGGGAAGAGTTTAGGAGAGAAGGGCCTACACAGAGAGAGGATAGCAAGTACAAAGACACTGAGGCAACAAAGAGTTTAGAATGTTTAAAGAACTCAAAGAAGCCAGTGTGGCTGAAGAGGGAGAAGAGTGTGAAGAGATGAAGGCGAGAGTGGGGAGGCGGGACCAGATCATCATGGAAACTTGGAGGCCTGGTTAGAGGTGTAGATTCTGTTCCATATCTAAGGGGAAGCCATTGGAGGGTTTTAGGTAAAGAAGTGATATGAAGTTCAGGCTGGGAGCCTCTCCCTTGGGCTTCCACCACCCTCCGTAAGTCCCATAACATAGCACTCATGGGCACTTAGTGTCACTGCCTGCTTACCTGTCCGTCGCCACACCCCCACCCACTAGAATGTGAGTTTCTTGAAGGCGAGGTCTGTGACCCTAGTCACTGAATCTCTAGCAGGTAGTCCAGTGCCTGACATTTGCTATACTCAAGAAATATTTATTGAACTGAATCAAATTTGAAAAGATAGCGAAAAGGCTGAGGGAGCAGATGGCAAATATCAAAGGAATCAGGTGCTCAGGGTTGAAGGGGTTCAAGGCAGAAACCAATCACTTCTAGGTGGGTAGTCAGGGAAGGCTGCCTGGGAGAGGGGGCCTTGAGTCAGCGATCTGAAGGAGAAGTAGACAGGGGTAGGGGAAGGGAAGATAGGCAGATGAAGCCATGTGCCCAAAGATTGCCAGTCTCTTAAAGAATTAAAACTGTGAGTGTTAATTTTACTGAGCTTCCAAAGCTAAGTGGACCGGAAATACATACAACAGATAATTCTGGGAGAACAGGACAAGCACAAGCTCTTTCCCACGTGTAGTTTCACCCTTTGGGTTCATCCAACTGACTGTGTGTGCCCTGGGGGGTTTAGAACAGACTCTCCCTTTCCATCAGCTGGTAAATTTCATGCTCAGCCATGACAGCAAAACCACCGACCAGTCCCATCCCTCAAAACGTCCCAATATTTCTTGATAGACACTTCTGTTGTCTTATGTGCAATAGAATTGTAATCACCTGTATTTAAAACTAATGGATTTGAAATAACCTGCAGGCTTCCACTTTAATGAGAGTTAGATTAATGAAAAAGGACCTTTTGCCTCAGATTGCATGACAACATTTTCAAATTACATTCCTGGAACAGAGAATTCACTTATTCAGAGTAATTGGATGCTGACTTGGGTTAATACGTACAATGTCCTTAAATGAAAATGTGCTATTGTAAGTGGAACTGTATGATACCTGAGGCTTTCTCAATAGATTTGGTTGGACTCTGAGTTAATTATACTGCATGCTATTTTTTGAATGAATTCAAGCATGAATTCTACACGGTAGAGATTGGGATAATTATATTCAATTCTGCTTGGTGCCCCGCTGAAAGAATTGACCTTTTAGATAAAGCGAGTCTCCCAAGCAAGAAACCTGAAGAAAGTCTGCACAAAGCCGGCAGATGCAAGAGCAGAGAAAGTCTTAAGTAAGAGGGGGGGATGGGGGAGGAGTGGGGGGAGGTAGGCTCAAGGAACAGTAGCATCAGCAAGATTGATTTTTTGTCACGGGGAAGTATTTCTGTTTTGTAGCTTGTTTTGTATCCTTGGTACATAAAGGTATAATTTAAAACCATTGATTTTACTAAGCTGTTTTCTCATCAGTAACACGGCTAAAAAGTAGCAGCGTAAAGAATGAGAAGCCGACAAAAAAGCGATGTCGGGCAGATCTCTGGATGTGAGGCCCCCAGAAATGAGCAGAGGGGGTGAGTGGGGCTAGAACCCCACTGAACACTGTGGCCTGAAGCTAAGAGTGTGGGCTTAGAGGCCAGACTGCATGGGTTTGAAGCCTGGTTCTACTACATACTAGCTGTGTGGCTTTAGACTAGGTACTCACCCTCTCTGTGCCTTAGTTTTCTGATCTGCCAAATGGGGTGAACCTCATAGGGTTGCTGTGAGGATTAGAAGGCTGTAAAGCACTTTGTGTGATGTGAATATCCAGTAACTATCAGCTGCCTTTATAAATACTATTCCTCCTGGTCATAAAATCTCTCTTTCCCCAAGATGATGAAAGAAAGGCAACCCATTAAGAGGATTAAACCCATCAGGAGGATTAAAACTCCTTCTCCCCTTGGGGAGAGGAGGAAACTAAGGGGCGAGCGGGGTCTTCTGGACACTGTGTGTCAAAGAGGTGTCCTGTCTCCTTGGCCCAAGTTCCATTTCACAGTCAATAAGAGGCCTCCTTATTCCAAGTACAAGAACAGGCAATGTCACATACAGTATCTGTCTTCAAGCAAGTCCTGCGCTCTGACCACCACTGGGGTAGAAAGATGACTTAATCCTTCAGTCTGACTCTTTAAATGTGGGCGAAATGCTTTTTGCTGACAGTGTGCCCACACGCATCGGCCTTGCTGAGTTTACAGTCCCTCTCTCCCAGCAAAGTTCTGCCTCTCCCTTCTGTCCTAACCTAATCCTTCCTGCTATAGAATATACTTCTCCCATACCGTCTGTATTAGTGTCCTGTGGCTGCTCTAACAAATCGCCACAAACTTGGTGGCTGGAAACAAAGGAAATGTATCGCCTCCAGTTCTGGAGGCTGTAGGTCTGAAATCAGCATCACTAGTCAACATCGAGCTGTTGGCCTTAGTTCCTCCAGAGACTTGGGAAGCTGTTCTTTGACTCTTCCAGCTCTGGTGGCTGCGGACATTCTTTGGCTTTTGGCTGCATCACTGCAACCTCTGCCTCCACAGTCACATTGCAGAAGAGTGTCCTCTTATTTGATCTGTGTCAAATCTCCCTCTGCCTGTCTCTTATAAGGATGCTTGTGATATCATATAAGGTCCACCAGGATAACCTAAATTAATCTCCTTATCTCAAAATCCTTAACTTAGTCACATCTGGCAAAAACCATATAAGATAACATTCACAGGTTCCAGGGGTTAGGACTTGATATCTTTAGGGACCACCATTCAGCTCACTCTACCAGCTCACATTTTACTGCTGGCCCTCACCCCTCACCTCCCATTTATCGGGAGACTTTGACCTGGTCGGCACCCATCTGGCTTCCTCTTCACTCCATGGGTAAGCATTCACTGACTACTGGCTTTATGTGGGTTTCACAGGCCCCTACCCCTGCCCACCCCTTCTACCCGATGGGTCAATCTTCTAACCACCTCTGACGTGCTCCTCAGAAAGACTCTGAGTTCTCCCTAACCTCCACTGGTAACACCTGTGGTCTGGAGTAGCAGAAGCCTGGATTTCCTTGGGGGAACCGTCTCCTGTGGAGAGGAATATAGCTCTGTCCATGTAGTTTAAATGGGGCTGACTCACCCAAAGTTGTACCTTGAAAATATACCTTACTTAAAACTTGCTGGTGACTTAGTAAGTCTCGGTAAGAATAAATTGTGACTGATGGATCCAGCACAGCCAATCAGAGCGCATTATTCCCCTGGTCCAGGGCAAGTGCTTCTGGGATGGGCATGTGACCCAAGGCACAATGCAACTCAGCCCTGGACTTTCGCTAGAACTACTGGAAGTGGGGTGGGGGGGGGGTGGCTCTCTGTTTCTCTCTGATGGATTTGAAGTTGGGAGGATATAAGCTCACAGATGCTGGGTGCTACCACATGGGGGATTTGCCTGAAAATGGAGCCAACAAGAGGAAAGAAGAACCAAAACATGGAGGAGAAATCTAATATCCACTGACTAACTTTTAGCACCGGGATCCAACCAAACCTGAAACTGTCATTATGCTTGACCTTTTGGTTTCATGAGCCATTTATTACCCTCTTTTGCTTAAGTTATTCTGAGTTGGGTTTCTGTCACTTACAATTGGGAGAGTTCTCACTAACACATTTGCCCTGCAGCTGCCTGCTACGAGTTGACTGTTTAAGTCTAAGCAGGAGACTGACTCAATACCATACAGTGTCTAAAGCCCACCTGTTCTGTGCTCAGTACTTTGTTTGGGCACTGACACACTAAAAGAGTAAGGCTCTATTCCTCCTCTCATAGGTTCTTCCTTTGAATTGGGGGGCAAGGACTCCGGAACCAAGTGAAGTCATGCTTCTAGCTTTATCTAATTTAGGATGGTTTTCCTCATAGCTTTATCAGATTGTTTACTCTGACCTTCAGATCTTTTTCTACTGTACATGAGCTAGCCAGTCTGTCCTTAGTTCTCTTAACGCAGTTGGATTTTTCCTCTGTATGTCTGGGTGTTCCACATTGAAACAATCTCTCTGATTGATTGAAGTCAGTAAAGCTTCACTTATGGCCTAAAGAGGGCTGGCTTTGGCCTGGAGAAGCTTGGGATCCGTGAGGATATATGACTTCCATCTCTGCTAGTGTCATACAAATATAAGCTGTGTGGTTCTTTTTATCTTTTAGGATGGTCAGAATTGCCTTAGGACATACTGGAGACTCTGGGGTGGTGGTTGGGGGGTGCTTTGTGGGAAAAGCTCAGGTTCTTATATTCTCTCTCCAGTTCTGACCACTGAACTTAAACTTCTGACTTCGGGTAATCGCCTCATCTTTGGGGGGCTTTATTCCTCATTTTTTTTTTTTTTTTTAAATAAGGACATTGTTTTTTTTTTAAACTTTTGGGTTTATTTATGTATGTATGTATTTATTTATTTATTTATGGCTGTATTGGGTCTTCGTTTCTGTGTGAGGGCTTTCTCTAGTTGCGGCAAGTGGGGGCCACTCTTCATCGTGGTGCGCGGGCCTCTCATTATCGCGGCCTCTCTTGTTGCGGAGCACAGGCTCCAGACGCGCAGGCTCAGTAATTGTGGCTCACGGGCCTAGTTGCTCCGCGGCATGTGGGATCTTCCCAGACCAGGGCTCGAACCCGTGTCCCCTGCATTGGCAGGCAGATTCTCAACCACTGCGCCACCAGGGAAGCCCTATTCCTCATTTCTTAAATGAAGGATTTGAACTTGATCAGGTTTGGCATGTGTGTCTTATTGTTCCCATGTCCATGCTACATACTTCTTGTTTATCAGTATACTCTCTTGTTGAGCCTAAACACAGACTCAGAATCCTTCTCAACACTGCACTAGTTGATCTTTAAGTTTCTCCTAAACCTTTACATTATATGATCTTAAGACTTCTTCTGGGCCAAGAAACTGACACTTTCACTAGAGGTAATTTTTGAATCTTAATTTGGAAATTTTCTCCTTTTTCATCAATAGCTGTGGTTCCTCTGTCCAGAGATGTGGGGCAGGGATGGAGACCTTGCATCCTCTCTCCAGATCCAGGAGTTCCAGCAGCGTGCCTCCGTGTGGACAGATGATGGTTCTCTCAACAGCAGAAAGAACATATCCCATAGCTCTGCAGAGATTTGGAGAAAAAAAAGACTCCAGCAATGAATCCCATTATACAGTTAATATAATTAGTTGCTTTTATGTATAAGGATCAACATTTGTAACTCAAATTTTTTTCATTGTTTCTCTCTCCTTCCAAAGGTTCCAATCCCTTAAATTTGTACATTATCTGTGACTGATATATCATTTATCTAGAGAATACAGTTGTCATTCACTTCATTTAATTAGCTTATGGATTCTAAATTATCTGCTACCATAAAATGTGATTTTATACTGCAGATTAGAAAGGTTTTCAGAAATTTAATATGCCACTTTTAATTGGTGAAAAGTACCCTAAAGGATTCATAATATTTTTTCCTGCACTTGTATTTAGGCTCGAGAGAGAGCTTGAAGATGTTTAGTAAGAAATGGGATTTGGGTCACTAAGACTGGTGATGATTTATTTGGAATAAGGCAAATCTGGAGGGATGGAGTCGTAAATATAGCCATCAGAGGACTACGTTTGAGCAGTGAGACCAGTGAGTTGAAATGGAATATCTTCTGGTTTTCATACCCCAGTTAGTCATTTTGATGGGCTAACAATGTATTTATGGCCTATAGTTCCAAGTTTGCAGCCATGACTAAGAATAGTCAATTTTCTGCTCTGTGTTTGCAACCATTAAATCCATAATCTTCTGTGTATATGGCATTACCACACCTTCCCTAAATACATTCTTGGCCTTATTGATGCCCTGCTTGGTTGTACAGCTGGGCGGCTGTTTGTTCGGCAAAGCAAATGGCTCTTTTTGATCCTTAGACTATGGAAATGGCATACACGGTGAGGTTACAGTCGTAATAAAGAGGCTGGGTTATTGGGAACAACTTCAAGGATTTCCACACTCATCTGTCTTAATGTGCTGCTAATAAAAGTTTATAAAACATGACAAAGGGCATAAAACATCTAGAGCCTGAAAGAGAAGATTTGGAAAGAATCAAAGGTCAGGAAATGCGGGTGACCCTCTGAGGCCTCCACTTCCCCTGGGGACCCTCCCTCTCTCAGGAACCAGGCCCTGATCACCCTGTAAAATCAACAAGGTACAGAGCCTCTGCTCACGCTATTGTCCGTCCTTTGGGTTTAAGGCACTGAAGGCCTCTGTCAGAAGCAAACGTGGAGCTATGATGAAGTCTTAGCACTTTCAGAGTAATTAATTTTATTGGTGAGGTTGACTACGAGAAACTGATTCTAGCCTGGAAGGTTTTCCTAGGGGAAAGACAAAAGAGGGGATCTCTGGGGTTGGGGGTCGGGAAAGGAGCCAGACTTGAGAAGGCCAAGCTACAGTGGGAGGTGCAAAAAATAATAATCATATTATTATCATATAGATCATAATGTCATAATCATAGTGATAATGAATTAATCGTAATAGCACAAAACACCTACATTTTATTGAGTCCCTACAATTTGCCAGGCACTGTGCTGGGCTCTTAATTTTATCAGCCCCCAAATCCTGTGAGATAGGTTATAATATAGGGCACGTTTTGCAGAAAGGAAAGCAGAGGTTTAGAGACATGCAGTGACTTACCTGCAATCTCACTGTTGGCAGATTTAAGATTTGCTCGCAGGTCCGTCTGCTTCTGAGGCCAGTCGGGCTACCGAGAATCCCGGAGAGCTGGGAAGGGAGATCCCCTGGGCAAGGCCTCTCGTCCAGGCCCACTGCTTCCAGGGACCGCCAGGGCTCTCCCAGGTCTCTTCCACCCTGAGGAGCACCTCCTCCTGGGAGCGGGATCCAGCTCTGCGAGAGGGATGCAGAAGGGAAGGAGAAAGACACTGCCTCAGGGGACTGGCCCAGAATCGCTTTCAGGACTTAATATTCTAGTTCCTTTTGATTCTTCTCCTCTAGCATAGGTCCACCCTTTTTTTTTTTTTTTAATCTATTTTATTGAAGCATAGTTGATTTACAATGCTGTGTTAGCAAAGTGATTCAGTTATATGTATATATATATATAGAGAGAGAGAGAGAGAGAGATATTCATATATTCTTTTTCATGAGGGTATATTACAGGATATAGTTCCCTGGGCTATACTGTAAGACCTTGTTTTTTATCCATTCTATATATAATAGTTTGCATCTGCTAATCCCAAACTCCCAGTTCATCTCTCCCCCATCCCCGCTCCCACCATTTTTTTTTTTTTTCAGTTCATACACATAGAGTATGGATTCTCTGTGGCCAACTTTCTTTGCCAATCTTAAAATACTTCCACCTTTTCTAGTAAAAAGTGAATGCATGGCCTTGTTTTAGAAAAATGAGAAATGGAGATGAGCAAAGGAAAGAAAAGAAAGATAATTCTTAATCCCACCATAAAAATGTAGAAAACAGCTACGTGCGTGTGTGTGTGTGTGTGTGTGTGTGTGTGTGTGTGTGTGTGTACCTGTGTGGATACATGCCAATGAGTTACAGTTGCTTTTGCATTTGACAAGAGGGGAAATATGGCATGTGGTGGTTTCAATCTCAACCTCTTTGAATGTCAGATTTTTCATTTATAATAGGGGACAAATAAAAGTGCCTTCTTAAATTTTTGTGAGGATTGAATGAAGGAAGCTGGTTAAGAATTTAGCAGAGGGGCTACATGAAATAGTGCTCAATAAATATTATCTGCATTGTTAGTATTATAACTACAATATGAACACCCCTCAGTGCTATTATGTATTCTTGCATGGCGTCACTTTAAAACAATTTTACTATTTTTTAAAGTTTTCTTTTTTTAAAAATTTATTTATATTTATTTATTTATTTTTGGCTGTGTTGGGTCCTCGTTTCTGTGCGAGGGCTTTCTCTAGTTGCGGCAAGCGGGGGCCACTCTTCATCGCGATGCGCGGGCCTCTCACTATCGCGGCCTCTCTTGTTGCGGAGCACAGGCTCCAGACGCGCAGGCTCAGTAGTTGTGGCCCATGGGCCTAGTTGCTCCACAGCATGTGGGATCCTCCCAGACCAGGGCTCGAACCCACGTCCCCTGCATTAGCAGTCAGACTCTCAACCACTGCGCCACCAGGGAAGCCCTACTATTTTTAATTATGCAAGTAAATATGCTTATTTATAAAACTAGAGACAAACAACAATAAAGCCATCCCTAATCCAACTGACGAAGAGATAGCTACTGTTAAATTTGAGTATACGTATTTCCAACCTCATTTTATTATCTCATGTGATTACGGGGTTTGCTACACACACGAAATTCCAATAGCTACATGTAGTCCATAGGCTAGAGTTAACATAATATACTGAGCCAATTCCTTACTGTAGACATTTAGGTTATTCCTAAATTTTTGCTTTTGTAAACAGTGTTGCAATGAGCAGTATCAAGTCTCTGGGTCTTATTAGAATGAATTCCTGGAATGGGGGTTTCTGGGTCAAAAAGTTTGCAGACTTCTTTTTTTCTTTTTTTGGCCACGCCGCAGTATCTCAGTTCCCCGACCAGGGATTAAACCTGGGCCACAGCAGTGAAAGCCCAGAATCCTAACCACTAGGCCACCAGGGAACTCACTGAGTTTGCAGATTTTTAAGACTCTCAATGAATGGTGCCCACACTCTCTTAGGAGCTGTTGTACAGTAAGTAAGGTACATCATCAGGCCACCTAAGATGGCTGTTCTCTTGCCCTCTGCACATGCCCTGCTTGAGAAGTCCCTGCCTCATCTACACCCTATTCACATGACTGACCTTCCCTCTTAATCACAGAGCCTCATTAGTAAATGCCTACCTACTTGCCCCGGGCCCCCACTAGTGATTGTTCTAATCTTTAGATCAGAACTATCTCCACGGGACTTCCCTGGTGGCGCAGTGGTTAAGAATCCACCTGCCAATGCAGGGGACACAGGTTCGAGCCCTGGCCCGGGAAGATCCCACATGTCTCGGAGCAACTAAGCCCATGCGCCACAACTACTGAGCCTGTGCTCTAGAGCCTGAGAGCCACAACTACTGAGCCCATGTGCCGCAGCTACTGAAGCCCAGCCGCCTAGAGCCCGTGCTCTGCAACAAGAGAAGCCACAACAATGAGAAGCCCGCGCACCGCAACGAGGAATAGCCCCCGCTCACCGCAACCAGAGAAAGCCCACGCAAAGCAATGAAGACCCAACGCAGCCAAAAATCAATCAATAAATAAACACAATTAAAAAAAAAAAAAAGAACTATCTCCGCAATGATAGTTTATCGAAGGGGTGGTGAGGGGCGTGCCCGTCTGTTGGTTTCCTTGGCAACCAATGAGCCAACCTGACATCAATTCCCCCTATAACTGGTAACCTCTCTCTCCCACCGGGAGTGAAGACTGCTGCCCGTCTGACACAGTGGGGTGTCGCTCCAGGACCTTGCTTCAGTTGTGTAAGATCCCCCATCCATTAAAGCACTGATGTCTCTGTTGCTGACTCTGGGCTCTTTCTTTGGTCTTGAGGATGGGCAAGTACAGGGTTTGCAGACCTGTGACGTGCAGCCCAACATAAGGCAACCCTGTTAGCGCCTGAGGGCAGGGTTCCTTCTACAGCTCCACAAAAAATTTTGAATCCCAGCCTGGTGACTGTACTATGCATTGTGTGTCTGGGCCCCCAGTCCTTGTGGTCAGTTGAAGAATAATCAGCAAACGCCTACTCCCTTTTGTGTGTGTGTTAGTCTAAGGATAGCAGAAGGCATACTTAAATAAATGATTAGGATCGACAATGGAAAGGTAAACAGAATCATAATTCATGAGTGTTCCCATTGTTCTCTCCTGACTTGAATTCTATAATCATAAAGCCGCCGTAATCATCCATTCAATTCGGCAGGCCCTTATTGAACAGCTACTTTGTACAAGGCTGGGAGATAGGTGTGAAAAATAATACTGAATATTTGTTCAGTGTTCACACTTGACAAAGTGCTTTCACATACTTAAGAAAAAAACCCCGAGCCAGGACTCAGGAGACCTGATTTCTAGAGTAGCCTCTGCCATTTAATTGAAGTTTGACCTCAGGCTGAGTCTCTCTGCTCCTTGTGTAAATACGAGGCTAAGAATCCACGCTTTTTCTGTCTTAGAGGATTTCTGTGTGATGCTCATGTGAAGCGTTGTATTGTTCCATAGATTTACAGATTTCAGCAAATTACAAAAATGGATTGTAACGTTAAAACATTTTTTTAATTAGACCTAAGCTGAAAAAGGCCTTGGAGTTTGCTTAGGGCAGTGACTTTTCCAACTGCGTTTTGGGGGAGACCAAAGGTGCTGTGGACCACCGTGGGGACCAAGGGGAGGGTGAGAAGGAAGGACTTGGGTCCCCTCTGCCCACCCTCACTTCAGGCTCAGGAGCCAGATGGCTCACGTGTGTCTCTGTTACTGAGACCCCTTTGGGTTTTCTCATCTGTGATATGGATACATGGGTCGCTGTGAAGCTTAGATAAGTTCATCAGTATATGGTGTTCAGAACCGCGGTAGGCACATAACTAATATTGTTAATTTCATGGTCCTCCTTGGAGTTCCTCCTAGGGTCAGAGTTCACTGAAAGTAACGTTTGAAAAATCACTGGCTTCTGTAACTTCTTTATTTTGCAGATGGAAAGTTTATAGCCCAGGGAAGCCAGTGTTCATAGGAGAACCTGGCACGTGCGCGCGTGCACACAGACACACATGCACACATGTCGTCGACATCACTAGCACCGCAGTCCTCCATCCATAAGCTGAAGCACCATTCCCCAGCTTCTGCTGACTTCTCACCGGCTGGTGGACCTTGTGAAGACTGGCTGTGGGCTATTTCTGGGGCTTGGGTGCTTTCTCAGCAGATCTCGCCGTCCACGGATCCAACAGCAAAGCTCTCCCAATCGAGAAACCAATATCCTCAGTCATAGCACTAGTGTTTCCAAGTACCCAACAGATACGAATCTTTGGGATCTGGGAATGAGAAATTGGAATGCTCGAAATCATGTTATTCTTAAAATACTTTAAACCATGGTTAGCTAAAAATATTGTTTGATAAATAAGAAACCGTTTAATAGTACTTATAAAGGGTGTTACAAGAAATTCATAAAGAATATTTACGGACTGGGGGGGCAGGACCCTGGCAGAGGCTGGAGCGACGTGCAGCGATGCGGCGCCCTGGGCCCTTCAGCACCCCCTACGGGTGGGTCCTGGCGCGAAAAATTTTTAAAAAGAATATTTGCAAATATTCAGGGACTGGAAAACACCAGTGAACATTATTAGGTAATATTTGAATAACGTAACATTCAGATCTCCTAGCAAGGGTGAAAGCGTCACGCAGAATTAAGAAATTGACAAAGGACTTACTTTGCTTCTTAATTCTTGGAACTCTGCTCATAGGATTTGAATAAAGTATCGAATGCCTGTAAACATTAATATTTATTTTATCTGCAAGAATGACATTAAGCAGCATACAAGGTCACAAACAAACCGCCAGCAAGATTAACCCAGAAGATTAAGACCCCTTCTCCTACCTGCTCTGGTCCTTAACGTTCAACTCCACATTGGGGAGGAGTTTCCTGCTCTGGCTTTTCACCTGACGTCAGCTGATTCCTTCAAATGAGTAATGTCTGCATAGTGACTGCTGAGCTTTAATTCTCAGAAAAGAACTAGAATACTTTTTCTCATTTTCCCAATTTCTTGACTGAATTTTTCTCAAGAGTTGGCAAAACTAAATCTCCTGAAAAATACTAGAAAACGAAACACAAATATGGGAGACATGAAAGTCACGAAAATTGAGATTCCAGGTCACGTGATTGATACGGACCACAGATGTTATCAGCATTTGGAGAGGAAGGAGATTGTTGGGAGCCAGTGTGGCTTCTTGGAGGAGGTGGTAATTGAGCTGGGTTTGCAGGATCTTTGGCACTTGAAAAGGCAACAGGGTAGGAAAGAAGCATCCCAAGGAGAGGAGCAACCTGGCAAAGGAGGGAGAAGGGTAAGCCTCAGGGAAGCGTGCATTTCAGCCAAGAAGAGAACGGGGTCAGAGAGGACCCCAGAAGCCATGTGTTAATATCCCAAGGATAGCAATGGATTTTTTTCCCCTTGGTTTATTGATTTTTAATTAGGATTTTTAAAATGATAAAAGTAGCAGATGAGAGGAAATTCATATAATGCAGAAGGGTACAGGGTAAGAAATAAAAGACCTGGGACTTCCCTGGTGGTACAGTGGTTAAGAATCTGCCTGCCAATGCAGGGGACACAGGTTTGAGCCCTGGTCTGGGAAGATCCCACATGCCATGGAACAACTAAGCCCGTGCAACACAACTACCCAGCCTGCTCTCTAGAGCTCATGTGCTACAACTACTGAGCCCATGCGCCACAACTACTGAAGCCCACGTGCTCTAGGGCCTGTGCTCCGCAACAAGGGAAGCCACTGCAATGAGAAGCCCGCATACTGCAACGAAGAGTAGCCCCCGGTCGCCGCAATTAGAGAAAGCCCTCGCGCAGCAGCGAAGACCCAACAGCCAAAAAATAAATAAATTTAAAACAAGAAAAAAAATTTTTTTAATTGCTTATTAACAGTTAAAAAAAAAAGAAATAAAAGACCCCCATTATCTCTCAGACCCTCAAACCTGATCAGTGTTGTCTTTGAATCTTGCACATGCACATGTAATAAATGGATACCCTTTTCTTTTTCAATGAATGAAGTCACACCAAACAATTGTTACTATATGCTCTTTTAAAGAAATGGAAACTTAAATTTTAAAAAATATAGACCTTTTTCTGTTTCAATAAAGAGAGCTCCTTGCCCTTATATTTAACTGTTCCATGGTATTTTCATTGTATGGATATACCATAAATTTTTTACCACTCCTTTATGAACATCCAGTTATCTTGTTTCCAGATTTTTTTATTATTAAAAACACTGTTATTGTTTTCTTATTCCTCTACAGCTACTCCCTTTTGTAAGTATGTCTATGGGATAAATTCCTAGAAGTGGAGGGGTTGGGTCATGTGATATGGGCATTTAAAATTTTGACAGTTATTGCCCAATGACCTTCCAGAAAGACTGTACCAGATTTACATTTCCTGCATTACACGCATAGCGTGTGAGAATGTTTCTTTGCATCCATGGGAAGTACACTGGCTAAGAGGCGGGGCTCTGAAGTTGGTCAGCCTGAAATGAATCATGGGTTTGCCATCTCATCACTGCGGGACCTTGGGAAAGTTATTTAACCAAAGCCCTTTGTATCTCTGTTTGCTCCTTTGAAAACAGGGATAAACATAGGATCTATATCCTAAGATGGTTATAGTATGAAATGAGGTGATGATCCACATAAATGCTTAATCAGTGCTGTGCAGTCTATAAGTACTCGAACACATGTAGTCATCTGCAGCAGACCCTGCTGATGCCCTGACCCTATATCCCTTTACCCTCTCATCTCCATGTGTGCTGCAGCCCCCCGCGTTTCTTTGCCTTGGGCTTTGCTGGCTGCCCGGGGGCTGCTTCCCTCGCACATGCTCGCTGCCGACCAGAAGGGCTGCGGAATTAATAACCACCCCACCTCCCGGCAACTGTTGGCCAGGGTCTGATGGAAGTGGGTGTGTAGGTCCCCCAGGTCCCCCACCTCTCAGATGAGGTAACTCTTGAGTGCTCCGCTGTCCCTCCACCCCCCACGCTCCCCACTTCCTCAGTGGCATTAAACTCCAGTCACCCCGGTAACTCGCTCAATTTCCCCCGACCCCTCCCCTCTCCCAGGTCCTCTCCTCCCAAGGATCCCTCGAAAATCCTGGGATCCCTCCCAAATCAACTACTTGTACACAAACACTTTCTGAGGATCTGCTTCTGAGAGGTCCAAATTAGGACACATTTTAAACCTAGTCAATCTGTTTTTTAAAAGATAACTTAATGTTTTAATTTTCGTTTCTCTAATGGTGAGTGAGATTGGCATTATTTCATATGTTACTGGCCAAATACATTGCTTTTCTCTGCTATCTGCCTGTTCTTGTACTTTGCTCATGTATCTATTGGGGTGCTTGTCTTTTCCCTCTTGATTTGTAAGAGCTCTTTGTAAATAATAAAAATTAGCCCTTTGTCTATTCTGTGGTGCTGTTTCCCACATTGCTGCTCAGCTTCTGGCTTTGGTTAGGACTTTTCTTTTTTCTTTTTTTTGGACCATACAGAAGTTTAACATTTTAACATAATCAACAAGGAGATCAGATTTAAAATAACTGTTTCTTTCCATTCATTTACTGCTTTGGTTTTAGTTCTGCGCGTGAAAGAGGCAAGTCTGATGGAAAAAGCCCACTCAGGCAAGAAGGAACCTTGTCAAAGCCCTCTTCTATATATAGATAACTTAATATATATTTATACAGTAATAAATTATAATAAAATTATAGACAATTATTGATAATAAATTTTATATATTATACACAGTAAAGTTCTAGCATTAATTTCTAATCTTTCCTCACTGGAATATACCCATGTGTGACTGCAGAAATTCTCTCTTCTTTGTGGATTTCTTTCTTGTTTCAAAAACCAGGTTTCATAGCAGCAACATGCTTTTCTCTGTGATCTAGGCTGGCCTGGGTAGAAGTCACTTGCTATATTTAACGTCCATCACAGAGAATTCTTGATTTTTCTGTGTGTAACTTCTCAAGAGTTAAGTATTGAGAATTATCACCTGTGTGTCTAAAGTTCCATCAGCCTCTCTTCTTTATATGTTAAGATTTAAGGGTTGGGTTTCTTTTCCCCCTCTGCCTCCATTGCATCCTGCAGAATGCCTGCAGCCCGGGTTTGAGCTGTTTGCAGCGTCCAGGCCTGCCTTGCTCTGATTTAGCTGTGACTAGGGAGTTGGCTAGACTCCAGGGGTGGGGAGCAGGCATTAGCATACTCAGGCAGTGTGCACATGAGTGGTTGCACATGGATGCACCATGCGGCTTCAGGTGGGAAGCTCCGTAGTGGTTCCAGGGTGGATTCTCTCCCTCTCCCTCTGGTCCTCTGTTAATGTCTCCCTTGGCTGAGACAATGCGGTGTGTGTGCGGTGGGGAGTTTCTCCTTAACCATATCCTGATCACTGGAGTGCCATGGGGACTCCAAACTTTTTTTTTTTTCATTTATCTAAGTCACCAAATGATACCAAGAAATAGGAAAACATTTCTTTCTGTTCCTTAACAATGCTATATTTAAAATAGATAACCATTAAGGACCTACTGTACAGCAGTGGGAACTCTGCTCAATATTCTGTAATAACCTAAGTGGGAAAAGAATTTGAAAAAGAATAGATACATTCTATTCTATTCAGCATAAGTGAATCACTTTGTTGTATACCTGAAACTAACACAATACTGTTAATCAACTATACTCCAATATAAAATAAAAATTAAAACAAGAAAAAACAATGTCCAGCTCATTCCCACCTCAGGGCATGTCTGCTAGTTCTTCCCCTTTCATGTTATTTAAATATCTGCTCTGATATTCCCGAGTGGCTGCCCTGCCCATCTCATCTAAATAAACCCACGCTCCCGCCGACCGCGTGTATTACCTATCTACATTATTATTTTTGCTAAGCACTGATGTCCAGCTAGAGTTGTGTTATTTATTGCCTTGCTCGCTTGTTGTGGTCTCCCCACTAGAAGGTAGGCAGGGACTTTGTCCTGGATCCCCGGCGCCTGACAGACACACAGTAGGTGCTCCACATTTAATTGCCAGCAGGATTGTCCCTGTGAAAGGAGAGATCCAGGATGTGCAGGGCTGGGAACCGGTACTGGCCCTTCAGGTGGCGGTGGCTTGGGACCTTCTCCTTGGCTGCATGATCACCGCACCTGGGGAATAGATGACTCCCAATCTTCAAAGAGGACTGGGGCTCTGCCTAAACTCTGTCCAGGGTGTCACTTGTGTTTGAAATCCCTAGAGGGACATAACTAACCCTGTGTGGTCAAGAGGACCTGGAGGCTGTTCTAGGAAGTAGAGCTAGAAAGACAACACAGAACAGAGAGGATGGAAGGCCATTGGGAGAGGAGAGCAGAGCCTAAGAAGGTGCTGTCGGGAGGAGGGGAAGGAGGTCTTCTCCTTGGTAAGGGCCCCGGAGGCCCAGCAGGAAGAGTACACAGCCTTGTAGATACCAGCAAACATTCCCAATGCAGGGGCCAGTCGACACAGGACCAGGACCAGTTCTACGGTCCTTGTAGAACTTAAGGAAACCAGTTCATGGTTAGAATATACTATGTCAAAGGCAGCATGAAGAGGTCAAGGGCACTGTGTCATTTTCAGCCTCTCCCTTGATGCCACTCTCTCTGCCTCTCTGTGTTTCTTTGTCTCTCTCTTGCTCTGTCTTCATCTCTGTCTGTCTGTCTGTCTGTCTTACTCTTGCTCCTGATCTCTCTTTTGTGCTCTCTGTGGGTTGTAAAATGTCTGTATCTCTCTCCTTCCAAGACCCTTTTATGATGGTTGTGTGAAAGGATGGTTTTGCACACGAGCTCCTCGGCAGTCATTTGCGCGGATTCCATAAAATCTTCCTGCAACCAAATCAAATGAAAACCAACCCATAAACTGGGTAGAACAAAAGGGCTCTTTGGACTTGAAAAGGTTAGAGAAGACTGCAGGGGCTGCTCACACGGTTCGATCATGTTCGAAGCTGGGGTTTTAATTTAGTTTTCCTATTTACCCCGTAGAAGTTCCTCACTGCTCAGCTGTTAATGCATTTCCAACTGAAATTTTGTAAATTATATTGGGAAACATTCTCAGCTAGAATAGATTGTGCAAGCTCTCATAATGGCTTCCCGCTGCTGCTTCTAACAATATGAGCCTCTTCTGGAGTGATGTGTGTGTGTGTGTGGACGCACGTCTTGAAGAACCCTCTCCACTTTATCCGCTTGGCTGGCGGCTCTGCGCTCCCCGTACCCGGCTACGAGCAGACTCAGACTTTCCATCAGCACTGAAAGCTGGCACTTCCCCGGCCATCTTGCCAGTGCATCCCTTAGACCCTTCATGTCCATCTTTAATAAAATCACTTCCCCCACAAGTCTATGAGAGGATGACATGGCCCTCCTGGAGTACAGCGCTGCCCATGCCATTCCTCTGCTCTAAAGATGCCTGCAAAGGGAATTCCCTGGCGGTCCATTGGTTAGGGTTCCACGCGTCCACTGCAGGGGGCACGGGTTCAATCCCTGGCCGGGGAACTAAGATCCCGCATGCCGCACGGTACCGCCAAAAAATAAAAAAAAATAAAGACGCTTGCAAAATAAAATCTTTTTTAGTATGGTAAATTATTCAGATTTTTGGAAGGTGATTTGGTGGCATCTACCAGGGTTTAAATTGCTTATATCATTTGATCTAATAATTCTACTTCTAGTAACTGTTCCTACAGAAATCCTGGGACAGGGTTGTGAAGACACAGGCATAGTTAATAATTAATATTATTAATATTATTAATAATTATATTAATCATAATAATAACATTATTAATTATATTAATTATAATAATATATTATATATAATTAATATATAATATATTAATTATATTATAATTATATATAATTATTATAATATAATAGTATTATATTATTATTAATAATATACTGTTTATAAAAAAATAAAATAAAATCTTTTTTTGAGCAAGGCATGTAAGGTTATCTGAAATGTTGACCCCAAGCTATTTTCCTAACAATATATGCTCCCACTCCTCTTCACGGATAAAATATACCTCATCTGTTCTCACCTCTCTCTGCTTTCATGCTAGACGAAGGCCCATCTCTCACCTGGACAAATGTTTGGCTTTCCTACCTGGCTTCTGCTTTGATCCTTGTCCCACTACCCCCCCTACATACAGACATGCTACACCTTCAGAATCAAATGCAAACCCCTAACTATGATCTACCAGGCCCTTTGTCATCATTCTCTAGCTGCTTTTCTCAAACATGTCAGGCTCATGTGCACAGCACCCCCCCCAACACTAACCCACCCAGGGCCTTTTATTTGCTGGTCCCTCCACCTGGAACCCTCCTCCCTTAGATAGTGTGTGGCCGGCCACCTTAATTCGTTCAAACTTCTCCTCAAATGTCATCTCAAGATGCCTTCCCTGCCCACTTGATTTATGGTATAAAAGTATCTATTTATTGTTGTCTCTCCCCACGTGGCAGAGAGAGCCCCCAGATCCATCCTTCACCTCTCCCTTTTAGCAATAAAATCCCCAAGTTTTAGCTGGGTAGAATGGTCATCCAGCTGGAGACTACATTTCCCAGCTTCCCTTGCAGCTAGATGTGACCATATGACTAAGATCAGCCCAATAGGATGTGAGCAGAAGTGCTGCGTGCAACCCTCAGGTCAGACCCTTTAAGGACACTGCCTGCCCTACACTTCCCTCTTCAGCTGTGACCATGTGAGTGACAGCACCATGCCGGGGGCTGGCAGAGCTGGTGGAAGGAAACTGGGTGTGCTCCTGGATGGCTTGTGGGGTGAAGCCACATGCCCTCCCCACCCCAGACTGCCTACCAACTGGGACTTCAGTGAGAGAGAAGCAAACCTGTCTTGTGAAAGCACTGTTACTTAGTTTCTGAGCCAATTTTAGTCATGGACTAAAGTACACCGGTGAATAGTCAGCTCCAAGCAAGCAGGGACCAGTGACTGTCACGTAGTAGGCCCCAAATAAGTATTTGGTGGCTGAAGTTGTGGAATGAAGGGAGGAACAGGGAAGTGTCTGGGGCTCAGGAATGGCAGAGAATAAGGCAGTGACTTACAGGCAAGCATTCCTCTGCCCTACTGGCACCGTGGACACCTGTGGTCAGGACAGGAGACCCCTGGATTGGGGGCCAGGAGCCTGCCCTGGGCATTGCTGCCTCCCAGCCTGGGCAGCCTCTGAAGCTCATCACCCTTCTAAGTCTCAGTTTCTCTTACTGTAAAATGGAAACCATGGCAGTCGTTCAGTTTCCATCAGGAAGACACAGAGGCAGTGAGGTGTGGGTTCCACTCGGGAAGCCCACCACTGCCCCTTGCGGGAAGGGCTGTCACTGTGGGATCAGGATTCGGAAGCCTCACCCAGAGCTCTGCACACCACCAAGGTGCTTCCTACGACGCCCTGCGGGGAATTCCTTCCACATACCACCCGCCTCGCAGGCTCCGCCTCTACACAGAGTGACAGCGGCCTAGCTGCAAGGGAACAGCGGGGCTTAATCCAACCAGGAGAGGAGAGAAATCTGGTGGAACTCAGGGTCGTTCCCTCTTTGCTTAGCTCCAGAGGGGAGAAGAAAGCAGGCAGCATGCTGACACAGTCTATTTCCCCATGCCTCATTGACGAAAACAATAGAGCTGGCAAGCTGGTAGAGGAAATACACATGCTTAGGGCAAACCCGAGGCTTCCCACAGGAGTGAGCAGCCACCGGGAGCCAAGTTCCAACCTCTGAGCAGGTGGTTCATCTGCATCTGAGTAGGAAGCAGGGGGGTTTCATTCATTTACCCATCTGTGGACGTAGGAGCACATCCATTCTGAGAGCAGCCAAATGACTTTCAAGAAGGTTTTTTACTGAGTGTACTTTGGGTGACAAATCTCACGCCAGACTTTGCATGCATTTTCTTGTTTTGTCGCCAAGGCACCCTGATGAGATACACGGTATTGTTACAGAGGATAAGGCTGAGGTTCAGAGAAGTTAAGCAACAGACCCAGGGCCACACAGCCAGGAAGAGGTGGAGCAGGGGCCAGGCCCTGGCTCCTAAGACCATCTTCTTTTCCATAGCAAGTTCCCACCCTCCCAGAACTGGCTATTAGTCATTTCTAATAATAATAACAATAATAATTTTTATTATTGCATTGTCTACATTAAACATTGTTATTTGGAATATAACATATATACAAACAAGTGTATTCATTAAGGTGCATTTTCACAATGAATTCTCACAAATGATTTTCACAAATCGGCACATCCCTGAAACCGGCAGCAGATCAAGAAACAGAATATAAAAGCACCCACACTACCGCCTCCACCCCATTTCACTGATGCTCTCATCTCTCAGGGGAGCCACTCTCTCGACTTCTAACAGCACAGATTAGTTTGCAACTTGATATCAATGGAATCACACAGGATGCACTCTTCTACGTCTGGCTTCTTTCACTCAAGATAACGCTCATGAGCCTCATCCGTGCTGCTGTGTGTAGTTGTGGGTCTTTCATCCTCGAAGTTGTATAGTATTCCTTTGTGTGAATACACCACCCGCTACTTATCTATGTTCTGCTAATGGGCATGGGGGTGCCTTCCAGTTTCGTGCTATTACAAATGGTGCACCTGTGAACACAAACACTGGAGTACACGTCCTCCAGCGGACACACGGGTAATCTCCCGTAGGATGTACACCTGGGAGAAATGTGCTAAGTGTCTTGCAGGCAATCTTTCCCTGTGTTCCCACAGGGACTTGATGAGCTGGTACAATTATTAGCCTAATTTTACACATGAGCAAGCTAAGGCTTGTAGTGATGTTCCCAAGGTCCCCCAGGTAGAAAGCAACAGACCACATAGGACCCCAGGTCTCTGACTTCAGAGCCTGAATTTTTAACTACTGCACTGTGCAATGACATTCTGTGCCTCAGTCTCATCATCAATGAGCTTAAAAATCCCCAAATAGACAAACAAGACCCACCTTAAGAGAGGCGGTATAGCGGGGTAGTGGCTAAGGGCAGAGATGCTGGAGCTGACTGCCTGGGTGTAAGTCCCAGCCTCACCACTTGCCAGCTGTGTGACTTGGGCCAAGTTGCTTCACCTCTCTGTACCTCAGTTTCCTCGTCTGTAAATTTGGGGTGGTTGTGAGGACTAAATGTGTTGATGCATTTCAAATACCTACAGCATGCCTGGCATTGGCAAAGACACAATAAATGTTGGCTGTTATTAATACCGTGGGGTAAGTAACACTACACAGTTACTGAACCAAGCAAAATAGCCCTAAAAGTAGGTTTGACATTGTGTGGTTTATACCAGATTGTTACAGCTGGAGGGGATCTCAGTGGTCTTTGAGTCCAAAGTGCCCACTTTACAGAGGGGAAAGTTGAGGCTGGAGGAAGGGAAGGTCTTACTCCAGGACATAGCCAGTTAAAGGGAGGGCAGGGCCTCACTGACCACCTACTGGGCTCTTGCACGACAGCCCACGACGCTGTAAGAAGAGCAAAAGCTCCAGATTTGTTACTTTTGCTCCATTGGAAAGCTTTTAAATCAACAACAGAATTCTTCAACCTCCTTTCCCCCTCCAGCCATTGTTCTTGGTCCTCCCTAAAAATCTCATTGTCAAGAGAAGCCTTCCAGCTAGGGTGAGTAATTCCTTCTGGTTTCCAACGCACTTTTCCAGTGTATTAGCCCTAAAAATCTTGCTTCAGAAACTGGTCAACCAGGACGGTTGGTCCTCATTCCCAGCCCATTGCCTGACTGTTTTACTCAGTTTCCCTGGAGTTAACCATTCCATGAGTCTACGTGCTTCAGGGAGCTGTCTCGTAGGAACCTGGGGAGCCAACCGTTGAATTGAAGCCGTTCTTTTCCCAAAGGACATAAGTGCTACCCTTTCAGAGAAGAGTGGACAGAAAATGCAAACAACCTCCAGAATATGGAGATGGACATCTGAGTGTCTGGATTTGGTGGGAGGGCCTTAGCTGACAGCTAGCTTGCGTGTTGAACATCAGCTGATGGTCACGCCAAATCGATAAGAATGATTGTGCCTGTTGACCTACAGGCGTACACACACATGCTTGGTTACCTATTTTGTTCACCGCTGCCCCCCAAGCTACATAGAGTAGAAACTTAGCAAATTCTCATCAAATGACTGGGAACGTATGCTTTATATGTTCAGGGACTATGTCGAGATCCACTAGAAGAGCAGCAGGATTGCAATCAGACTGGCTTCTATTCATTTTCAAGGAGCTCGAATGCAAACGCCAACAGGAGTCTGTAGATAATATAAATAGTGAAAGAGGGAGATTAGCCCACAGGAACTGGGGGTCCCCAACTCTATCTACAGGGGGCAGCCTCTACTGACTTCCAGTGTCTACTGCCAAATAGCAAATCTGGATTTTTTTTTTTTTTTAGGGGAAGGGGGTCAAGTTTTCTGATTTTCAAACGTTGGAAGCTAATAAAAAACACAAACCAAACCAGACAAAAAATACTGCGTGTGCCAAATAAAACAGAACCGAGGGCTGTGCTAGGTTCTCAGGCCCCTAGGTTTGCAACCTCTGGCTTTTGAGTTATGGAAGCGTGGGCACATCACAGAGCCTCCCCAAGCCTCAGTTTCCTCAGCTGTAAAATGACGAGGCCACTCCCTGCCCTGCTTTGCTGTCCAAGTGCTGTGAGGCACTTGTGTGAATGCACAGGTGAGATGCTGTCACTCTGTGAGCGGTGATGACTCAGCATTCTGTAGGTAGCGACATCCTTATTGATGCATGTATATTTCACCTGTAAGTTGTAGCGCGCCTCCCACAAAGTCAGCCGCTACCAGGAATATTTTTCCTTCTCTTTTTCTGCCTTTCAATAGAAAGGTGGAGCTGATAGCTTTAGGTAGTAAATATAGCCCTGGCTTCGGAAGGGGTTGTTTTGATGACGTTAAAATTCTTCCGAATTTAAAACAAATCCACCCAGTCAATGGAAGGAGGGAAGCTTTATAGTTTTAGTGGGGTCCAGCCTCCTGGGTCTGCGTGGGAGCAGACAGGTGTTGGCAGACGCATCAGTCAGGGTTCAATCTGAGAAGCAGGACCCACTAGGAGATGTGTTGTTCCAGGGATTCGAGGTGACACGTGGGGTTCGGGGGCTGGCTAAGACGCCTCTGGCGGGCTGTTCTCCCACATCTGATGCTGGAACTCGCCCTCAGGGTAGCAGTTGGGAAGGGAAGAAGGATAAAAAAGTAGGAAGAGCAAGAACAAGCTGGGACAACAGCAGGAGCTGGCGCCCTCGGGGACAGACGGAAATCTTGTCTCTGATTTTGGTGGGGTGGGCTCGTGCAGAGATGCTGAAGGAAGATGCAGGGGAAGGTGGAGCTGTGCAGGCCCAGCTGCTGCTTCATTCCACTTTGTTGAGCCAGGAGATGCAGCTACAAAATGCCTCCCTTCTACCCTCCAGATCTCCACCAAGTTGCCCCCTGGGGCCCACTCCAACTGCAACTCTAAAGGGAAGAGAATTCTGTGGATTCTGTAGTTTAGCCTGGCTAAGTCCACACCTTACAAAGCCACTGCGGCAGATAAGGTGGGATTAAATTATGCCAAACAAGGGAGAATTTTTTACCCCAGTGATGGGACTGGAAACTTGGTGGTTGACACCAATGGCTGCTTGTTGTGGAGACTAGAGATTTGGGTTTGGCCAACTGGCCACATATAGCAGGTCTCTAGATAGGGAGAGGCAAGCCTCAGAGCAGAGGGGTGGTGGGCTGAGGGCTTCCACAGTGCTATGGTCTGCATGTTTGTGTCCCCCTAAAATTCACGTGTTGAAATGCTAATGCCCAGTGTGATGGTATTAGGAGGTGGAGCCTTTGGGAAGAGCTCAGGTCATGAGGGCAGAGCCCTCGTCAAGAGGATTAGGGATCTTATAAGAGACCCCACAGAGCCCCCTAGTGCTTTCCACCAAGTGAGGATAGGACAGGAAGTCTGCAAGCCAGAAGAGAGCCTTCACCAGAACACAAACACCCAGCCATCAGGGACTTCCAGCCTCCAGAACTGGGAGAAATCAAATTCTGTTGTTTCTAAGCCACCTGGTCTGCAGTATTTGCTACAGCAGCCCAAACAGACTAAGGCATACAGTAACCTGTCTATCCCGAGTCTTTGAGGAGCTCACGAGAAGAGAAGAGGCCTGGATCCTGCACCAGGGGTGTGTGACACAGGGAAAAGAGCCTTGTCTGGAGGGAGAGGGCAGGTGGCTGGGGTGTCACGTCTGAGCACGCCTCACAGGCCGGAAGTGGAAACACAAAGATGTCTTGATAAAGCGGGGGGCACCCAGGGCGCCCAACTCTTCAGAAAGACTTTGAAGAAGAGGGTCATCGGGGGGATTTATTCACACGTGCAACAAATGTTCACTTCCTGACAGACAGCAGCATGCAGGCCCAAGGGGGGTGGTGACAATGTCTAAAACTTGGTCACCGCCTGGAGAAGGGTGTGTGTGCGAGAGAGACCCAATCGTGGTCAACAGACAATAGCCTGTTTCAGAGCTAAGGATCAGTAGGGTGAAAAAAATAGAACAAAACAAAGTGGCCTTTGTATAGCAGGTTATAACAATTCTCTCCTCCTCAGAGATCACTCATAGTCACCTCGCCCAGCATCCAGCCTCCCTCAGCCCCTCAGCCCCTGATGGAGGGGCAGCTCGCCCGTGGGTTCCACACTGAACCCCCCAGGTCCCTGCTTTCTGTGAGAGATCTGAGTCAAGAGACGCTGAGAGCCGTGAGGCAATGGGGTATTAACCACGGGGCTTGAAGTAGAAAGGCAAGCTGTCGGAGAAAGTGGTCACCTTGGGCCACGTGTAGGCTGATGTGTGACGGGAAACTACTCAAGAGAGAGCCAGCACGGGGCAGAGCCTCCTTCCGGAAAGGGAAGCCTCCCCCTCACGCCTTCCCACCCGGCAAGATAAATCAGCCTCGGGACAACCCAACCCCTGTGAGATAGCTCTTCTCTGCAGACGCCTCCGGATCCCTGGACCCTCATAATCATCCCCATGCCCCTCATTCTCTTCTCTTCAGCTAAACGAGGAGAAGGTCTGTGACTTCAGCCACGGCTCCTTGACGACAGTAAAGCTACGCTTCTAACCTCAGCCTGTTCTCACCACAGCCCTGGCAAGTGGAAACCATCAGCATCCTCTCTTTTCTGATAAGCAAACGGAGAAAAGTCGAGTAATATGGCCAAACACAGCCCGGATTCGGGGGAGGGGGGAGCCTGAACTCCTACCCAGGCCTCAAGACCCCAAAATCTTTGCCCTCCTTCTTTACCAACTGTTCCCGCCAAGGTCCAGCAAGCTTAAGGACTCTAAGTAGGCAGGTGGAATTTGGGTCTCTCCTCTTGGGGCTGAAGAGAAGATGCTGAGTGAGGCTGGGGGGTGTGGTGAGAGCAGAGGCCTGTGGGCTCCTGTGAGACTCAGGAAGCTCGGCTTCGTTTCTGGCATTATGCTACGGGGAAGGGAAGGGAGTTCACCTGTGTGAACCGTGCCCAGGGCCTCTGAAAATGAGGTGACAATGCTGAACAGATGCCGGGAGCCTTTGGACCATCCTCCTGGTTCGCGCTCCCATCTTTCCACGGAAGGGAAACAGACTGGGTCCTCACATCTGCCGACGGGCTGTTTAGAAAGAGTGACATTTAAATAAGTGAGCCATGGTTTTGAAAGAGGCAGAAAACAAATGACCCAAAGAAAATGTTCATGTCCTTATTATCTCCCTTTTTGGGATTTATTTTAAGGAATGAATCCTTAAGAAGAAAAGAAGAACTCTACATGCAAAAAGATGTCTGCGGTGGAGGTGTGTGCCACCCCCTCTCTGGGCTCTGCTTTCTGGTCTATAACATGAGGGATGAGAGCCCGTGCAGCCACAGGCCCTCCTCGAGGAAGTGACAGCGCCAGGCTAGCACCCAGAAGTCCAGCCTCCATCCACGTACCCATCCTCCTGCCCCAACCCTGCCCAGGAAGACGGCCTCAGTCTCCTCAGACCTGGGGTCCCGCCTGCCTGATTCACCCCCAGACGCTGCGGTCACCTGCACGAGGCTGCGGCCTCTCCACCCCCTCAGGTCCTCCCTCTCTGCCTGGTTTCCTGGGCCACAGCCTCAGGGGCAGCATTTGTGGTTTCTAAACACACCAGATACTTCCCTGCCTTGGGGCCTTCCTCCCTACAGCCCCCTTCGCCAGGAACTTGGATGGCTCCTTCCAAAACACCACAGACTGGGTGGCTTTGACAACAGGAATGTATTTTCTCGAAGCTCTTGAAACTGGAAGTCTGAGCTCAAGGGGTCTGCAGGGTTGGTTTCTCCTGAGGCCTCTCTCCTTGGCTTATAGACACCACCTTCTCCCCGTGTCCTCACGTGGTCTTTCCTCTGTGTGTGCACATCTCAGTGTGTCCAAATTTCCTCTTCTTAGAAGGAAAGCACTCAGATTGTCCCACCCAAGGCCTCAGTTTTACTTAATCACCTCTTTAAAGGCCCCATCTCCAAATGCAGACACACTCTGAGGTACTGGGGGGTCAGAGCTTCAACAGGAATTTGGGGGAAACACCATTTAGCCAATAACACCACCCCTCAAGCTTCTTCTCAGATGCCATTTTCCAGGAGTAGCTCCACATAGAGACGTGCAGGTGGCTCCCTGTTGGGGGAGGCTTGTCTCAGGGGGGCTGACACCAGCGCAGCTCTGCAGCCAAGCTGTGTGCCTTGCCCGGAGCTGTGTCTGTCTGGGACATGAGAGCCTTTCCTTTGCCAAAGACACCACCTGCTCGTGAAGTCACACACCGAGGGGCCGCGTCTGCCCAGATGGGAGACCTTTTTCTAATTCTTCTAAAGACGCCGTGTAGGCAAGTGGGAACAGTGCTTGTCCCCGATCCACCCTGCCGCCTGCATCCCCTCCGACTTCACACCCCAATATTTTGCCTGTTTTCTTTAGTGCACGGATAACAACCTGTTCCGGTGGTTTCGTGTTTTGTTTTTCAAAAGGACCTTGGCTTAGTCAGTGTCACAACCTGAGCCCCTCCCGCTCAGCCTGGCATGGGAGTAAATATCCATCAGGGGAAGGAAAGTGCTGACCGACCCTTCCCAGTGCCTCCTGGCAGATGCTGGGATGCTCTCTGCTTCCTTGTCTCCCAGGTCTGATGAGCTCATGCCTGAAGGCAAGGGCAGCGGGTAGGAGAACCAGGAGGCTTTCCAAGGAATGGGAGACAGGTTCAGGGGGGTCAGGCGGTTGCTGGCTGGCCTGAACCCCGGCTGATGGAAATGCTGAGTGAGATGGAAAAATGGAAAAACTTCTCGAGCGGAGAGGAAGGAGCTGAGTGAGCCTTGGAGACACATAAGGTGCGCTTATGGGGGAGAGTGGAAGAAAGCACAAGAGCCCGTGAAAGAGCCCACAGTCTGCCTAAGAACGCCACGGAGGCCGAGCCAGCCCCAGATCGGTGGGAAGCGTGCAGGGCCCAGACGGAAGAGCCATGTATCTGTGAGAGCAGCCCATAATACCTGCAAGGCCAGCGTGTAAATCACTCACACGGCTGGCAGGTTGCAGAAGACATTACCCTCTAAGGAAAATTGTTTCCTGACCCGCTGGTTCATCTATTTCAGGGTGTTGTTTTTGGAGTAATTGCAGGCATATAACTTGCAGAAGTATTATCTGAATATTTTTCTTGAGGCCTGCTGAAAACCAGAGGCTCCGAATTCCCTTTTCCTGCTAAGGATTGCCCGGCCTGGTCACTAAAGCCTAGAGGAACATTGAGAATTCCTTTTCTTAGCTCAGTGGGCCATTGTAAATCCAGGGTGATATTTTTCCTCGCAGGTGGACATATTCATTTTTTGGGTTGTCGTTAGGTCACACGAAGTCCTGGGAAGTGGCCTATTGTTCAGAGTTGGAAGGCATAAGGCACAGAAGGAATGACATTCTTATTAGAGGTTTGATGAATGAAATGCAATAATGAAGTTTCTTTTGTTCTTGCCTCTGGGGCCCACAATTGTTAATCTATAACTTGCTATATGGATTCAAACTTATTAATCATTTTAAAACAAAATTCTCTGTAATGACTGAGATGGAAAATGAGGCCTTGATGAAATAAAATGTCAGTCTGGCCCAATTTTCCTCCCCAGTGGGTGCAAAGTGGCAAATTCTAGAGTCCCCCCCGCCCCGCCCTGCCCCCAGAGAGGGTTTGGGGGAACCAACACGGGGAAGACGGGAGAAGGCTGGGAGATTCATGGGTGAGGGTGTCATCCTTGCCCCATGCACAGGTGTGAACAAGGCCAGGTGAGACCTTTGGTTTCGCCATGTTGGTGTTGGCGGCTGCTTCCTGGGAAGGCAGGCCCTTGTCCGCTTCCCACCTGGTTTGCTGCCCAGATTAGAAGCTAGGCTGGAAAGGGTTCAGCCTTTCTGGCCAGAGCTCATCAAGGGAATTCTAATTTCTTATACCTATACAGCACTTTAAGATTTGTAAACTGTTTTTACAACCATGGCCCCCTTTGACTTCACAGCATTCTTGGGAGGTGAGCAGGACTGGGTTGATTATCCCCGTTAGACAGGTGAGCAAACTGAGGAAGAGAGAGGCAAAGTGACTTGGCCAGATCACCGAGCGAGGACTCCTGCCCAGGCAACCCCGTACGTCCCACTGTGTGCCACGCTGGGCCCATCCAGGGGGGTCCAGGCCTCAGGGAAGAACATCCAGGGGTTCGGACCCTGAGAAAAGAAAATGGATCTGCTTCTCTTTCCAATAGGAGTGTGCAGTGATAAAGTCCCAGCCCAGGCGATTTGTGGAAGGGGTATGACTTTTTTGGTTTATTGTATGTTCCCCAGTAAAATGTGAGGCCCATGAACTCAGGGAGGTGGGTCTGTTCTGTTCACTCTTGTTTCCTCGGCACCTAAAAAGCCCCTAGCACACAGTAGGTGCTCAATACGTATTTGATAAATGAATTCGCGAATAGGAAATGAATGAAGCAGTCTATCTCAGGACCCAAGGTCCCCTTCTCTGGGCACCACCTCGTATCCATCCTCTGGACCCGCAGACCCTTCCTGGCTCTTTCCTCTCTGAGAGCGTCTGTGTCCAAGGACAAAGGAGTCCTTTTTAGAGAGCAGAATCAACATGTCTCAGCCACAGGCCATCCTGGAGAGAGAAGAGACGTCCCATGCCCTACTGTTCAGACAGTCTTGTCTCTAATTCTTCAAGAAAAAAAAAAAAATCAGCAAGATATTGGTTTGTCTTTTTTTTGGAATAAAATAAATCAACGAATTCACAATTATTCTGAAAATCTGATTGGAGCAGTGCCTCTGTGCCGGGCCCTGGACTCGACTCTGCAGATGCCATAGTGAACACGCGGGGCCACTCACTCACGTGCAGGACCTCTGGGGACACAGGGGAGAGTGCCGGGGCCACCCACCAGCCCAGCCCCGTCCCCAAAGTTCCAGTTGTTACTTCTGCATAGCTATCTTAAGTTTCGTGGGATAAACCAACAGCCATCATTTATTATTATTATTGTCATTGTCATTATCATTATTATTTCAGGGCTCTGGGGTTGAGTGAGCGAGGTGGCTCTGGCCTACGGCCCCTCATGCAATGGCAGTCAGATGGTGGCTGCAGTCACCCTGAAGGCCTCTCCTCTCTCATCTGGTGGGTAAAGGGGGCTGTTGCGTGGAAACTGTGAGGGGTCTCCACGTGGCCCGGGCTTCCTCACAGCATGACGAACAGAATCAAAGAGGAAGTGTCCCAAGAGAGAGCCAGGTGGAAGCAGGGTCGCCTTCTGTGACCTAGGAAGTCACGTAGGGTTGCCACCACCATACTCTGGTTGACGTCATCACAAAGGTCCACTTGGGACAAAGGGAAAGGACAGAGGTTCCACCTGGGTGGGGGAATGGCAAGGCCTCACTGTAACAAGAGTGTGTAGGATGGAAAAAATTTGTTGGGGGTGTTCTGAGCAGTGCAGCTTGCCAGCCTCACAGATCCTGGGGTGGAGGACAGACTGGGACCCTTTCCTTCCTTTTTCCTCCCTCCGTCCCTCCCTCTTGTCCGCCCTATTCTCTGAGACACGTGACAGCTGCCAGGTCAGCCCTGCAGCCAGGAGGCATGGAGATCCCGGCTCCTCAGCTGTCAGGTCAGAAATAGGATAGTGTAGACCCTGCCTGCCTGAGGTGATTGCTGTGATGAGCAGGGGGTGGCAGAAAAGACAGAATATTCGGTCTGACAAGCTGGGCGTGAATCCCATTTCCTCCTTCCTAGCTCTCTGTCCTCAGGACAACAACAACACTAATATTTAAATATTTTTTGTTAGTGCTTTTTGAGTACTTTCCAGGATCAGGCCCTGACTAAAGCTGTTCATGTTTATTTTCCTACTTAAACCTCACAACAATCCAATACCCAATAGATGGGTATCAATATACCCTTTTTAGATTAAGAAACTGAGGCTCAGAGAGGTTAAGTCATTTGTCTAAGGTCACACAGGTAAGTGGAAGAGCTGAACCTGGAAACGAGCCCATCTGCCTTGGAGTTTAAGCTGTTATTCCACTTCCCTGTTTACTTAAATCACAAAATGCCCCGGTTCATCATCCAGGACAAATAAGACTCCTAACACCAGCCATACAGGCTCGTTCTGAGAGCAATCTTGGAGAGTGGCATCACAGTAGATGTTGGTTGGGCAGCGTGACTCTGTGTCGGATACGAAGGGGAGACCAATCCAGCAACGGCTTCAGATCCCTTATAACCAAGACTCCACAGCCTTCGGAGCAAGCAATTTCCAGATGTTTCGCCAGCTCTCTGCTGCCTGCCCCCTGCCCCCTCCCCTCCTCTCCTCCCGCAGCCTCTATCCCTCTGTCCTCTGGGCTTTCCAAACCTGCAGGGCTTGCAGCCTCCTCATTGCTCCCACCAGCTGAAGAAACAGCCCGGGAAAGGCGACAGTTTTACAGGGGAAGTGCCGTGTTGAGAGAGCCGTATTTGCGAGGTCCCTGACGCCAAGTCAGAATAACAAGTCTGATGTTTCTTTTGGTTTTCCTGACTTTTCTTTCTTCTTTAGAGCTGATGAAATAAGAAAAAACACAAGCAGGAACGCTTATAGGTGTAAGTGTGTGTGTGTTGGCGAGGAGGCATCCTTTGCAACTGGGTGAGCCTGAGTTTTGCCTGAGTCCTTGAGAGGGGTGTGCTGGGAAATTCACAGTAACTGGTGGCTTCCGTGGCTCCAGCATTGCCCCCGTCACCCCCATCAAAATCAAAATCCTTGCTCAGAACCCTCCAATGCCTTCCCACCTCCACCATCGTAACACCTAAAGTCTTCACCCACCATAGCTAGCTACGAGGTCAGGTTTCTCCATCCACCTCCCGGACCTGGCTAAGCCTCCTCCAGGCCACCCCAGACACAATGAACTTCCTCTTTGTCCATCTTCAAACCCTCCAAGCTCATTCCTGCCTCGGGGCTTTTACACTAGAATTCCCTCTGCACCACCCCTCGCCCACCCCAGCCATCTTTCACGTGACTCCCTCTGCGTTTCTGTCACCTCCTCCAAGCAGCCCTCCCTGACCACTCTGTCTAAAGTAGCCACGCCTACTCCACCCATTTCTATCCCCTTACCTTCTTTTCTTTTCCTTTATGGCTTTTATTTTTGTTACTACCTGAAATTATGCTACTATTATGTTATGTCTGCCTCCCCTCCAGCTAGAATTCTTGGGGCAGATACAGTGTCTGTCTTGTTCACTTTTGTATGTGCAGCATCAGGAACAGAGCTGGAACACGATAGGATCGCAATAAATATTTGGTGAACAAATGAATACATGAACGAATGAATGACGAGTTCTTTCTGGAAACTGACTAAGGTTGTATAAAGGAATCAAGTCAGTTCTCCCAGAAGAGGGGGCACCACAGGAAGTCCCAGGGGAGGGTGGGGGTAGGCAGGTAAGGCATAGAGGGTAGGGGCAGCTCTGCAGCCCCGCTGATGAGGACCCGCACTGAGCTGGGAGGCCACGGGGGGTTGGGGGGCTCAACTATTTCTGATGCCACACCCAGTCTTCAGCTGCAGGAGAATTGCAGGCGTTAGGGATTAAGAGTCAGACTCAAGTTTTGCATCCCAGCTCTGCAACTTCCTAGCTTTGTGCCAGTAGAACAGTTACTTAACCACTCTGAGCCTCAGTTTCTCCTTCTGTAAAGCGGAGCTAGCAACAAGATAGCTCTTGTGAGGATCAAAGAGCTGGTGCATGAAAACTCTTGCACTCAGCATTTTATCAGTTCATAGAGGTGACCGTTGTATGTGTGGCCTCGGTCCTCTGAGAAAGTCCCGTCCAACACCCAAGCTCCATCTCCACCTGAGAGTGTGGATTTGCTCATCAGAATATGTTTTTCTTTCCTTTCATATTTTACAAGAGTTTGCTTGCTTTAGGAGAAAGGCACAGACCCGGCTTAGAACACCTAGGTAGGGTCCTGGCTCTGCTCTGTGGCCTTGGACCCATCACTTTGCACGTCTGACTGCCTTCCACATCGGCACTGAGATTAGCAATGAGATTAGCAATGGTCTCTGATCCCTCCACCCACACACACCTACCAGGTTGCTCTGAGAATAGCATATTTCATCTTTCATGTCTAAAATTCTGTATCTTTCATTGGCTCTTAATTGTAGATTTACTTCCATGAACTATAAACTGCTGTATATATTTTTCCATAAGTAAGTATATCTATTTATGGAATTCCATAGATTTATCTATAAGGAGACAATGATGATGAAGACTTAGACAAGATAAATTCAAATCCTGGCTCTGCCATCTCCCAGGTGTGATCTTGGACAGGTGTGCCTTCTCGCCACCTCTGGTTCCATCATCTTAAAATGAGAAAGCAATAAGACCCATCTCACAGATTTGAAGAGTGAGACAAAAAGCATATAAAGTTGTACACCAGTGTTCACAAAAGCATCATTCATAATAGCCAAAGGGTGGAGACAACCGGAAAGTCCATCGACAGATGAAGGGATAAACAAAATGTGGTCTATCATACAATGGAATATTATTCAGTCCTAAAAATGAGGGAAAATCTGACACATGCTACAACATGGAAGAGTCTTGAAAACATTATGCTAAGTGAACAAAGCCAGACTCCAAAGGACAAATACTGTATGATTCTACTTATACGAGGTATTAAGACAAATTCATAGAGACAGAAAGTCGAATGGTGGTTTCCAGAGGCTGGAGAGGGGGAAATGGGAGTTATTGTTTAATGGGTACAAAGGTTCAGTTTTGAAAGTGAGAAAAGTTCTGGAGATGCATGGGGGTGATGGTTGCACAACAGCGTGAATGGACTTAATGCCACTGAACTGTGCACTTGAAAATAGTCAAAATAGTACATTTTATGCTGTGTGTAATTTACCACAATAAAAAATATATTAAAAATATATATACTTACCACAGTGCCTGGCATGATGAATGTTAGGTTTTTTTTTTAAAAAAACCTAAAATAAGATGCACTTTTCAGGAACAGGTGATGTTAACGTGCTTTATAACCTGTAATGTGCCATCAAAATATATGGCGCTCCCACCACACTGTACCTGCCAGGTGAGTTCCCCAAATTTTCTGGTGGAATAGACCCAATGTGACAGTCATTCCTAGAAATGTTTCCTTTCCCACCACCTCCCCGCACATCAGCCTCTCGATCTTTCTGCTGAAGGGCCATGGATGCCTCTGTAAACTCGTGCAGATGGGCATTTTGGCAACTCACTATTTACAGAAAACCAGGAGCAACTCACACTCTAATTTGCTGGTCTGGGGATTCCGGATTTTCATGACTTGTTGGATGTTGTGTTGCAAAGCAAGCTTCAGCGGCATTAAGTTTTCGTGGGGCAGGAGGAAGGGTTTTGCCCAAGTGTGTGGGTAATCTGGGGCCCACATCCCACCAGCTCCATCCTCGGCAGCTTCTCCAGTGTTATTGTACATCCCCAATCTCAAGTTGTGATCCCAAGACCCATGTCCATCAGGAGGAAAAGAGGTCTGGGCTCTTGAGCCAGCTTGGAGGAGACCGGAAGTTCTCTTAGTTTTAAATGATTTCATCCTCACTTGCCTTGGAGGGATGCTGTCACATCCACACTGATACGGGGTACTCAGGCTCATAGAGTGTCACCAGGGTTTAAGACTTCCTTCTTTCCTTCTCAGGCAAAGCCCAGGGCTGGGGGGTGGGGTGGCGGGGGGAGCGGGAGGCCTGAGTCCTAACTCTGCCACCAACATTCCAGGAGACCAGTAGAGACTCGTTGAACCGTCCCGCACCTCAGTCTCGCTCACTTTAAAAGCCGGACTCATGGCTCAGGGGATCCTCCAGGTGAGGATGACCAGGAGGCTGATCTGGGAGATGAGAAGGTGCTGGTCATGATGCTGGCTTTGGAATGAGAGCCGGGGTGATCCTGGAGGTAGCTGGTCTGAGTTTGAGATCCCAGCTCTGCCACGTGCTGACCTGCCTCAGTCTCCCCATCGGTAAGACGGCGATTAAAAACTCCTGCCTACTTCATGGTGTTACTATGAGAGTTGGCGAAGTTGATTTTAGCCAAGTCACCAGCACGACGGAGGTACATCATCAGTGACAGGCAAGAGCTCCCCATCGCAACAAGCAGGATCGCTGTTGCATTTGACAGAGGCCTTGCCTGATCAGAGACCCTGAAAATGTATGGCTCTGCGATGTGGCCTAGTGGGGGCCCAGGTGCAATGGGTCGGTGAGGATCTGGTGAGAAACGGATTGTGAAATAATGATCAACACAGAAGCTGCCTGGAGATATTCGAAAATGTTCTCATTCCTTTCATTAACTCCCATGATGGGAGTACAGAAATCAAGTTAGGTAAGTTAGGATAGAATGTGGCAGCGTGGAGGAAGAAAATGGATTTTGATGTGACACAATCTTGAGTTCAGATCGATTCTCTAGCTGTGTGGCTTTGGGGAATTTGTTTAACCTCTCTGAGTCTCAGTTTCTGTATCTATAAAGTGTGGGTGGCATCCTTTCCCTTTCGAGGTTCCTGTGAGAACTAAATGAGATGACGTAAGTAAATTACACGGCCCCTTTGTCTTAAATTAAATATGGCCATAACATTTTGCTGCTCCTTCTACAGAGAGGCACAATCTATTTCTCCACTTCTGAACACGGGCTGGCCTTGTGACTGGTTTTGACCAATAAAACATGGCAAAAGTGACATCATGCAACTTTGGAAGAGAGGCCTTAAGAGGCCATGTGGCTTCTGCCGGGGTCCTCTTGGAACGCCGCCCTGAGACTGCCAGGTGAGGAAGCTTCTCTGGCCTCCTGGAGGATAAGAGACTGCACGGAGGGGCTCCAGGGGGCCCAGCACAGATGCTAGACATGAGTGAGGCCATCTTGGAATCTTCCAGTCTAGGGGACCTTCCAACTGAAACAAGTACGCTGCCCAGCCCACTTACAGAGTTGTGAGAAATAATGTCATTGTGGCTTTCAGTCATCAAGTTTTGGGGTGGTTTGTTCCATAGCAAAGACTGCCTGAAGCAGTCCTCCATATAGACTGGCTGAATTGAATAAAGATGAAAGCTTTCCGGAAAATACAGTATGCGCTTCTAAGCACAAGCTCTTGGTATTATTATTGTTGTTTTCATTGTTATTCATACTGATTAGCTATAATAATCATGTAATATAAGGTAACACAATATAATCATCATTGTTGGTTGATGACTTCGCACTTCCTGTCCCCTGGGAGAAGACCACAGTCCGTTGGAACAGGCTTTTACAGGCTCAGACAAGCAGCAACCTTCTCCGCAGGCGAACGTTTTAAATCTCTATGTCTTTTCACATCTGTAATAACTCCACATCACCTTGTTTGGCCACCTGGGATGGTGCCACAGCTCCTATTAATCTCGCCATACATGGCAGCATTGCACTCAAGTGCCACGCTCCCGGCTGCCTGTGTGGGGCACGGAGCCTATTTTTAGTGTTTTACATCTATAATTATGTATGTTTCACTGCCTCTCAAATGCATATTTGCTCTGGGGAGAGGTTATGGTTATATAATCTCAGTTATTTTTGATAGGGCCAAATGTGTTATACCAACCTGCTAAGTCTCATTCAGCCAGAGAAAACTGTCCAACTGTTCGTTCCTCACTCAGACTCCCATGGAAGCAGGGGTGAAATTAAAAATATTTAAGTACTGGTAAAGCATGGGCACTGACAAATCAGAATGGAACCAGCCATTACTTCACTTGGTGTTTACGGGGTATATTAGCTCTGCTCTTGAGGGCCAATTTAGTCTAAGAATCAAATTGTGATTTTTCAGAAGTTAGAAATTCCCTTCACAGAAACTAATCAACTGGGAAGTGGGGCTTGGAATAATGCTAGTCTTAATAGGACGGTATCAACCTTGCTGATGTCCTGGATCAATGTCCCAAGGTGTCATGCCCTTTGGCCAAGAAGTTTCTCCGGTGGCAGTTTCTACTCCAGAAAGAAGAAGAGCTGGAAAAGTCAAGGCTGAGGTTGGGCCCCAGAGAGGGAGAGGTGGGACCCAGGGCTAGCAGATGGAGCGGGTGACCTGGGGAGGCTGCAGCCATGGCCGACTGAAGGAGGTCTGGGAGGCATCCACTGGGCTTGGAGCTGCAAAGATCCAGGTAGGGAGATATGAGTGCGGGGGGCGGGGGGGGTCAAAGCAACTGAGCATCTTGCAGCAGGAAGCAAGCAGATAGATATGGGCCAGGAAGAAAGCAGGCAATCCAAAGATGCTCAGGTAAAGGTATTCTGCCTGGGAAAAACATACCATCTTTTATCCATTCACTCACTCACTCATTCACTTATTCACTCAACAAACATTGGCAAAGTACCCACTGGGAACCAGATACTGTCCTAGTTGCTGGGGAAACTTAAAAATTTTGTTTCCCTATGAATCCAGCTTACTTACAAGGTATCTTTTTACCCTATGTATTAAAATATTGAAGTAGAAAACTTAGCAAATAGAGAAAAGCACACAGAAAAATATCTGTATTTTCAACTCTTAGTCCCTGTTAATATCTCATACACATCCTTCTTATTATTTGTACATAATATGTATTTTTTAACTTCAGAATTGGGGTCGTATCATATAAAATATTTTTTCACTTGTTACTATGTTGTGAAAAGTTTCTTATACTTCTGATATCCTTTATGGATATGACTTTTATTGGATGTAGGGGAATTCCATCTTAGGGACATGCAGTGGATTATTTAACCAACCCCCAATTGTTGGTCATAAATGTTGTCTCCAAATAAAGAATTTAACATCCTGTCAAAACTGTCATTTATATGCCATGCAAACATGCCACCTAATACTTTCATGAAAAAAGAAAAGAATCTAAATAAAGAATGGGGGGAATTAGAATCTAGATTAGAATTTAGATTCTAATCTAGATCTAGAATTTAGAATCTAGATTAGAATTTAGATTCAAATAAAGAATCTAAATAAAGAATGCACTCCTGTTTAAGTGCATCAGTGAAAGTTATAGAATTACAGCAAATAACCTTCAATTTGCTCTAATTTGTACAAAATTTTTCAAATTCTGTACATCTAATACACTATATTAACTATTGTTAATTGCAGAATGATAATAACTCTGTTGGCATGGGTGCAGAGAAATGAAAGCTTACATATTTCTGGTAAGAGTTCAAACTCCCATTGTACTGAAAGATTTTTTTAAATGTTCAGACTCAGCATTTCACCTTCTAAGAATTGATGTTAAAGAATTAGTATTAGAGATGTGTACAAAGATTTATGGAAAAACAATATTTATATCAGCATTATTTTTGTACTTAATACACAGTAACTTCTAAAAATGGAAGCTATAATTACCAGTATTATCATCATCAATTCTTTTTCCAGCCCCATCTGGCTTTGAGAATAAGAATATTATAATTAATATATTTTTACATTGGATGTCATCTCTTTCCAGAATTATTTTTTGACACTTACACTGTTTTATAATCATGTTAACTGCAATTACTGAGAAATTAACTTTAAGTTTTGGGTTCTCTGCTCAGCAATCTTTCTTGTATAGTGCTTTTCCTTGTATCTGAATTATTTATTTTGCTTCCTTTTTCAGCTACCTGGAGTATTTCTTTGATCATTTTTTTTTTCAAGATAGTAATAACCACGGCATAAGTTCTGAGTCCTTCCACAAATAATTACCCACCTTCAAGAATGGCAGTTTGGCTGCACATACAATTCTTTGTTCCTAAGTCTCATTCCTTCAGAAGTCATCAGATTTTGAAACATTCTATCCTAGAATTTGCTAAAAAGTGTGGCCTAATGGAATTTCTTCCTTTCTTTTCTTGAGGGAATTTGGGATTTTTTTTCCCCCCCAGAGAACTAAATGTTTATAGGATTTTTAATATGTGTCCTTGAAATTCAAACTTTTACCCATGGATGTCTCAAAGAACTCTGTTGTAAAGTCGCAAAACTTTTCTTAACCGTCCATGTGGCTTTGGGGGTCACATGGTTTCTGTCACAACTATGCAATTCTGCTGTTGTAACCTGAAAGCAGCCATAGAGAAGGTATAAATGAACAGATGTGGCTTGTTCAAATAAAACTTTACTTACAAAAACAGGTGAACAACTCATTGGATGTAGTTTGCCTTTAGATTCTAAAGGTACAAGTCTTTCTTCAGTTGAGAGGAATTTTCCAACAGGTCTTTCTTTTTTCTCCTTCATTTGTTCTGTTGTCACCATTTCAAATCTCTCCTACGTATATATTTGATTCCTAGCATCTAGTTTCCTTTCTCTCTCTATCTCTGTCTCTCTGTTTCTCTTGCTCTCTCCCCCTTTCTCTTTCCCTCTCTCTCTCTCTTTTTTCATTATCTCCATATATTTTCTCCTTCTCATTGATTTCTGGCAGCATTCCTTGAACTCACTTCTGAATTCACAGATTCAGCTTTCTGCTCTGTTAAATCTGTTCTTTACGTCCTTAATGGCATTAGCAAATTTCCACGATTATGTTTTTCACTGGGGAACAATCTTTCTGAATTTAAATTTTTCCATTAAAAGAGGCAAAATCTAATTTTATAAGAAATACTCAAATTAGAGATTTGTTTTTTTCCTGGTAGTTTTGTATCATGGGAAAATGTTTGCTTTGATTTCTCAGAATATGCTCCATTTTTTTTTTTTTTAGATAGTAATCTTTTATTTATTTATTTATTTATTTATTTATGGCTGTGTTGGGTCTTCGTTTCTGTGCGAGGGCTTTCTCTAGTTGCGGCAAGCGGGGGCCACTCTTTTTTTTTTTTTTTTTTTTTTTTAATTAATTTATTTATTTATATTTATTTTATTTATTTATTTATTTTTTGGCTGTGTTGGGTCTTCGTTTCTGTGCGAGGGCTTTCTCCAGTTGCGGCGAGCGGGGGCCACTCTTCATGGGGCCACTCTTCATCGCGGTGCGCGGGCCTCTCACCGTCGCGGCCTCTCCCGTTGCGGAGCACTGGCTCCAGTCGCGCAGGCTCAGTTGTGGCTCACGGGCTTAGTCGCTCCGCGGCATGTGGGATCTTCCCAGACCAGGGCTCGAACCCGTGTCCCCTGCATTGGCAGGCAGGTTCCCAACCACTGCGCCACCAGGGAAGCCCGGGGGCCACTCTTCATCGCGGTGCGCGGGCCTCTTCACTATCGTGGCCTCTCTTGTTGCGGAGCACAGGCTCCAGACGCGCAGGCTCAGTAGTTGTGGCTCACGGGCCCAGTTGCTCCGCGGCATGTGGGATCTTCCCAGACCAGGGCTCGAACCCGTGTCCCCTGCATTAGCAGGCAGATTCTCAACCACTGCGCCACCAGGGAAGCCCTCCATTTTTTAAATCACAGAAACTTTTCATATGCCTGTTAAATTTCTTTTTCATTATATATACTTGCAGAAGGGAGATTGCTTACCCACTTTTAGAAATTGAGAAAGATTCCCTTAGAATCCTTATTTAGATATTTTACTCACGGAGGGAAAAAGAACTTCCTTGTCTATTCTGCAGCTCTAATTTTTAGTTTGGGAGTTCAGTTGACTCTGAGGAGCAGTAAGTGAGCTAATTGAGAAGGTAAGTGTGCAGCACAGAATTCACTCTTTGACCCACATTTCTTTTCGCCCTGTGCAGGCATCACGGGCCGAGGAGCTGAAGTCGTCTGCAGGGCTAAGATTAGCTCACTGCACTGTGTTATACCCTCTCCCAATCACACTCACCTCTCCTCTGGCAGGGAAGTTCACTGCTATCCCAGTGTTAATTTTTCTGCTGTGACTGTATTAACAGCCCCAAATCCGGGCACCAAATCCCTTCTCTCTCTGGCACAACTACTACCCTTAGCAGTGCTCTTCTTTGCTTCACACACCATTCCTACCACGTGAAGGTGCGGTTGGCTATTTCCTATGAGTGGCAGTGAGGCAATTCCCAAAAGTCTTTGAATTTCCCGCATTCCCACTATTCTGTGGTCTCCCTTAGTAGATAACATGACTCCAAGTCTGAGGGGTCTTCGAGACTCTTGGGGCAGCCCTTCCACTTCTGACTGGGCCCTTCCCGTGCCTGCATTCACTGCAGGCCTCCTGATTCTTTACTTCAAACACCTTCCTTCACCATCATCTCTTTTTTAAAAAAAACCTTTCAAGTTTCTAGTTCAATCACAGCTTATTTTCTTACACTGATAGAGGGTCTTCCTTCCTTCCTTTCTTTCTTTTTCAAATTTGGTCATAATGAGGTTTTGAGAGGAAGAGGAATTAAACAGATAAACTCAAATTGCTTTCTGGAAATGGAAGTCACAGTTTGTTCTTGATTCTTTCTGACAACTTGAATGAACAATCTCGGGAAATCTTCTCTTGCTTCTTGCAGTAACTCAATTTTCTTGGAAGGCACCTGTGGTCCCCCTTTTTTTGAACAGTTCTGTCTTCTCACATGACCTGTGATTTTTCTTCGTTTTCTTCTCCACGTTTATCCATCACTAGGAGTTCTGCTGGAGATGGTGTGGGACCCTATCTGAATCATGCAGGCCAGGATGATAGGAGAAAGGAGTGGATAAAACATAATGGAGTTTTAGTTTGCTGATTCAAAGATCCAGAAGCTGAAGGCAAAGGGAGCTAGAAAAGGATAGGGTAAGGGACTCAGAGCTGGAGGTGGTTGCAGCTGGGGAGGTTTCCACTCTTTGCTCAAGCTTCCTTTCTCCTGTTTGCTATTTGCATCAGGGGGTCTTTCTATTGCAAGTGATACAAAGTCCAACTCAGACCAGGTTAATCGAGGAAGGGAAATTAGGGGTTGTTCTGGTTTCAAGTAAAGCTGAATGCAGAGTACAATGTCCTGAGAATCCAGTTTCTTTGCATCGATTGGTTCTGTCTTCTGCTAAGTTACCTTCATTCTCGAGTTCCCGTGGTAGCCCCTGGAACTTCTGGGTGGTAGAGTGTCTACAACAGCTCTGGCCTCACATCCCTGCAGTTCAACTCCAGCAGGCCTAGAGCTTGGGTCTTCCCCTTGGCTCCCACTAAACTTTTTTTTTAATAACAGCTTTATTGAGATGTCATTCACATACCATACAATTCATGCATTTAAAATGTAAACATCAATGGTTTTAGTATATTCATAGAATTGTGCAGCCATCAGTACAATCAATTTTTAGAACATTTTCATTATCTCAAGAAGAACTCTTGCACCCATTCACACTCTCCTTCCAGCCCCCAGACTTAAGCAACTACTGACCTACTTTCTGTCTCTATAAACACCCCATTTCTGGACATTTCACGTAGATGGAATCATATAGTATGTGGTCCTTTCTAACTGGCTTCTTTCATTTAGCATAATGTTTTCAAGGTTTGGCCAGGTTGTAGCATATATCAAAACATCATTCATTTTTTATGGCTGAATAACATTCCATTGCATGGATGTACCATATTTTGTTTATCCATTCTTCAGTTGATGGACACTTGGGTTGTTTCTGTCTTTTGACTATTATAATGCTACTATGAACATTTGTGTACAGTGTGGACATTTGGTTTCATTTCTCTTAGGTATATACTTTGGAGTAGAATTGCTAGGTTATATAGTAACCCTATATTTAACCTTCTCAGGAACTGTTAGACTGTTTTCCAAAGCAGCGACATCATTTATTTATTTACAATCCCATCAACAGCGTAGGAGGGTTCTAATTTTCCCACATCTTTCCTAACTTTTGTTATTATCTATCTTTTTGGTTATAGCTCTCTTAGTGGTGTGAAGTGGTATCTCACCGTGGACTCCCACTGAACTTTTGAGAATCATTCTGATTGGACCACCCCGGGTGATGTGACCATTCCTGAATGAATCACTGGCCAGGTCTCCTTGGTGCTGGATTGACCAGACCTAGGTCATGAACTCCACCCTGGAGATCCACTCTGAACATGTGAACTCAGAAGGAAGGAAGGATTGATACCAAGTTTAAAATCAGAGCCATTACTAGGATAAGAGGAACTAGATGCTGGGAAGATGAAGAATTAATATTTACTAAAGCTCAGCAGCCAGTAGTTTGTTGGGGCAATGCCCTGACCCAGGTCTGGCATGGCAGTCTGTTTCAGGGTTAAATCCCAAGGAACCCCTGCTGTGGGTATCCATCTCGCCATGCCCTTGGCACTGTGGGCACTTCCTCACAGCACTGACCAGCTCCAGATGTTCTAGCCCACTCCCATCTCTAGTTCTCACCCCAGTAGGGCTATTGGTGAGGTTCTGCAAAGATCTTTCTGAGATTCTTATCAAGCAGATTGCTTATTCTCATTCGAGAAATCCTGACTCTGATTGGCCCATCCTTCAATCTGCTCCTCTGCTCTGTTTGTAACAGACATTCTTTAGATTTTCTAGCCTATAAATAACACTCTCCTCTAATACCCAGGGCTGATATAAGTATTTTCCTATTTTTACATACAGTTGGTCATTTTCTTGGGAACCTGGGAAATAGAAGACAGTTAGACGCTTAAGTTGTTGTCTTCCTGCACTAGAGAAGTAACTCAAGCTTGCTTCTTAGAAACAGCTTATGCCCCAAATAATCTACTTCAAGACTGTGTTAGGAATGACACTACTTCAAAACACAGTGTGTCTCATTGGACATCCCCCACAAGGTCAATAATATAAGGGAATTTAACTACCATTTATTGAAGGTTTACTATATGGTGGGCACTGAGCAACACACTTTTCATACATTACTTCATTTCATTGTCATTAAAGCTCTATGGGGTAGATAATATTATCTTCATATTATAGGTGAGGGAACTGAGGCTCAGAGAGGTTAAGTGACTTGCCAAAAGTCACACAGTAAGTCACAATAAGTCACAGGTAGTGCCAAGATTAAGGGTCACTCCCTCTCATCACTTCACTCACCCCCAGTCTCTCACCAAACCCTGCAGAGCCTCCCTCACAAATATCTGAAACCCAGCCTCTCCTCTGCCACTTCCTTGTCTGGCCATCATCATTGCTAGCCTTGCCTGCAGGCATAACCTACTCTCTGGCTCCCTGACCCTGGTCTTGCCCCCTCCAATCCACCTTCTGCCCTCTAGCCAGCATGAACTTGTCACAGTGCGACACTGATTGTGTTGCTCTCCTGATTCAAAACCCTTCAAAGCAGATAGTTCATAACTCCTATTACAGGACACCCACTGACCGCCTGGATGCCGTCTTTCTTGCCGCCCCTTCATGAACCCACCCTGTTGTTAATGGGAACCGTTTGTGATCCTCTCAGTGTGCCACGCTTCTTCTTGCCTCTCTGCCTTAACGTAAGTCATCTCTTTATCCTCTTTCCTCTGCCCCCAACTCCTCATCCTTCACCAGGTTCCCTTCTCCACTCTCCTCGTCCCTCAAGGCCAAATCTAAATAGCAGCCTGTAGAGGAAGCTGCTCTTGCATCCCACCACAGCCCCTGGGCCTTTAGTCAGGGTGCATGGCCTGGTGGCCCTGAGGGACATGACCCACCTGGTTGACCTACTTACCAGATGTCCTCAGGGTCATTGTTGCAAGACCACAGTGGTCATCTGGTTGACCTTCAACCCTTTCGTTAACAGAGACCAAGGCTTAACCCATTTTCTATATGAGCTGGCCCATTTTCTCCAGGCAGCTTCAGCAACCCAGCACATATGGAACTTTGGGCCAGCTACCAGTTTTTCCACCTGTGAATTGGAAGAGAACAATTTTCCAGACAATCTCCAAGCTCCTTTTCCACTCTAAATGTCAGGATTTCACATATTATCTTATCTTAGGGTCTACACCAAGCTAAGCACAACCTCATATTTTCCCATCTCCATTTCTCTGTCTCTGTCTCTCTGTCCCTATCTCGCTCTCCACACCACCCTCCTCCTCCATGTCCTTTGGCTGCCTCTAAGGTGGGACCTGCTCCTGGAAAGCCATCTGGGCTGTACTATTTCTATGATACCTGAGTCTCAGGGCCTGCAATCTTGCAGGTGGAGGTTCTTAGCAGCAGGTCCCCAGCATGCTGTGTGTCCTACTTGAGGAGGAATAAAAGGCCAGGCTGGACGCCTGGAGGATGGATAAACAAACCCATACATTTGCTACCAAAAAAAAAAAAAAAAAAAACGGAAAGAAAGAACGAAAAGATATTGATTATGTGGCATTGAAGTGCCTGGGGCTTTAACAGACATTCAGAATTGGATGCATTGCTCAAGATCAATAGTAGGTTTTATGTCTCTGACCTAAAAAGTACCAGCGCCATGTAATTTAAACACAGACAGCTATGAGTATATCTCCTAACACCTGGCATGCTTTCCTCAGCTACCTCTGACACTTGTGCTCACTTCTCTGCAGCCATTTTCCTTTTTTTTGCCAGAAGATGACATGGATAAATACAAGGATATTTAGGAATGTAGAGTCAAGTGTTTCTGATATCATTACCTTAAATGATAACCTCACAGAGCTGTATTGAATGGCTGGGAACGAACCCTGGGGGGAAGGCAGCCGATAAGGGGATACAGATAGGGTGGGGTTCTGAGCTTGGAAATGAAGGAGAGAAGGGTTGGGTGGCCCCCTGGGTGCACATGGGGTCTTCCAGGACTTTGGAACAGCCCTGTGGGATGGGAAGTGCCCAGTTTACAGAGGAAGAAACACAGGCCATTGCTTCCTTGATTGAATGTCAGTTCGGCTGCAGCCAGGGGAAGGGCCAGGTGATTTCTAGGGGATTTCTTGCACCCAAGGATCCATACACGCATGCATGCACGTGCGTGTGCATGGGCACACACGCACACTTCTCACCGCAGGCGAACAAACAGAAGCAGAAGCAGAAGTGTCACTGTTGTTGCTATGGGTTCTGACTTAACTGAAGTTCAATCTTCGCTCCACTAATTATGAGCTGTGACTTTGGACCACTTACCTAGCTTGCTTGGGCCTCAGTTCCTGCATATGTAAAATGGGGATAATAATAATAATTCATAATAATAATGATATTATTATGGTTTGGGGGGGGATTAAAAGGCTTAACACAGGTAAAGTTTAGCACATGGCAAGCATTCTATAAATGTTAGCTAACTTCAACAACTAGCAGACAAGCCCGCCTAGTGAAAATCATGGCTGAATCAGGTTGCCGGGTTGCAGCTTTATATGCTATTTCAACAGAAGTTCTAGTTCACTGTGGCTGGCATGGGCCAAAACCCACCCTCACATCCCAGGCCCATGCGTATGAGGTGAAGCTTGGTGCCAGCCTCCCAGGCAGTGGATTCCTACCTGTCACCTGCCTCCCCCCGCCCCCCCAACCCAGCTCCATCTCTGACAGCGCTCTCAGGGGCCCAAGCAGAAAGAGTGCACCTAACTGGATGAACCTGCAGCTTTTCTCAGTGCCCTGGCTCCCATAACCCCGACAGGGACCATCCTTGCCCCTCTATACCTTCTTTGTTTACGGGCACATGTGCATTTGTTGAGGAGAGTTGTACAAAGTTCTCTCCCTTAATTTTGTGGCAGGATAAGATGGCTAATCTGTTTTGACATGCTATCTAAACGGCCCTCAGATCAGTATACGGAAGAAGTCATCCATAAGTCATGTCTTTTGTACACATGTACTGGTGTGTACCAGAGAAAGAGTTATATTGGCTGCAAGAGGCTGAATAATAATGGCCGTTATTATGGCGAATTCAGGGTCTCCACATTCACTCCACATATCAAATCCTCTTTCAATGGGGCCAGTTCCATCAGCTGTCAGATTCTATTAAATATATCCCTCAGACCTACTGACCAGCTGACAGGAGAGAAACTCCAAACCGTACAGCCACCATTAGCATCATAAAATGTGAAATCAGCTGGAAGGAATGATAACAGAACTAAAAACAGAAGAGATGAAAATCTGTAATGCCCTTGTGTGCTCCTAAATAGAAACCCTGAGAGTTACAAATACACCCGTAAAATACCGAGGTTAAAAACAAAACAAAACAAAACAAAACAAAAAAACAAAGGTCGTCCTCTTGTATGCTTCATAACATAGAATGGTTCTTTTACCTTTTGTTAATGCGAGATTTGCATAAATGTTTCATGAGGTTAATACAATGCATAAAACAAACGTTTATTAGGCAACATCTGTGCTGTTTTTCCAGATAATGCTGTGTTTCTTCCAAGTCAATGAAATATAACCTATCAGAAGTTTGGGGTTGTGAAAATACTTGTGCAAAGGCTATTGATCATATTTTATACTTTTGCAAATGCTCGGATCCTACCAGAGAATTTCTTAATCAGGGAAAAGCAGGGGCTGGCTGGTGCCCTAGAAGAAGATGCAGAGATTCCCTTGGAGACATAGCACTGGGTCTATCAAGGAATCAAGGCCTGCAAGGAGAAGAAAGATTTCTGCATGTGGACTAGATCTGCTTCATCATTTCTTTAGTCTAACTTTCTAAGTTTGGAGTTGTTTGCTGAAATAGTCACTTAATACTCGAAGGAAATAAAAAGAGTTGCACTTAAAATCTCTTAAGAAGCAGAGAGTGGGTCAAAATGCCCAGTGGTTTCATGCAGCTACAATTCTATCATGATATTGGTTCCATATGGGTCTCTTTAAAGCAAAAAACAAAAAAAAAGTTATGAGACCAATAATTTTTAATGAAACTTGGTTTAGCTTACAAGCAGGTCTAACAGATGAAACAGCAGCCCAAGCTGGAAACATGACTTTTCTTCTTCCTGGCAGGGATGAAAGAAAGCATCTCTTCAATTAAAGAAGACCCTAATGGAGATATGTTTTATATTATCAATTTTACGCAAGTAGGGGTTTAGGCATTGTCTCTTTTACCACACATGTCTAAGCAAGTTCTCTCTTTCTCTAATGGGTGTATTAGGCCATTTTGAAAGTGGGAAACGTCCTGATCCTGCCTTCTGAGCTGAATTTTGGGTGGAAATTTTTAGTAGAATATTTGTATTAGCCAGCTTTGGCTGCCATCAACAAACTGTCATAGACTTGATGGCTTAAACAGTAGGAATTTATTTCTCATGGTTCTGGAGGCTGGGAAGTCCAAGATCAAGGTGCCAGCTAATTCAGTCCCCAGTGGTGATTTCTGACTTGCGTACAGCTGCCTTCTCACTGGGTCCTTACATGGCAGAGAGAGAGAGACAGAGAGAGAAGGAGAGAGAGAGAGAGAGAGAGAGAGCTCTCTGGTGTCTAATCTTATAAGGGCACTAATCCCATCGTGAGGGCCCCACCATCACGACCTCATCTAAGCTTAATTACTTCCCAAAGGCCCCATCTCCAAATACCATCGCATTAAGAATTAAACTTTCGGGCTTCCCTGGTGGCGCAGTGGTTGAGAGTCTGCCTGCCAATGCAGGGCACACGGGTTCGAGCCCTGGTCTGGGAAGATCCCACATGCCGCGGAGCAACTAGGCCCGTGAGCCACAACTACTGAGCCTGCGCGTCTGGAGCTTGTGCTCCACAACAAGAGAGGCCGCGATAGTGAGAGGCCCGCGCACCGCGATGAAGAGTGGCCCCCACTCGCCGCAACTGGAGAAAGCCCTCGCACAAAAACGAAGACCCAACACAGCCAAAAGTAGATAAATAAATAAAATAAAATTTATAAAAAAAAAAAAAAAAAAAAAGAATTAAACTTTCAACATGTGGATTTGAAGAGGTGAGGGAAGATGAAATTCAGGAGACAGCAATGATGTTGAAAGCTGTTGTCTCCCTAAAACTTTGGAAGGGTTTTGGGTGCAGAGATTCTTCAGAAAATGAAGGTGGTGCTCTCTCTCTTTACACATATATACCACTTAGTGTGAGGCTTCTGAACCTCAGCACTGCTGACATTTGGACTCGATCATCTTTGTTATAGGGAGCTGTCCTATACATCCTAGGATGTTTAGCAGTGTCCCTGGCCTCTGCCCACTAGATGCTATTAGCATCCCTCTCCCAGGTGTGACAACCAAAACTGTCTCTAGATATCGCCAAAATGTCCCTTGGGGACAAAACTTGTGCCCTGTTGAGAGTCACTGATTTTAGCGTTTCCCAATCTTTGGACACCTGCTTAGTACCATATCTGGTGTCCTCTGTAGGATTATTTGCTTAAGGACAAAGGTGACTTTTTACTTAGGTATCATCTAACTTGGCTCGTCTCTAACCGTCTAGCTCTCTCCGTGCTGGGAAATCCCATGTGTCGGAACATGTGGGAAGAACGCTGGTTGTAAGCAGTGGCAAGTGCTACCCGTACATCCATAGAATGAAAGGAGCCACAGAAGGATCCTTCATCCAGCCTCCTGCCTACAGGTGGAACAATTAGGCCCAAGGAGAACCAGTCCTGCTGTCATAAGTGCCAAGGTGGGGAAGGAGGGTCTTCCCTTGTCACTGCCTCTCACATAACTCTGCTTTATATTCTCCCGTGCCCTTACTGCTATTGAAATGATCTTGCTTGTTTATACACTTACATTTGTCTTTCTTTACAATTGACTGTCTCTCCATTAGAATGCAAACTCCATGGAGCAAAGACTGCTTGCCTTAAGTGGCAGTGGAGTGTTTTAGCCAAACTTGGGGGTCTTGGTATCACATTGTGGGGTTGAAATCCAAGGTCTGCCACTTAATAGCTTTGTTGACCTTGGGCAGTCATTTAGTTTCTCTAAGCCTCAGTTTTCTCCTCTGTATTTATTTATAAATAATTAAAATAAATAAGACTAGTTCCTATATGATGGGACAGACTAATGAAATACTCCCATGACTGTTGATGGGAATGACTAATGAAATAATGTTTATCAAATAATATGTGCACAAAGAATATAAGGGATTGCTGTTCACCACTGTAAGTACACCCCCCCAGAGTAGTCCCTGGCACAGGAAGAAGCAAAATAAATATCAGTAAAATGAATGAATGAATGAATGAATGTATTCTCTTGTGTCTGTCTCTGATTTTTCAATTCTTCCTGTTGCGGTCGATAATTTGCTATCTATCCAATCCTCTTTTTTATTTTCACTACAGGTGGGAAGCAGAGGTCTAATCAAATGTTTGTTTCTAAGCAAGGAATTATAGCAATCATATATAGATAAAAGGTCTAGACTTGGGAACGAAATTAACGATACCATTAATTTTTCATGGTAACATCCCAAATTCTCTACAAGGACTCCATCATCCTCTGAAACTCAACTTTGGGCTGACCCAGAAACTCTTTCCTTCCTTGTGGATTTGTGGGGATCTGTCAACGCCCCAAATCAGGCACATGTTGGAGAGGGACAGTAGCAAGCTGAGGGCCTGGCATGGGAGGCGATACAGTTCAGGACTGGAGAGGCAAGGCTGCTGGGGCACACAGCATCCATTCAGCCTCCTCCTGCATCCAAGTGGTAAATCACCATTTGTAAGAAATGTGCTCAATCAGAGAAGAAAAAGAGATGTAATTATGTCGCTTATAATGAATTCTGAAGGAAACAAAGAATTTAAGGAGAAAAGCTCTGGAGACGACCAGAGAGCCGAAGCTTTTCGGATCGTCTGAGCTGCCCTGGAGAAGACGCATAGCTGATCAAACATTCCTGTTGATCACAGGGGGGCCCTTCCAGCCTCTGAGAATGCTCCTAAGGAAGCAGGAAAACTCAGGAGCCTCAGCAAACACAGTCCGACTTTTATTAAATAAATTACATGCTCCTCTCAGCTTCCCCCAGCATCAATAATATCAACTTTTGGACAAACGGTTCTCTCTGGGGAATGGGTTCTAAGACTCCCTCCTAATCTTCTTGCTTTGAAGTATCCAAGGGCTTAAAGGCATGTGTCAATATCTCGGGCCTCTGGCCTTTGTGGGAGGGGGTGTGAAAGGGTCCTGTTGTGGTGGGAAATGAGACCACCAGCATCCACATCCTCCCTCTCGGGCTGACTGTTTTCCTCCAGCTAGTTTCCAGGGCGCTCCAGATCACCACCTACCCATTCCGGGGTGAGCATTCCAGCAGGAGCCTGATGTCTCATGAGGAAACGCTCTCCGTGCTCCTCCAGTTCTAACACAGGCCACTCTCAGGGATCTTTCTTTGTTTTCAAGAATGAAAAACGCGGGAGGCCTGATTGGAGGGTGGGGAGGGATAAATTAAGAGCTTGCGATTAACAGATACACACTACTATATATAAAATAGATAAATAACAAGGACTTACGGTATAACACAGGGAACTAGATTCAGTATCTCCTGATAACCTATAATGGACAAAAATCTGAAAAAGAATATATATATAGAACATTTTATATATATATATATATATATATATATATATATACACACACACATATACATATATAGCTGAAACACTCTGTTATACACCTGAAACTAACACAACATTGTAAATTGACTATACTTCAATTAAAAAAAAAAAAAAAAGCAGGAGGCCTGGGATAGTGAGTGTCTGCCTTGGACTGAAATTTCTAAAAATTCCTGAAAGATCAGTTATGGCATTTGTTATACCAGAAGATATGGCATACCATGAACTAACTCCTTTAAAAATTAATATGAGACATGGATTTATTAATACCTTTCTAGATGCTCTTGACCTGCCTTTCCAATGCATCTGGTACTGGGGTGCTGTTTCACAGGCCACATACTAAGCCCTCCATAGGCTTCATCGTGTGTGTTCTTCACTCCAGCCCCCTGAGATAGGTATTATTGTTCTCATTTTATTGGATCCAGACCCTGTGTTTTTAACCTGTGAGCTATTAAGTTTTTGTGGTCAAGTGAGTTTGTAAAACTCAGAGTTAACCAAGATTAACGGGTTTTATTACTATAGGAATGCTCAGCCTTTTGATATACTTATATCCATTAGGAATCTCCAAGAGGGAGAAGAGAATATATGGACTTTCCAAACGTATTTTACCATAAAACACTGTTTCCCCCAGTGCATTTCCAAGGATTATTGTTCTATAGGAACAGGAAGATTATACTCCTAAGGAGACACAGGATGATCATTTTGTGGATTAGACAGGATGCCACAAAGGGGATCCTTGAATGACTTTTTGTAAGTCGATTTTTATATTCCTACAAACAACTTTCAAAATTGCAAATATCAGAATTGAAAATTTGACACAGAGCCGGGCTCATGGCATGCTGGATACAAAAACTTATAGGAAAACATTGGCAGAACTTTTCACTGTTTATGAAAGCTCTCACCCCTTCTGTCATTTTACCCTGGGAACAATTTCCTATTCTACAGGATCTTCTCCCATGCTTGGAAGAGAAATTGCCAGCAGAACCTCTATACTCCTACCCTAGAGCAGGGGTCAGCAAATTACAGCTTGTAAGCTAAATCTGGCCCACCACTTGATTTTTGTAAATAAAGTTTTATTGGAACACAGCCAAGTTCATTTGCTTACATATCATCTTTAGCTGCTTTCATGCTACAACAGCAGAGTTGAGTAGCTGTGACAGATACTGGGTGGCCCGCAAAGCCTAAAATATTTACTATTTGACTCTTGAAAGAAAAAGTTTGCTGACCGCTGCCCTAGAGCTACCCATTTACACTAGTTATAGAGCCTGGCTGCAAGGCAAAACTTCTCTGGTAGGGGCCACTGACTGTCTAAAATACCATATGTTCAAATTGAGGCAAGCTACCACCATGACTTACTCACTGTTTAAATTCAGAAATCTTATGTGATGTATGTTTTCTCCCTTGAGGAGAAGGGAAAAAACACTATGGTTATGTATCTGGAAAGATGCATATATTGTCTCATTTGCAATAATCTGGATAAGCAAGTACGGCTCCATTTTGCGGAGAAAAGAACAGATTCAAAAAGGTGGAGTTATTTAACCAAGGTTACGCAGAAAATAATTTGCATCTCAAACTCTCTGACTCAAAGGTGGGTGTTGGTGCTCTAGGACTGGTTAGGAAGGCAGGCTCTGGAATCACCCAGCCTAGATTCAAATCCTAGCTCTCTCATGGACTAACTTTGTGACTTGGGCAAGAGACTTAACGTTGCACCTCAGTTTTCTCAACTGTGAAGTGGGGAGGAAAATACTACTTTCCTCTTAGGGTTGTTATGAGGACTAAATGAATTGATTCATGTAAAATTCTTAGAATGATGCCTGACACAGTAAGAGCACTGAGAAAATGTTGGTTGCTACTGTTTGATGGGGAGGGGTAGGGAAGAATCAAGGAGAAGATCTAAATTTCTGGCTCTAACAAATTGGGATGCTACATTTGTCTTTTCACATATATAGTGAACCCCTTGAGGGCAGGGAGTATTTTCCTGTGTCTTCTGTAACCCAGGAGTGCCTCAGAAAACATATTCCATTGATGTTTACTGGCTAATTGACGGTAAAATTGGGGGAAGAGGCCTGTCAGGAGAATGAAGTCTTGAGCAACAGAAAGAGCCAATGTGGGGAGCTTGGTCAGCACAGGTGACAGCTTCAGAGGACTGGGCCTTGGTCCGATATTTCAGTTATCGATCATGCCAACCTTCATGCCTTAAAACAATCATTTCTCATCTCTCAAGACTCTGTGTATCTATGGGGCTCAGTGTTGTCACCTGGAGCTGGGGACTCAGTTCTTCTGGAACAACCACCAAGATGGCACTCTCACACGGTTGGCAGTGGTGCTGGCTGTGGCTTGGAGTCCATTTGGGGCCATTGACCAGAGCACCTTGGTTTATGTCCACGTGGCCTTTGCATTTGGCTTGGGGTTCTCTCAGTGTGGTCACTGAGTTTTCAAGAGGAAGAAAGCATAACTGTCTTCTCAAAGTCTGTACTTGGAAGTTCCAGAAAGATACTTCCTCTGTATCCCTTGGTCAAAACAAATTCTAGGGGCAACCCAAACTCAAGGGGAGAGGAAATAGACTGTCTTTTGATGTGAGAAATGGCAAAGAATTTGTGGCCATCTTTAATCCAGATAAACTCCCTAGACCTCGCCCTGGAACTATTAGACTACAGCCTGCATCTTCCTCCCCCAAAAGACACTTCCTTTATTCTGTCTTCGAGGTTACCCAGATCTGAACTGGGCATTTGAAGCATTTGACAAATGCAGCCTATTCAATAAGGTTGCAAACAAGTGATTCCCACTTCCAGTCCTTGACCTTGCCGTGCGTTAGCTTCCTAGAATGATGACAAGCTTGCTCTCACTTCTGTTCCTTCAGGTCTTCCTCCTCTGCAACTAAATAATTTCCACTTGTCCTTCACGGTTCAATTTAAGAAACGCCTCCTCCAGGAAGTATTCCCTGATTTACACCCACCCCACTAGCTCAGTGCTCCCATAATACTGTGACAACCACCACCCTGCCCATCCAATCATTGCAATTCTCCTCCTGAGTTATCACTAACTGTTCATCCCCATCAGAGAGAAGGTTTAATGGGAGTAGAGACGATACCTTATTCTCCTTACCAGTAGGTGCTCAATAAATAAAAGCTTCCCACTGACTGTTTCCTACCCTCCTGCTCTCAGAACCTGAACCATCAGGAATGCCAAAGTTTGGAGATTGGAAGAAGGAAGGCCAAGAGGAGTCCAATGGGGATGATGTGAGAGCCAGGGGGAAGGGAACAGAAGGCGACGCTAAGACCAAGATGGCAGGCAAAGTGGACAGCCCGGCTGAGCCAAGAACCCTGGTCTCTGCCACTCGAATTCAGGCACATGCAGCTGTCCCTGTGGCTTCCCGAGCTCTAGTAAAGACTTCAACCCCAATAAATGTTTTATTCACATCTGAGCACACCTGACTCCCTGACGTGGCTCAGAGGCTCTGACTGGGAAGGAGAGGGGAGCCCGTTGAGGGGGCCACGTCTTCGTGCGGCCCCTGAAAATCATTCTTCCAAAGCAAACATGTGTGGGTGTGTAAAGGCAGGTTCATAAAAGAGAAATCAGAGGGAAAGGGGTGAATCTAATAACGCCCCAATCCCTTATACCTTTCCAGAAGCATCTGAGCCCTGACACCCCTGGGGGTCTGACCGCTCACCCAGACGACCCATGGCTTCTAAGCTGAGGGGTCCAGGGAGCCTGTGGTGCCCCCTCCCACCACTGGAAATGTCACCTCATCTGGCCCATGACTCCAGGGCAGTGGAGGTGAGTGTTTATTCGTAATAAGCAGCACTGGGCTGAGCGGGGCACTCCCCCTCCGATTCTGGGCCATTCATAGGGTGTCCTCCTGCAGAGGCAGCTTCAAAACAGCCCCTTGAAGGCCTTCTCTCTGGGTTTTAAACAACACTGCTGCTTCTCTCTGTATCTCATGTCCTCCCCACTTCTTCCTAAAAGTGACACCCCACGTCCCCAGCTGAGAACATCAACCCCTTACCTCCTCTATACAAAATAGAGTTGTGTGTTTCCTGCACCCTTGCTTCTGAGACTTCAGAGCAGAGAAAGGGGGTCTGATCTCTAACTTTGGGGACAGAAAGAGCAAAGCTGTTGCCTCCCTGAGCTTCCCAGGCATTGCACTCACATGCCAACCTTTGTCACATGCAAATGAACGTGCTATTCCCAACATGATAAATTTCACATCAGTCCTGCTGACTTGGGCTTACTAATTGCCCGATAGCATTTTCTTTGTTAAGCTTCACTGTGATCATCACACTTTTTGTTGAACTGACAGTAGAAATATTCCGCAGCTGACAACCCAAATGCAGCCCTAGTCTTTCATGCAGGCCCCCAGCATCCCAGCCCCTGGAACTATCTCTGCGGAGGGCTCCCCAGGGCTGCCATGATGCACAGCTCCAGGGAGATGCCATTCACTCTGTGCTCTTGTGCCCAGTGCCCCCTGTAAGTGAGCAGGGCATAACTTGTACACAGTGGCCCTGGGCAGCCCCATTCTGTATCTGGAGTTTTTGATGGGCAAGAGGCAAGGGACCCAGCAAGCTTATCTATTAAAAGCGGTGGCCACAGGAATGGGGACCAGGAGGAGAACGTCCGTGCTCACAAAGTTATTCTAGGCTGTGCGGCGCTGTCTGCCTCCCTGGCAAAGCCTTCTGATGGAGGCATCTTCGGTTTTGGCTGCCAAGTCCAGCTGTCAAGTGATACGCAGGGAAAGGGGGACGCCCTGGGTACCACTGACTGTCTGGAATCCAACCTGGGTTTGATGTGGGTAAGAGGAGACCCTGTGGAAGATGGGGGTGATTCCCCTGGAGGGGCAGGGACAGAACGAACCACAGGGAGGTCTCCTCACCCCAATTTGCACGCTCCCTCTTAGCAAGAGACCGAGTACTCTTATCAGCTGAAGAATTCAGCCAGCCAGTCGGGGTCGCATACCGCACGGTGGCTGGGCCTGGCTCGGCTGTCTAGCCAAGAACAGGCTGGTCTTTGTTCCTGTGTAACTGGGGGTGCTGCTTGGGGATGGTGGATCCAGGGTGCGTGCAATTATAGGATTTTTTTAGGAGGTATAGAAATTGTATCTCCCATCTTGGACCTTGGGAAAATAAATTGAAGAAGGGAGTGTGATATTAAAGAGGCAAGGGGAGTCATTTTCATTGCTGGCAACTTTTCTCCCAAAAGTGACCCTATATGCTCAGATGTCTTCCGATTGTTGCAAGAGCCACCAATATTGCCGGAACACTGCATTTAACTTCTCAAACTTCGTTCACCTTACCCTAATGTCTTATCCTCCAAGGACTCAGAATCCTAAAGTTTGGAGTTTGAAAAATCCTTATAGGTCATCCATCCATCCATTCATTCATCCATCTATCCAACTATCCATTTATCCACCCATCCGTCTACCCATTCACCCATCCACCTACCCAACCACTCATCTACCCACCCACCTATCCATCTGTCCATCCATGCATCCATCCATCCATCTGCCCACTCACTCATCTACCCATCCATCCATCCATCCACCCATCTACCCATTCATCTAGCCACTCACCCACCTACTTATACTTCCACACAACCGCCCATCCACCTATCCATTCATCCATCCATTGAAGAAACAGTTACTGAGCGCTTACCATGTGCCGCTCAGTGGTGAACAGGGAGACAAGGTGCCTGCTCTCCCGAAACTGACATGCTTTTGGGGGAGATGGATAGTAAACAAGTAAGCAAGTAAACAAACGAAATCATTCCAAGGCTGTGGTAAGTTCCTGGAAAGAGAAAATGAAGGAGATATGAGAGAATAAATGCAGAGGCCTGGGAGGATACAGAAAGGTCTCTCCAAGAAGTTATCACTTAAGCTGAAAAGTAATTGACAGGGAGGAGCCAACCACACTAAAAAACGAAAGAAGAACATTCTAGGCAGAGGGAACAGCCAGCGTTAAGTGGAGGCTCAGAAACGGGCGCAAGCTTGAGGGGTAGACAGGAAGCCAGCGTGGCCAGAGCAGAGTGAACTTTGCAAAAACCACTTGTTCAAGTGAAATATGGCACAACGTCTAATAGAAAATAAACCGAAGCAGAGGGATTCATATAAAGTCAGTTTAAAACCACTGATAAGATTCGACTGCTGGCAGCAGCTCAGCTCTCCTCTGTGATATTTAGCATTTCTTGGAATGCTTTGCTGATGCTAAATCACTGCCTCCAAAATCGGCAGAGTTCACGGGCCCCTCCGTAGCGCACATGCAAGGGGGTGGGTGCTGAGGCCAGCCGGGCTTTCCTTGGGGACACCTCTTTCTGAACAAAAAGTCTGCATATGTGCTGAAGGCTTGATGCTCTGCCAGCCAAATCACGCTGTGGTTTCCCCCTCCCGGCGGCTGCAGGCTTATCCCAGCTGGTTCTTGCTGAGCAGCGTAAAGGACATATTTCAGACCAGGAGACTTTGAAGTATGTGTTCTCTTAAGGCTTAACAATGTCAAGCTTCATAACCCAAGAACTGGCTTGCTAGCTTCCTACTTTAAATTGCTCATAATTTGAAACATGCAAACATTTCCACTTTATCAAGCAGGGCTACTAAACATACTATTGCTGGAACCTGCATGTTTTATGGTCTCCATACAGCCAGGGAGCTGAGTTTTATTAAAATAGACTGTTAAGAGGCTCAACTCATTATAGGATCTTCCAGGTCCCAGAATGAAAGAGTTTTGTTTATTATAAGGACGGGGTTGGGGGGGGGGGAAGAGGGTGGGGGTGAGTGTGTGTGGTGGGGGTGGAGAGGTAGGAAGAAAGCAGAGACCACCAACAGTCTGGGCTCTGCCCCTCGCCGCCCTTCCCGCCCCACCTCTGTGTCCACTGCCTATCCAGACCCAGCGTTTGTTTGTGGGGCTATGAATCTTTACTTATGGCAAAGTTCAGTCTGGCTTCGAGACAACTGGAATTTAGCAAAGAAGGATGATTCTTCACTTGGTAAAAAAAAGGCTCAGGGCCTCCAATGAGGGCAAGCAGAGCAAGTATGTTAAAAATCAGATCTGACAAACAAACATACACTGTGCACAAAGGTTTTTAAACAGATGTTGACGGTGAGAACCCAGGTCAGGCTGCATCTGTCCTTTTTAGTGTGCTCCTGGGCTTGGGCAGTATTTAATGATATTAAGGATAAGACCAGGTAATACAGTTATACCTTGGTATCCGCAGGGGACTGGTCCAGGACCCCCTGCAGATACCAAAATCTGTAGATGCTCAAAAGTCCCTTACAGTCAGCCCTCTGCATCTGCGGTTGCGGACTCACAGATCCTCAGGGCCGGCTGTACTGTCATTCCCGTCTGTTTGGGTAGCCTTCTTTGCTTGCCAAAGCAGAGGCATTGAGCTCCTCGTGGTGTGCTGTTCCAGGCCTGCCCTATCTATTGCTCTGCTAGTTCCCACACTGGCCTTGTAGAAAGGAGAGGCCCCAAGACTGCATGGGATGGCGGAGAGGGACCCAGCTGTCCTCACATCCCAGATGAGTCTGCACAAAAACTCTAGCCCCAGATGTCATCGGGCAGTGATTGCGTGAGAGACCCCAAGTGAGACCAGCAAAAGAACTGCCCCGCTGAACCCAGTCAACCCACAGAAACGTCAAAGACTGTCAGTAGTTGTTGCAGTTTCAAGTCTCTAAGGTTGTATCGGATTTTGATGTAGCAACAAATAGCCAAAACACCACCCTTCACAACCTCCTCTTGGGGGTTTTGGGGAAAGAAGCAGTTCTCCAGGGACAGAAGAAGATGTCTACCAGCCATCGTGATCACAATGAGAATGAGAATGAGAATGATAGCTGTAATTTATGGAACATCTAGAATGTACCAGGCACCATTTCTGAATGTGTTATATGTTTTCATACATCACCTGAGGTTCATCCAATTATTGTCCCCATTTTGCAGACAGGGAAACTGAGGCTCGCAGTCTGATTCCCGAGTCCATGTGTTTGAATCTTACACTGCACGGCTCCCATAGCCAGACCTATACCCGGCACCATGGCTGTTAGCACAAAGCCCTGCACACAGGAAGTACTCAGGAATGTGAGTGGCAGCAAATGACACTAGGAACTCACCTTTCATCCCATACTTACTAAGTTATCACCCAGTTTCCAGGAACTGTGCTGGATTCTAGGAATATTCCTGGAGCTTGGAATGAGATGCACTGCCCTCTCTCACATAGAGGCACTAGCAATTGGAATTGCCCATGATCTCCTTTAATCCCTGCAACTGTGGTGCCCAATGCCATAAGCATAAGCAACCAGTGTTTACCAATTGGGTCTAAGACTGAATTACGTATGAATAAACAAGGGACAGGTGGATGGATGGACAGACAGATGGACGGATGTATAAGCAAATCACATTCTGACGCACATACATTAAAGAAGCCCCCTCTGGAGTATCTCTTATGGTGGTTTTAATTTTATCAGAAGTGTCATACCCACCATGATTTTTTATTTGGCCTGGGAACAAGGCCAAGAGGGTTGGGGAATGTGAGCTGGCCATGGAGGAGGTCGGAAAGGTGTTAACAAGCTATAAACGACCTTCCTGGCCTATTCAGGCATAAGTAATGTCCCCAAATTGCCTACAGTCAAAACTGCCAATTCCAAGCTGATTGCGATGAATCAGGCTTCCCCTATACGCAATAATGTGATCAATTTCTCATTTCGCTGAATAAATAAGCTGGAGGATGGGGAACTGTCTCTGACCCACCGTTAACCTTCTGTCTCATTATTCATATCAGACCTATGACATGCATGTAAGAAACCCCTGGTTCAATTTTAGCTAATTATTTGTTAGGACTGAAGGCTCCGTGAAGTGTTACTGATGGTACAAGTGCCCAGGGACCTCCAGGCGGAGAAAACCAGACGGAGAAAGCCTTTGTCTACCAGGAGGGAGGCCGGGAGCTGCCGCCTTTTCTAGCCCCATCTCTAAGCTTACAGTCAGTGTGTTCACGCCCTTGTACACGTGTATTTGCCTCTGAGTGTGATGCCGCCATGATTTATGACATGATTTTGACTATTGTTAACTTACATCTTTTTATCGTACTTAGCAAAGATCACCCTCACAGATCAATTCTTTCATTGGGAATAAATCCTGCCATAGTATTTCCTCTCCCCCTGCCCCACACAGCATCACCCTGGCATGGGTATTGAAAGACCAGATCTTTTGGAAACATTAAAAATTTTTGTTTAATTGGCTGGCTGCCTCTGAGAGATTTCTGGGAAAGCTGCAAAAGTAGGTTTGTATATACTGGGAGGGATGAAGCCCACGTGGGGGGTTTGGCAAGAGCTGCCCCCAGAGGTGCTGGGGGAGGTTGACCTGATCCTATTCCAGGGGCCGTGGTGATGCTCCTGGAAGAAGATATTGCTTGGGGCTCCTCTGGGAGGGACCTATTGGCTCAGTCTGGAAGACCCGGTGCCTGCCCCAGAGGGGGCCTGGTTGGAAGGTTTGTGACTGATTGCCCTTGCCAGGGGTCCACCTGAAAATCAGAATGGGTGACTCCCAAGGACTCTCCCAAGACTAGAAGAGCACAAGGTATTGTTGGTACTTTTGTGTTTCCTTAAGAGGACAGAGACCTTCATTGCCCACCAGCTGTCACGGTGCCTTTATAAAGATCTAGTCCTTTTTCGTATTCAGAGTTCCTGAGAAGTTCCCCCAAACACTCTCACCTTGGGGGACTGAGCGAATCAGCAAGCCCGTTCATTTCATTCAACATACAATTTTTGAAAGTGGGTCATGCATTGGGCTAGACTTTGAAGGTACAGTAATGGAGGAATAGTGTTATCAGGTACGGTCTCGTCTTTACAGAGCTTTCTGTCTAGTGTGGAGACAGATAATATTGAAGATATCACTGTGATGAAGTGTTGAGTTAGGAAGAATTCATGGGTGTAGGAGGCACAGAGGAGGTGATAGATTTGGGAGGTCAGGGAGGCTTCCTGGAGGTAAGCCTGAGGATGCAATCTGTGGTAAAGAGAAGAGGTAGAAAAAGGGGTGGCATGGTGAGGGAGGGGAGTGTCCCACTAGAAGAAGCAGCATGTAGGATATCTCAGAGGTTAAGAGGGAGCATGGCGGGCTGGAGGACAGTTTGATTACAGGAGGTGAAAGAAAAGGCCAAAAAGGTAAATAGGACCAAGCATGAAGGGTCTCATTTGTCCACTTCTGGATGTGAATGTTTCAATTTGGGGGCGTGGGGAGGGGAAGTGGGCTCCATTAATAATTGCTCTAGATCTTAGATAAATCTTCAGTCAGGACTACCTCACACAAACCAGTGTGTACAGTCACCCCATTTCATCCTTAGCAATCGTTAGCAATCATTAGCAATCGTTGGGTGACTGGCTTACCCAATCAATCAAAGAGAGCTCCATCATGGACCCAGTTTTGCTGTTTTCCACCGTGGGAAACCTATTTTCTGTTTGGGAGATGGGAGTGGTCCCAAACCTAATGTCAAATATATAAAACCTCAGGAAAGGGGGGAGAATTTGTCACTATTTAAAAAGGATAGTTGGCTCCCAGGGACCAAACCCTGTACATCTTGTCCAAAGAGCTAAGGAATCCGTATTTCTGAAAAGCAGAAACCCAATGTCTAAATGATCAAGTTATAAAGATATCCCTCTTCCCCTGGAATGAGAATGACTGGACCACAGTTTCTTGCTATCATTAGGAACCACTGCCAGGCACACACTCCCACAGGGAGTGCCAACACCTCTGCCAGGGCTTTGCATATTCTGTTACCTCTACCTGCCATGCTCTTCCACTTAAGTGTCACAGGCTTCATTCAGGTCTCTGCTCAGACGTGGCCTCGGCCAAGAGACCTTTCCTGACCATCTTGTCCAAAACAGCCTTGCCCCCGTTACCTGTGACTATTTTTTTCTAACTGCCATCCTATGGTAGTCAGTTCATGATCTGTTTCCCCCACTAGAATGTGAGCTTCCTGAGGGCAGGGACTCTATGTCCTTCACCCCTGTTTCTTCAGTGCCTCGCATACAGTGGGTGTTTAGTGCATGTATGAAATGAGCAAATCATTGTTGAAGTTATTGCTCCCTTGTGAAGATTCTCAGAAGGGGCTTCCCGTGATGCTGTGAAGGGCCAGTTGCAGGAAGACAGAACAGGGCACACCGACCCCCTGGACCAGCGGCTCCCTCCCTCCCCGGTCCCTCTGCATCCCTGAGGCCCAGAAAGAGCCAGGCACGGGACACATCCGGTTGAGGTTTGTTTGGATGATGAATGACCGAATGACTTGACTGAGCAGCCCATTAAATCTCCCCTGGGGTCAGGACCGGAAGTGGATCCCGCTCAGGGGAACTGCGGAACCATGGGTAGTAATAGCATCATCATTATCGGAGCTGCCATCTATTGATTGCTTATTACGTGCCAGACACAGTCTAATCATTCCACATTCATCATCTCATTTAACCCTCACAAACCGCCCGTTAAGTGGTACTATTATTGTCTCCATTTTACATATGAGAACATTGAGACCCAGAGAGGTTAAGTAGCCAGCTCAAAATGCTACAGCACAGACATAGAACAGTCAGGATTACAGTCCAGACCACTGGCTTTCCCTGTGAGCAGGGGGTAGATCAGGGGGGCTCAAACCCCAGATGATGGTAGGTCACATTTGATAAGTGGACACAGTGGAGGAGGGTCTTCTAGATATCTATTTGCAAAGAAGATGAAATTCTCACCTTGGGGATATGTGTGTCTGATGATGGAAGCTTAGCCCATCTCCCCTAATACTTTGGGAGATTCCAGCTGGGGGAGAGAAACCATTCCTATCTCTATGTGAATAGCTGTAGAACAGCAAACTCTCTCAAGAGAAAACACAAAAGTACAGATGATTTTGGACTTCATTGCTTGGTTCATTCATTAATTCAGCCATTTTGCTGAGTCCCTATAATGTGCCAGGCACCACTTTACAGGCTGGGGCTACATCAGGGCACTGGGCAGATAGGATCCCTGCCCTCCTGGAGAGGTAACAATACAGGAGCTGAGAGAGCAAAGAGTGGGGTGGGGGGAGGTGGCTGAGACCCCTCTAGAGATTTCCACCGAGGGAGGACAGGAGAGGCCAGGTAAAGCGGCTGAGGAGGGGAGGGGTGAACAACAGCCTCTGGCTCTAAGGAGTGACATTCATCTGCCCAAGAGGCACAGCAGTACAGATGGAGGAAGTGGGTCTGCGCTGAAGAGGGGAGCAGAGCCTATGCTCAGACTTGAAAAAAGGAAATCAGTTGCCCAAAGGCATCTAGCCAAGGCAGGGAGTGGGGCAGAAACCCCACTCAAGGAGCCTCTGCAAGCTGCATGCCCAGGAGCTCCATCCACCAGAGTGGACACCTTTTTCAAGTTCACAGCAGGTCCCTATGGACGAGCAGTTACCCTCATCAGGTCACTTCATAAACAAGCCCCCAATGTGTTTCTTCTCATTGGAAGTAGCTTGGACTCTGGACGGCCAAAGCAATTATTTTCCTCTCTGAGCCTAATATGGCTTTATGGTGGGGACAATCAGGGTCAGGTGGCTGACCTTGGGAGCTTTGAGGTTCCATCCTCAAACCAGGGCAGATGGGAAACAGCCCCCTAACCTGGTCGTGGGAAGAACTGGCCTGGGCCCATTTTTCTCCCCCATCTTTGAGATCCCTTTCATGAAGTCATATTTATTTGTGTTTCAAATTCACCGCAAACTCCATTTTTAAATTTTTCTTGCTTTTTCCATCTCTTAGGATTCCTCCAAAAATTGGTGACAAATAACGGCTGAATGGACTTACACTGTTGCAGCTCAACGTCCTGCCCTGAGTGGTCCAGGCCGAGGCTGGCTCCTCCCAGGGCTGGGTCCCCGCCTGGGCAGGAAGCGGGTGATGTACTTCATGTGACGAAAAATGAAGGCCTCTCTCTCTGCGATTCAGCATCCCACCATCTGCTCTGACCCAGAGCCAAGGATCGGTGGCCGGTATCTCAGTGGCTGTTTTCCATGACAACTCACATGCCTGAGCTCATTCATCAATTTCTATGCAACAAAATCAGTTGGTGGAAAACTCACATGAGTTCCTGAATCCAGGGGCGAAGGGGGGACACAGGGAGATACAAGACAGACTTTTCCCGGGATGGTAGGAAAGTTCCCAACTCCCCTACAGGCCTCCCTTCCGGTCCCCAGCCACAGTCTCACTTTTTCCATGGCCTTATCAAGTTCTGATAGGCAGGGACAAATCCAGCATTTGAGGGAAAAGGAAGCTCTGGGAGAACAACAGCCCGCCAGGTCCCCCCACCATACACAAGGGCAACGCCACATAGGCTCAGCCCCACTCTCTAAGCATGACGTCATCCAGCTCGGTCACATCTCCTCATTTCCTCATCCACTGCACACATGGAGTCTGGAACAGGGAGGAAGCTGAGCAGGACAGGAAGTCATCAGTGGTAGAAGGCCACAGATACTCTGACCACACCTGGCCTTGGCGTCCAAAATGGAAGAGGAAGATGGGGTTTCCTGAAAAGGTTTCTCTGCAGCCTCTGAGAGCAGCTGTTAGTCATTAGTCTTGCTCACCAAATACTCCTTGTTCTCTTCCCTCCTGGGCTCCAGGTGGGATTGTAATTCCTGTCCTCCAACACCCACCTATAAGTGAGCAGGACCCTGTGACTTGTGACCAAGGGAAGCTACATGCATCACTGCCTGGCTCAGAATTTAACTGCCAGTGGGAGATCGCCCAGATTTTGCTATCTCTTTTATTTCTGGTCTCCTGATTGGCAGCGTTTGAGATGATGGAAGCCCTGATCATTTGGATACCTGGGTGACTACGGAATGACCAGGGCCCTTCCACCAATCATGATGGACATGCAGCACGAATGAGAAGCAAACCTATATCGATTGATATTTCTGAAACTTGGTGCTGTTTGTTACTGCCACATAATGTAGCCTATACTGACTGAAACAATGGTGGAGAACCATCGAGGTAAATGGAGGAGAGGAAGCTCGGGTTTCAAGTCTCAAGAGTCCCAGTTTAGTGCTTGTTCCTCTTAATAATATTAGTAACAACTTTATGAACTTGAAGCACTTAATTAAATTTCTCTGAGTCTTATTATTCTTACTTATAAAATGAGGATAATGATATTTGCCTCTCCATGTTCTATGAGGTTTCAATGAGATAATGCATGTAGGGTGTAGCCTGTTGTCTACACTCTGCTTGCTGTATTTCATTGATTCTAAAATGCCTGTTTATTCACATTCAACATTTCTGACTTTTATAATCAATGCTATCTTCCAACTAATAGGCAGTTTTGTTTTTCCTTTCTCAGAGGCATGTAAATAATGCCATTTACCTTCAAACGTTGTGAGAGTTACTTATACACAGTAGTTAGCCATTAGTAAACAATAGCAACCATTCTTATCTTTCATATTATCCCACTGAACTTTTTCTGGGTTTATGTTACATCTGGAAAATGGGAATCATAATCATAATCTCAAAGGAGCTGATGAAGCTGAAATGCTTTCAGAGGATTAAGCATTCTGATAATAGAGTAAATAGTAAAACTCCAGGGGCACTGCCTCCAGGAAGCCTTCCTGATCACACCCTCTCAAAGCCTGTGCATTTTGAACATTTAGTTCTAGCAGAGCTATTGAGGTTGCAGTATTTAAGGCGTGGTGAGAAATGGTTCAGCCAGATGCACACAACCGTGCCCAGCCAATGCCCAGATGGTGTAGAAATATTCAGCCAGACCCAGGTTGAAATGTGAGTTTCATCTCTCAGAAGCCACAAGTCCTTAGACAATCTATTTCTCCTTTAGAAACCTCAGATTTATCATCTGCAACATGAGGACATTAGTAGATTTCTTAAGGGATTATTGTAAGGGCGCAATGAAGAAAATATATATATGTAGAATACAGAGCTGTGCTGTCCCATACTGTAGCTGCTGCCCACATGTGGCTAGTAAGTGGCCACTTGAAATGTAGCCAGTCCAAACTGAGTGTGCTATAAGTATATAATACACACCATATTTCAAGGATTCAATATGGAGAAAAAGAATGTAAAATAGCTCATTAACAATTTTTATATTGATATTGAAATGATAATATTGTTGAAATGATATTTTGGAAATATATTTTGGAGTTAAGTAAGATATACAATTAAAAGTAATTTCACCCATTTCTTTTTACTATATCTTATGTAGCTACTAAGAAATTTTAAATTACGGCTCACGTTTGTGACCGCATCATACTGGTCTAGAACAAGGCCTGGCCCCTGATAGGTACTCAATAAAATTGGACAGAGACAGACAGGGTGCTGGAGGCTTTCCGGGGAGAATTCCAGGATTGCCTCAGGGGACGGCAGTAAGGAGGAAAAGAAAACATTTTACTGTGGGGAAAATTGCCGTAATGGTTTCAATACGAAAGAGGAAATGCTTCCCATTTTGACTGTGGGTAGAGATGAGGGGCGGCACATTCTGTCTTTTATCTTTTATCTCTCCTCCCTGCCTTCTCTCCCTTAACCACGTCGGTGCTTATGCTTCTCAGGCTTCAGAGATGATGTTTTCTGTGACCTTGTTTGTCCTTCTCACTAAAATGCCAGCTCCCCACAAGCAAGGCCCATATCTGTCATGGTCACTTTTTATCCCTGGTATCTATCACGGTGTGTGGCTCACACTAGGTACTCAGTAAACGTTTGCGCAAATAATAAATTAATTTCTCCAGAGGGTCTTAAGACATTTGGACATTTACTGCTCTTTGTTTACCCTCCCCATTTGCATACATGAGAGGTGTTTTAAAAGACCAAGAGCTTGGCATTCGAGCTCCGCGTGCTCCGGCAGGAAGGAATAGAGCATCTTCAGCCTCAGTGTTTCCATCTGTCAAATGGGCATATTCCTACTTCTCCTAATATTTCCTTCACACGGCTGTTGTGGGATCAGATAACAAAGATGGCCAGTGAATGAAGCAGGTGAGAGATGGGACCGTGCTAACTCAGCTTGCCACAGATATGAGCTTCTCTCTAGCAACATTGCAAAAGTGATCTTGCTCATTCGAGGCACCTGATATTTTACTGTGGTCTCAGCTGCATCCAGCTAAGAGAGAAGTGTTGAACTCCTTCCTCCGGGAAGACTACTTTCCTTATGTGGGTCTGAGTTGAAAGCTGCTTTGTGAGACTCTCACCCTCTGGGAGAGAGGGTGGACGTTTCCATTGACCCTTTTATGACCATTCGTCTGGGGGCTCCAGAAATATTTTGTACATGAAAAATCCCTAGACAGAGGAATGTGATAATAGTCGTCATGATAATGATGGGGTGACGATGGTCTTTTTTTTTTTTTCTGTAAAAGAACAGAGTAGCAATAAATCATTGGGTGAAAGGTATAAAAAGATGCATTTGTTGTGGTATAAGATTACCCAACCAGTAGCAGAGGACTTGAATTCAAGTCTGGGTTCTATGCTTTTGAGCCTCAGTTTCTGCAACACGGAGGAGGGCTGGTCCCTCCTGTCCTGCCCATCTTGAAGAGTCAGTGAAAGATAAAACATGACGATGGATGTAAAATCACTTTATGAACTGTGATACCCTTTACAAAGGCAAATGATTATTGATTTTCATTAAAGCATCTGTCAGCAAAATACGCCGTCTTGTGAAGCTGTGTCAATTGGCCAAAGATGATTTGGAACAAGATTGGGTGTCGGAAACCAGGTAACGTGGAGACAACTGAGGATTAGGTCAGAACGATTTCCAAGCAATGTGAATATACAGGAGCTCAGGCTGCGGCAGGCTCGGGAGCAGGGCTGTGCCCAGAGCGTTAGTCCTGGGAGGATGGAGGTGTGGGACACTGCCTCGGCCTCTGGATGCCGAGGGGAGCGAGGCTGAGCCTCCCTGACTCCCACTGTTCCATGTTCTAGACTCGAAACCATGCCCTGCAGATGGTGGCTTCCTTAGGGGACCCAGGCGTGTTTCAGTTTGAGGAAACGATGTGTGGAGCGCTGCAGCAGAAGCCTCTAATAAATGGCTGGCATGGGTCTCTGGACATCAAACAGTTCTTGGAAATAATATTTTGAGGAGCTAAGTGTCAATGAATGGAAACACATGGATTAAATTCCCGTGAAATACATATGGATGTAAAAAATGAAAGAAAGGCTTCAGGCACTGCGTGCTAAAATTCATTTGACCTTGAACGAAACAAAATGAAAGCTTCAGAGGAAGTGGACCTATCCCAGAAGGATTCTTTTCCTCTAGCCCCTAGTAGCACCCACGAGTTCTAGTAAGGCAGGGTATGGAGAAGGGATGGAGTGGAGGGAGAGAGAAGGAGGGTACCCAACCAGACAGGCCACGAAGCTGTCCTAGATGGGGCTGTGAACACCTCGGCTTTTACTCCGTGTTGCCTGAGGATGGAGGGAACAAACATGACAGCCTCTTGAAGCTCTGGCTGTAGAGCCGCAGGTGACAGGGCTATTTAAAAAGCCAGCAACCGTTTCCCAGGCCCCGCTCAGCTAGCGAGCTCTAGAGCTGACTGTGATACATCAGAAGAAATGCAAGCTAAATAATGTTTAACTGACAGAGCAGCTTGTTTACTTTCGAATAATTGCACTAAATTGCAGTGCTTAAAAAGTACTTAGACTTTGCAACTTGACTCTGCCGGCCTGCTCAAGTGGGGATGGAGGGGCGGGCCTAGGGAGGGGTAGAAGACATCTAGAGCAGGCAGAGGGGGCAATGGGCTGCAGGGAAGATCTGTGGGGCGGTTGGCCACGAGCCCACGCCTCCCATGGCCTTGCTGGGGCTCCTGCGTGTCAGGCAGCAGTTCACCTGAGTTCTTGCTGAGCTTTGGATGCAAAGCTCCCTCCAGCACAGAGCGCTTTGTCCTCAGTGAATGGACCCTCCAGCAGCCCTGGAGGGTACCCATGCCTGTGGCCCACATGGTGGTGTTAGAACAGTTCGGAAACTTGCTACTTTGAGCGGAAGCATGAGCCCCATCACGACGGGAGAGCCAGGGAGCCTGGGCACGGACCCCGGGCCCCCAGGAGACGTGAACATGTGTACAACCAGAGCTGAGTCTCAGCAGGTCATTAAAGCACTGAAATGCTTCTGCACTGGTTGGGACACAGCTGCTGCCTGAGCTCCTGAGGGCCCCCTGCCTCCCTGGTTGCCCCAAACCCTTCTCTGGGACCCCCAAGACCACTCCACACTCCAGAAATGAACAAGCCAAACTTAGGCACTGAAGGGGTCCTTCAGGACCTGCTCCAACACCTGGGCAGTGGCCATCCTGGCTGGTGACGCCACAGCACAGCACATGTTCAATGCTGTCACACCACTCTGACACTGCCTGTGACCTGGTAGGTGACTGAGTGACCACCCAGGAAACCAACCAGGTGGGGACATTTCATGGAAGTAAATGTAACCAGATTAGAGGACGGTCTTTGTCAGACCCTGGCTCACACCATCCACCCCATCCTTCAGTCTCTGTCACCTCAACCCCAGGCTGGGCCATTGAAAACATTTGGCACTACAGGAAAAATAGCTAAGCTTTATAATATGCTTCTCAAGGGCTTGTGAAAATATCTGAGAACTGAAAAAAAATCCTTTGGGCTTTCAAATACGAAAAGAAAACCACAAAATTAAAATTAATATGTGTTTAAATGTCTACAAGTCATAACATTACATCAGTGACTCAACTATAATCCAACTCAATTTGTATATAGTTATATAAAAATTATGTTTAATGTGGACTCGGGGGGGAACTTTTAATTGGTTTGATGAGGGGCAGGGCCTTCTAAAGAAAGAGGCCCTGGGGTCAAGGGGGTCATAATTGCCTCGAACCTGGTACCAAGAAGGCAGTTCCAGTGCCTGTGGTCCCTGCCTTCTGTTTCCCTGAGCCACTGACCATCGGCTTCTCGAATTGCCTTCTTCCTTGGCCGTTCGACATGTCGGATGCCTCCTCTTCCTACTCCTCTGACCGTTTGTTGCTAGTTCCCTTGCTGTGATATTTTTGATATTTGATACTGAACTGTGAGTGTTTGCCCCAAATGGGCCTCCGCTCTCTCCTCTTGCTCTCTCCTTCCGAAAGATCATCTGTCCTGACCGTGTCAGCTATCACCTTGATGTGGCCGCCTTCCAAATCCATGTCCCCAGCTCCAGCCTCCAACTGAGTCCAGGCTCCTATCTCCAAGCGCGGATTGAATGCTTCCTCTCGGATGTCCCCCGCAAGCCTCCCGCTCAGCACGGCCCAAAGCCACCTGGCCTTCATCCAAGTCGCTGGACTCTGCACCTCCAGGCCACACCCTGCCTTTTCTATCGCTAACAATACCAAACACGTTCTCTCCATCCCCCTAGAACTCGAAGTCATCCCTGACCTCTTCCTCTTCTTGATCCTTTCCATCCATTAGCCCACCTCGTACTGCACATTCTTTCTTTCCTTCAATTAGTCCTCATGTGGGTCCATCCCTCTCATCCCCAGTCCCACCGTCTTAGTCCAGACCCAAGCAGGCAAGCCGTTTTCCGCTCAAGTCCCAGCTCTGACCCATAGGCGGTAACCGCCTGGAGTACAGGGTGGAGGAAGACTTCCAGGCTACGTTTGGCCTCGATGGGAAAGTTGGCTGTGATCGATTAGTGATGTCTGCCATGGACACAGGAACGGAGGGCAGCAGCAGGAGTTTTGCCATCCAGTCTTGGCCCTTTCAAGTTGGCATCTGCACTGAGGTGAGTTGCTACCTACCTGGCCTCCCAGCCTCCAAGGGCTCCCTTCCTTCACATTGTCCTGTGCATTGTCACAAGATCACCCAGGGACAACACTTGCATTCAACAAGCCCCCTGCCCAGAAACCATCTGTGACTGTTTACCTGATATGAGGTCAAGCCCAGCCTCGTGGGATGGCATTCAGAGCCTATATGGTCTGACTCCAGTCTCCTTCTCCCCCTTCCATTTCCCACTAACAGCACCTTGTTCCAACTAACTAGGCTAGTCATTGCTCCCTGACTGCGTCTTGCTCCTCCCACCTCCACATTTTTGCTCACAACCCTCTACCAGCCTGGAGTCCCCTCCTCTTTCCACTCCCACCTACCCACATCTTCCACCCAGTGTCAGGCTTAGCTTAATAATAGCGGGCTTATTGAATGTTCTCTCTGTGACGAGTGTGATTCTAAGTGATTCACTCAGATGAACTCATTTGATCCCTGTAACACTATGTGGGAAATATCTATTATGATCATTCTTATTTTACAGATGTGGAAACTGAGGCACAGAGAGGTTCAATAACTAGCCCAAGGTCACATAGCTTCTAAGGAGCAGAGGGGGAATAAGAACCCAGGAAGTCTAGCTCCAGGGTCTGCACCTTGGTTATCATGTTATCTTGTCCCTTAACTCTCACCTCTTCCAGGCACCCTCCTCTGCGGTGACTATTATCTGTGCCACTTAGCTTTTAGCAGATGCTGCCTTTGCTCAGCTGCTTTAGCTTCCTTTGCTGTATTTCAGATATCAGTGAGGACAAGAACAAGTCAAACCCATGGGTCAGTAGAAATAACATTAATGACATAACGACAACCATACATCAAGTCCCTCTCAAGTACTGAGAATGCCCTCTCATGGTGCTTTATAGACATTATTTCATTTTATTTTTACCCTGGGAGGCAGGAGGGTACTATTACCCATACTTTTTAAAATTATATTTATTTATTATTTATTTTTGGCTGCATTAAGTCTTCGTTGCTGCACGCACGGGCTTTCTCTAGTTGCGGTGAGAGGGAGCTACTCTTAGTTGCGGCGTGCGGGCTTCTCATTGCGGTGGCTTCTCTTGTTGTGGAGCACGGGCTCTAGGCACGTGGGCTTTAGTAGTTGTGGCACACGGGCTCAGTAGTTGTGGCTCGCGGGCTCTAGAGCACAGGCTCAGTAGTTGTGGCGCACGGGCTTAGTTGTTCCGTGGCATGTGGGATCCTCCCGGACCAGGGCTCGAACCCGTGTCCCCTGCATTGGCAGGCGGATTCTTAACCACTGCGCCACCAGGGAAGTCCCATACTTTACATATAAGGAAAATGAGACCAGAAGAGTTAAGATATTTACTCAAGCTCACATAGCGATCCTTTTCCCCCTAGTCGACAACTTCCTTTTTCTGGGTTTACAAGGAAGAGGAGAATGTGGGGAGGGAGTATATAGTGGACTTCTCCTTTCTGTCCCACTGCACATAAGTGTCAAGAGGATGAGACCTCAATGCAGGGCATGGGAGGACACTAGTGTCCAGAAGGGGAGGACACATCTACAGCCTCAGGGCAAATCTGCGATAAAAGTGGACAGAATCTGAGTGATGTCTTGGCCCAGACCCTCCCCCTCTTTTTTGCTTCTCCTTTCTCTGCTATTTTGTCTTCATTTATCTCTTTCTCCCCAATCTCACCACCTCCTATAAAATACTATTTTAGTCATCTCTGTGGGGATATGCCTGCAACGCCCTCTTCATGGGACAAGCAGCCCCAAGCAGCCGCTCTGAGCCGGGAGACGCGTGGCAGACACCCAGGTGCAGACATCTGGTGGGGGTGGGGAGGGGAAGGGGGGCGGGGGCACCTGGCAGACGACCTCCAGGTGATCCCCAGAGAAGGGATGTCTCAAAACAGAGGATGTCGTGTGCATTTCCAGGATGGAAATCACTTTTGTGCTTTTGAGTAAAAGGTGAAGCCAAAAGGACCCTTTACTGCCACCAGGAACGAGACCAGTCAACTCCATCAACACAGTGAGTTCATAAACCTTTCTGATCCGAGACAGTTTGTATTACCTGAGTTTCCCCTAAAATCCTACATGAGGGCAATTGCCAGCTTCTAAATTTAGGCGTTTGTGGGCGCCTGTTGGCAGAGAGAAGAAAGGCTTGCTTCAGTGCTGTGGTTTGCCTTGAAACCCAGTCAAGCCCCAAATTCTAAACACAAAGCAGCTGTTTGCCCAGAATCTGAGCCGGGATGTTTCATATCGATGGCTCTTCCCATCGTCACCTCCCCCGCACCCAACCTTGCCACCCCTTCTCTTTTTTCCTCTCTCTTTTTTCATTACTAAAGTGCCAAAAAAGCTCAGTGTGAATGAAAATTGGGATGGATGCACATTCAAGCCAGCATTATCTGCCATAGACGATCACAGATTCTGGGGCGGGCCTGTGGGCGAGCCATCCAGGCAGACCTGCCCCAGCGCCACTGTTTACAGAAGAAAGGAAAAAATAGAAATTGATCTGCAGCATTGGTACAGGGGCCGGGTCAGGCAGGGCAAAGGATTCAGTTGCCGCTCTTTCAGCCACACGAAATGCCAGCTGATCTCTATCGGGCCCCAACCGGGGTATCTTTAAGGTAAATCTTCTGTTCCACACTTGGATCCAGGGCTCTACTTTCCGATGCCTTGGGCAGAACGGTCCACCACTGAATCCACCCCGATCGGGTGACGTCTCGGGTACCGGGGCGAGGCGGGCGTTCTGACACACCCCCTTCCCGTCGCTGGTCCCTTTTGGCCCTCTCTAGAGGAAGGTTCTGTCCCTAGGCCTGGCTCCAACTGTCTCCATAAAGCTGTGTCACATTCGCATGACAAAGTCCCATGGAGTCTGGCCTTCTGTGAAATGCCCAGTTCTTGAATTCATTAAAAATCAATAGCAGGGGGACGGTGGGTATACAGGTGTCCATCTGATACCTAGAGACAGAAGGTATGTTTATGGAGCGCCTGCTACTTGCCAGTCACCATGGACAGATGGGCAGGCTATTTCCCATTTTACAGATGCAAAGGCTGAGGTGCAGAGCTTTAGTAAACTTTCCCAAGGTCACGCTGCTAAAATGACAAAGTGAGGATTCCAACGAAAATACACATGGTTCTAAAGTTTATTTCTTCTCCTCACACTTGACACCTCCCACCAATACCAGCATTTCTTTATATCAATCTACAGTTTATTTCCAGGTGCCTAAATTTCTCTATGGGCCTCGGTTTCTCCATCAGTAAATAAGTCAGTTGGAGGAAAGCAGCTCTGGCATTTTCTTTCCCAGCTCTGACATTTCTGAAATCCTGTAGTCTGTGGCTACAGTCAGGGGCTTTTGAGCAATAAATCAAGATGTTTGAAAATTACAAATCAGCAAGGGAAGCCAGGACTCGCAGTGGCTGGGACCTTTAAGCCATGGTCTATAAAAATAAAGACTTGACTTGAGAGGTTTACTGTCGGCAGGCCAGGTGCCCAGCCTAACTGGGGTCTTGCACCGGCATCCCTGCAGCCAGGCTCCATAACGTGGCTGGACAGATGTAGCCCAGTCTGCACGTTGGGGTCCTGGTTGGAGGTGCGCCCTCACCAGCCCATGGCGGGGGGGACATGTGACTTCCTGTGAGACGGCGGGAGGGGTTTGGGGAGCCACGTGGGGTGGCGTCAGGCCGTGTGGCAGCCAGATTTGGCAGGCTCTGGGGTGTTTTCTTTGCACAGAGAGCTCTGGGGAACCAGCTTTCCAATTCCCCTTGGCTCCCCTCTATGGCCCTCACCTTCCCTCTCCTGCCCCCCTCTTCCCTCTCTCAATGGGTGTGGTGGGAACCTGGCCAACGACTGAGAGAAAATGAAGACATTTCGCAGATGGCATGTTGCAGCGGCTGAGCGCTGGCAGGCAGAGCCTGGGGGGAGTGGGGCTGTTCCCTGTCCATCCCCTAAATATCCTAAGTATGTTCCCTCCTTGGCCGCAAAACCACAGCAATGTCTCCCTTCCTCCCCTCCGCCCTCGGACCCCGGGGTCTGCAAGGAGCTCAGCCTGCCGCAAGGTTCCCGAGGCGCTGCCCAGGAAGGGGGTTGCCCAGGGAGGGGCCTCGGCCAGCGTGGCACTCCGGCTGGCCCGGACCATCGGTGGCCCATCCTGCCCGGGCTTCTGCCCGCGCTGGCCTGGCCGCCATGCCCAGGGCTGCCTCTCGGGGGGTGTGTCCACTTCATGCGGAAGGCCTGTTGCCCCCTTGTCACTTCTTCTGTTCCTAAGTCACAGCTCTGGGGGTTGTTGGACATGAGGCTGACCTGGTGACATTCACTCGCAGGCCCATTGTTGACACTGACCATCTGTGGGACCCCTTGGAAAATCACTTCCTTTCCTAGGCCTCGGATGTGCCATGAAAACCTCAGGGGAGATGAGTGGTTTGGGAATTTTCTTCTGGGAGTTTGGTGGAGGGAGCTCAGGCCAGAGGGAGAGAGCCCACCAGAGCTCTCACCCACCAGAGGTGCCAGGCCCTCAACTCTCAGAGAAGCCCCATTTTTACTTGTTTCACAACCATTCAACCAAAGGTCTTTGCATACAGCAAGCTATGCATGCCAAGACGAACACTGATGTCACAGGTGCCTGTCTTCATGGGGGCTTCCACTACTCTAAGGATAGAGTTTACACCAGCAGAAAAGGTCAGCAATTAGATCCAGTGAGGAAAAGACAGGTGAGGTCCTGCAGAAGACTTGAAGGGGATGGGTCTTGGGCTGAGTAACTGTTATCCCTGCCCTTCCACTTAGGGTTTTCCTAGAGTCTTGGGATCATAAAGGTCTTCTCAGGCCTTTCCTTTGGATAGGCCACTCCTGCTCCTCTTTCTCGGCACCACCTCCAAATACCAGAGCTCTCGAGTTCTGGCTGTCTTCTCCAGATGCTCTGCTCTCTCAGCCTTGGTGGGCTCAACCATGCTGATGGCTTCCAATCCCACCCCGAGTCCCTTGTAATCTGCATTTGCCGTCCCAGTCCGCTAAGATCTAGACCGACAGTTCTACCTCCACTGGGTCGTTTTCCAACGTGCCCTCTTCATGCCTTTCACTCAACAGGACACCAAAGTAAACTGTCCCAAACCAGCGCTTCCTCTAATTCCCCCACTTTGGTTCTGGGAACCCCACATCCCAGGTTATCCAGGTCCAGATCTTGGACTTTACTTAGGATGCGTCCTGTCTCTCCCCGACCCTCTGACCTGGTCCCCATTTGGTAGCTCTTTGCTGTATGGCTCCCCTCTCTTTCCTCTTTACTGACACCCCTGTCACCTAGCTCATGACTTGTGGCTGTTGTCTGCATCCTTGAAGCAGCCTTTCCTCGCTTTGTCAGGGGAAGCTTTCCGTTGCTGCTCAACGGGTCATTGGCCCCATTTCCCAGATCAGACACTATTTCTACTCTCCTGCTTCCAGGCCATGACCTGTGGGCATCATGGAACCCAGGTGTGGCTAAAGTAGTCAGAACCATATTTCCTGTCCCACATACTCTTCTAGAACCTTGCCACTCCCCCATGAAGAGGCAAAAGCTAAAGAGCCCTCCCCTGGAACCCGGGGAGGTGGATTACCTTCATGATGGCCTCGGCTGAAGCAGTGCAGTACAAGTGACACAGTACAAAGTGACACTAGGTGATGTCCGAGTCCAGACCGTGAAAGTCAATACCATCCACCTGGCATCCTCTCTTGAGATATACACATTTAGGGACCTGAGCCTCCATGCTGAAGCCACCGTGCTGAAGAGGCCACATGAAGAGAGAGAATGCCAGAGGACACTCACTGCCCCCGTCCCCAGCCCAGGAGCAGCCACCGTCTCGTTCCACTGAGGTCCCTTCAGACGACTCCAGCCTCATCACCATCAAGCAGGAAGGAACTGCTTGAGAGATGCCAGCGAGAACCACCTAGGTGAGCCCAGGTGACCCTCAAACTATGAGATAATAATAAGTGATTATTGTTGTTTAAGCCACTCATTTTAGAATGGTTTGTTACACAGCAGCTTGCTGACATATCAGCCTCTGGTGCTAGAAAGCCCTTGTTTCAAAGCCTAGCTCTAAGACAAGCTGCCTCGGCCAGGTCTCTTACCTTCTGGTCCAGAGCTGCTTCATCTATAAAATGGAAGCAATAATACCAGCTCAGCAGGCTTGCTTGGAGGCTCACAGTTGATATGGGAAAAGGTCTGGGCAGCATCCCTCGTTCAGCTGGTTCTTGACAAATGACAGCTGTGTTACTATCACCTCTAACTAGAACATGTCCCGGGCCCCCAACTCAGTCTCAGTTTAGCCAAATTCTACTCTGATCAACGCCCTCGTCTTCGAGGATGCCCTTCCCTCCTCTCCAGTGGAAGAAAACCTCTTGACTCAGAACTTGGTAGCAGCTGCCTGACGTTTTTCACACATTTCCTCATCTCGTGGGTATTTGGCACACTGGTGTGAGACTCACATACCTTATGAGCCAGGGAACTGCCTGTGGGTAGAAGCCATGGGTCACATCTCAGTCGTCCTGCATCCCCTGGACTCCTCCTTCCTCAGATATATGGGCTGCAATAAATTCTTGACCAAAGCAAATGGAAAATAGAACATTTCCTTCAAAAGTTCCTATTCATCTCTGACCTGAAATCCTTGTGCCGCAGAGTCTAAGCTGCTTCAGCCTGGTCCCCTCCCAATGCTGTATTGGGTCTTGTGCCTCTCCTACGTGTACTCCATGATTTTCCTCGAGGGAAGGCCACAACCTTGATCAATACCAGCCAGCCAGTAAGCACCTGCGGCCTCAAACATGCAGAATATGAATGATAAGAGAGAAGCAGATGTCCCCTGAAGTGCCTAAAACATGAGCGAGTTTGGGATGGATCAGGCAGGTGCCAGGAAAGCAGTCATCTCAGAGAAGTGAGCAGATCTGCCCAGACAGAGGGAGGACCTTGGCCAAGAAGGGGATGCAGCTCAGAGCACGAGAGCTGCATGCATCCCCCTTCTATTAAGGGGATGAGGATGGGGCCTGTCCCCCAACATCAGCACCACACTGGGCCAAGGACATAGTCTCCACTGTTCCCTGAGCTTTTCTCTTTCCTTCCTTCTCCCGTCCTTGCTCCTCCCTCCCTCCCTCCCTCCCTCCCAACCTTTCTTCCTTCCTTCCTTCCTTCCTTGCTTCCTTCCTTCTTTCCTTCAGCAATCATTTACTCCAGACTTCTACATGCCAGGTGAGTCCTTGGGGACAAAATGTTGATCAAGACACAGGCCTTGCCCCCAAGGAGCTCCTATTCTAGTGCATGCACGTGTGTGTGCAAATAACTAACGAAGTAATTGTCACACAATCTGTTAAGCACTGGGCACGGTAGAGGCTGGGGACCCACCCAACCTTGGAATTCAGGGAAGCCTTGCAGAAGAGGTGGCAGCTAAGCTGTGTCAGGAACAGCTAAGCATACAAAAGGGTGATTGGAGTGAAGTATGGGAGTTGGGAAAGGACATTCCAGGCCACAGGGACAGCAGGTTCAAAGGCCCAGAGGTGACTGAGGGCCCCGAGGAACTGTAGATAGACATCGCTGACCCAGAAAAGATGGATGAGGTGGAGTAGAAGAGGGAAGATGGAGAGGGGCTCAGGACTTGGATCACCAAGGGTCTTGTGGACCATGTTAAGGGGCTTGTGTCACTGATGGACTTTTGACCCAGAGACCAGCTCTGCATATTAGAAAGATCCCATCAGCAGGATGAAGAATGGATTGGAGGGGCCATGCCTAGTGTACGGGGTCACTTAGGCGATCACTGTCATCTCCCAGGCAAGTGTTTATAGTGGTCCAGACTGGGGAGGGGTGGGCATAGGGCTAGAGAGGGACAGGTGGACAGTCCTCAGAGAGGCAAAAGAAACAGAAAACACGTGGAAAGTTGAAGTACATGCTGCACAAGGAAGCATAAGAGAACATTTCAAATGGGGGTGTAAACAGGCATTCCAAGGAAGGCAAGGCCATTGGAAGACATACCACTCAATTAGAATCTTCAGCAGTGAGCACAGTCTGCTTTTAACCTCTGTCTCTACCTGCATGAGCGTCTGCCAGGCACACACGGCAGCGTGGTGTGCTGGGGGAAGCAAGGGGCCTGGATCACCACCTCCCCCCCAAAGCACTCCTGTGCCCACAGCGGGGACCTGGCTGACACCCATTCCTCGAGGCTGCAAGGCCATGACCCTCTGGACTCCGGAGTAGGACGGGGTCTGAGTCATAAGGAGAGCATAGCAGCGCTGTGGAACGGGGGGAAGTGCCCTTCTAACAGTGTTGCCATGCACTGAGCCCAAGGCTTAGCAACCGGCAATGAGACGGAACCAGATGGACAGTGCAAGGGGTCACCGGGAAGGACTCGCTGTGCTCTGGGTGCTTCCTCTCTCAGCAGTGGGGTCTCAGTGTGTCTGTGGGTCCTGGCTAGTCTGGATGGTACTTGTTCCCAGGACAACTGCCTTCCCTCAGCCGCTGGACTCCAGGAAGCATGCGAGGGCCATGGCTCATGGCCACTCACTGGTCCATGGAGTCCTGACTTGGGCGGTGTTTGACCACATGAGCAGGCACGAGTGTTTACATATACGTGTACATGTGTTACATAATATGTTGTAGGCATACTTGTGTAAGTGCACTGTCTATGCATGCACACATGTGTGCTGTGTGTGTGATCACCGAAGTGTGTGTGAGTTTACCTTTCTGTGCTCTCCTATACAGATAAGTACAGGCAATGCGTGGGTATATGTGTGGTATGTCTCCGTATGTTCCTGTGAGTCACTGCTTGTATCAGTTAGCTTGTGCTGCATAACAAGTCACCCCAAAATTTAGCATCTTAAAGCAACAGACATTTATAATTTCTCATAACTTTGTGGGTTGGCTAGGAGGTTCTTCTCAGCTTGGCTAAACTCTGCTGAGCCTGTTCATGTGTCTGGGGCAGCTGGGAACTCTGCTGGGGGCAGTCTACAGAGGCATCACTCCTGTGTCTGGCACTGGCGGTTGACTGGAAGTCAGGCGATGACTTGGCCACACGGTCTTTCAGCCTCCAGAAAGCTATCCAGGGCTGGCTCACAAGGTTCCAAGTACAGCAAGAGCAAGTCTTAACATACAAACACTTTTCAATCTCTATCTGCATTTGTTACTTTCCCCCTGGCCAAATCAAGTTACATGGTTAAGCCCAGAGTCAGTGTGGGGGAAGGAGAGTCCCAGTGGCATGGATGCAGGGAGGGAACTCATTGCTCCTCTTTTTGCAAAAAATTCACCCAGACTGTATGTGTGTGTGTGTACCTCTAAGGGTATACCCACGTGTACCCCTGTATGTACATGTACACCTCTTTGTGTGCATGTGGTTGCCCCAAAGAGCGACTGCAGGAGGCAGTATGTGAGTGCAGCTGGGTGTGCCTCTGTGTGTGCACACACATGTGCACGTGTACACATCCACAGCATTCGTAGATGCAAGTGCGTGGACGTGTGCACGCATGGGTATGTGATTGCCCCATTGAGCAGGTACAGGAGCCTGGGTGTGAGCGCCTACCTGGCTCTGCCTCTGGGTATATATGTACCCGTGCAACATGGAAAGGAGCCGGAGCCTAAGCTAGGTCAGGGGCTTGGGTCTGGATCTAGTTCTAGAGCGTTTGCATAGGAGGTTAAGTTAATGGAGACCAGCTTGCAGCCCCCAATTCATACCCGTTGCTGCTCAGCTCAACCGGCTGTCACTGCCCAGCAACCCCCTCCCACCACATCCCATGCCTTAATCCTCACTTTTCTCCTCCTCCAGGAAGCCTTTCCAGGTGTAAACACAGTGACACCCTCAGGGATCCCCAAACCCTTTCCTGAGTCGCTGGCTGTGTTAGAGTTAACTGCTATCCACTGGGCACCCCTTTTGCCTAAGGACCCCAGGAGGACAGCAGTCACCTCATGTTCTGTCCTGTGCCCTCCCCACCCCCTTCTCCCACGTGGTGCCTGTATACAGTAGGTGCTCGATCCACACTGGTTGGATTGAAAGGGGCGCCGTCTGCTATTCCTCTGGACGCGGGGGCCGAGGAGGTTAGTGGCCTCCCCTCCGGTTGAGAATCACTTTTCCCGAAGCACCCCAAGTCCCACCACCACCCACCCCTTCCACGGGTCCTCTTTCCCTCCCTGCAGCCACTTTATGCATATACACCTGCACGTGTGCCATATAAAAACAGTAATCAGCCCCCAAACGAGATGAGCAGCTACTCCGTAACCGACACTTACCACCGATTTCATCAATTCTAAGATGGCTTTTTTTTTTTTTTCCATTTTCACATTCTGATATCGGGCCCCATTTCACAAACGATGATGTCTCCAGCCATCGGCCAAGTGGCTGTCATGATGCGGTTGTCATCGCCTGGCGAGCGTGGTCATAGTCGTCCCCATTGTTGTCACGTCAGTGGAGGGCTCTGCATTGTTGTACTACCCGTGCGGAGTGTAATTGCCATTTTATGCATCTTCAGAAAGATCAGACTATGTGATTCAGTGACGGAATGAAAAGCTCCTGTGCAGGCAGAAAGGCACAGATAAGACGGCGGGCATGCAGCTGGGATTAGAGTCGCAAACGCTTATTGCTGGAGCGACCACGATGTATTATTCCCTTGCAAAGGAACGTTCCACAACAACATGCATAATGGAACCTAAGACGGGAAGATAGTTCAAGGAGATGAAGTTGTTGCTTTGTATTACTGAGATACGTTTGAAAGAATTGTCTAGCACCTGCCAAGAATGAGCCAAAGGCAGGAGAAGTTGCCAAATACCTGGGAATACATGACAAATTCAAAAGCAACAAAAGACTGGTCTGGCTAATTGTTGCTTCACACTCTTTTTAAGATATTACATCAGAGTTTACCAGATATTTTTCTTTCTTAGTGATACATAGCACAACGACACGTCCTGCAATTGCGTCTTAATGAGATGTACTATGGCACATGCCCAGCTACATTCAATCCTTTCAAGACTCTAGGATGTGGGTATTACAGGGGAGTCAGGAGTCCCGATGGTCAAGTGCACCCTAGTCAGCCCAGCAGTGCCCCACAAGCCCAGAGTGTACGTCCCAGAGGCTAAGAAGGTTGACTGAAGCTTCTCTCTGTAGCTCACCTTTGAACGATAATCAGCAAACCAAGTTGCCCCTCCACTTTTTAAATAAACCCCCTCCCAGGAAATGTACCAACCTATTAGCACAAAGGCATTGTTTGCTCCACAAATGTCAGTTACGTGCAGAATACTGTATTACTTTTTGCCATATCCACATGTTCTCTGTTACTGCTTACTTAACTGCTTTTATTTTTAAATCAGACTCCTTTTCAGGGATCTGTATCAGTCAGCATAAGCGGGATTATGCTGTGGTAACAAACAACCCCACAAATCTTAGTGGTGGGTAATAGTCTAGGATTCTAGCTCAAGGTGAATGACCTGTCAACAAAGGAAAAGGCTACATGGAGGAAGTATACTCCGGGCAAAGGAGATGCACTGAAGCCAAAGGGACGAGAGGAAAACATTCCAGGCTGGGGAAAGTCAGTCTCCTCCTGAAACCACACTGGCCTCATCTGTCAAATGAGGATTGTCAATTACAACCAGCACTCTGTATCCTCAGGTTTCGTATCCATGGATTTGACCGCCACGGATTGAAAATATTTGGGAAAAAAATTCCAGAAAGTTCTAAAAGCAAAACTTGAATTTGCTGCATGCTGGCAACTACTTACACAGCGTTTACATTATATTAGGTATTATAAGTAATCTAAAGATGATTTAAAGTATACTGGAAGATGTGCATAGGTTATATGCAAATAGAATGCCATTGTATATAAAGGACTTGAGCATCCTTGGATTTTAGTGTCTGTGGGGAGTGGGGTATCCTGGAACCATTCTCCCATGGATATCGAGGGATGACTGTATTTCTTCCTTGCCTTCTTCAGACAGGCCCTTCGAGACTCCAATGAGACTGTGCAGTCACTTGAAAACATTGCATTTTAGCTGTCGTAGGCGATCCTGTTGGGGTCCTGCTCGTACTCTGTAAGCCTATTATTCTTGCCCTGACCAGCTTCCAACTGCCAATATCTGATGGCTTTGCTTGAGAGCTGTTCTGCAAGACGTGGGAAGGCCTTTCAGGCTGTGTGCTTCGCAGGCCGGACACTCCAGGCATCAGTGTCTACCAGGAAACCTCCTTCACCAATGACTCATGAGATCTGGCGTGCAACTCCCTAGCTCCATCACCCTTTGATAGAATAACTCTAAGGCAGAGCTCTGGAGTTCCCGGGGGATTACACTCCTAGCGCCACAGTGGCAACTAGCTCAATAACTCGCTCTGTCTTTGCTGTCCTCCTTGCCCCATAGCCCAGTTCCTCACTCCCCAGATAAACCACTTGCATTCAAAGCTTTGTCTCAGGATTTGCTTCTGGGAAGCCCAAGCTCAGAGAGCTATAAAAGCCCCATACATAAGACGCATGGAAGAGGTATCGCTCGGCCTCTGGCAGAGGTGCGATGCCCCCAGCGGTGATTCCTGCTGCACACTTTGCAGCTGATGATCTGCTAGATGTTTCGTACCAAAGTCTGCTGGCAAGGTTGCTAGGTGCGATGGCTGCGTGCGCAGGGACCAGGCTCACTGAAGTCCTCCTAGAAGGCCTTGACAGCCCTACCCCAGCTCCAGGCTCACAGATAAGGACATCAAGGCCCAGAGAGGGTATGTCCAAGGTTGTATAGACAGTTTGAGTGGAGACTAGGGGTTCGGATTCCTTTTCAACACATCTCAGGACACAAACCCACAGCTGGAATGGGCTGGGGGCATCTCCTTTTCCCCTCCACCAAGTCTACCGAGCTCCTAAAGTCCTTGGAATTGCCTGGGTGTCAGGAGTGTCCTTTGTTATTCATAAGGACTCCCTTTTGTAGCCTTCAGCTTATGCTAAGGAGGTAACTTTGGGTGGGGCCCCTTGACTGTCTCAGGATGGGGCTGGTCACCAGAAAGGCAGAGTGATCGGAGGGTTGGAATTTTTAGTCCCATCCACCAACCTCCCAGAAAGGGGACTGCTGCTGAAGGGTAAGCTCTATTAAAACTCTTAAATAATAAGATTTGGTGAGCTTCTGGGTTAGTGAACACAGTGAGGTGTTGGCAGGTTGTGCCTGGAGAAGGTATGGAAGTTCTGTGCACCGTCCCCGACCCCCCCAGACCTTATGCCTCTCTTCCATCTAGCTGTTCCCGAGTTGTGTCCTCTACAGCAAACCAGTAATTGTAAGCAAAGTACTTCCCTAAAATATTTTCTGTGTGGTAACCCCTTAGACTTTGTAGCCAAGTCATACAGAAGTGTGGGTACCCTGGGGACCCAAAACTTGTGACTGACATCTGAAGTGGGGACAGTCTTGTGGGACTGAGCCTTTGAACCTGGGGGTCTGGCCCTAGGTGGTTAGTGTCAGAATTGAATTGAGTCGTAGCACACCCAGCTGGCGTCTGGAGAATCAGGGAATTGGTTGCTTGGTGATGTCAGAAGTGCCGGTATGAGTAGAAGCAGCATTGCAGACCCTTGCACAGCTGGGTGCCTACTCTGGCCCTTTGTAGAAGAGTCTCTCCCTGTCATCTGGCCTTCTGCAACCCGGTTCCTGCTCACCGGTCAAACATTTTGTCTTGCCACTCTCTCTCCTTGTAATCTCTGCATCAGCATCTGGACTCCATTCAGTTCCCAGAAGAAATGTTGCCTGCTTTTCACACCTGGGCCTCGGCCCTTTTGGATCCCTCACCAGGCTCCTCCCTTCTCTCTGCTTGCTGTGCTTCACCCAGCCAACTCCTGCCCATCCTCTATTCCTCAGCCCAAGCATCACTTCCTCCGAGAAGCCTCCCTGCTTTGCCCTCTCACAACCCCCTGCCATTCCTCTTTGACGACTCTCATCACCCACGTAGGGGTGTGTGTCTGCCAGATCACTGGCTCTATGCCAGCAGGCTGGGCCCGGATCATGGCAGGCCTGTGTCTGGCCCTTATGCGGCAAATGGGTATTGGCCAGGCCCATGCAGTACCACGGGGAGAGGGGCCACGAGGTTGAGTATATTGAGACAGGGGCTGGGGAGAGAAAACAAGATCCTCTTTTCACTGAGCCCATGAAGTCACTGGGGAGAGAGTGAACCCAAGGAGTTATAAATAGCCCTGGAAATCATGCATATTACATTAGGGGTGTTGGTGACAGCTTAAGTATATTTCCATAAGGTTCCATTATATTTACGTATTAGTTAATGGATACTTAAAATATTATGTTACCGTAATGCTCATGTTTTATTAGTAAACTATCACATCAAATGGAGTTGCTAAGTGTGATGGAAAATTGGCTCTGCAGCTAGATTTCTGTATTTTCACACTGAATTTTTGATTTCTCATTCCTCGCCCACCCACCTCTGGTGAGGAACTAATTTTCTTCAAACACTTGTGATATCTGCCCTCCACCTGACTGGAAGGCTTGGAAGTGTGGAGGTGGGACCCCAGCCCCTCACTACAGGGCAAGAATTTTAGCCTAGGGCTTTTTTTGAATGATCCAAGCTTGGTTATTATCTGCTGTGTGACATTGGGTACGTTTATTGCCCTCTCTGTGCCTTGGTACCTCTCTCTGGCAACTGAAGAGTTAGAGTTGTGTATTAACATTATTAATATTCAGGGTTCTCCAGGGAAACAGAACCAATAGGATGGATATAGGTATAGATATAGATATAGATGTAGATATAGATATAGATATATAGATATAGATATAGGAAGAGAAAGAGAGAGAGAGATTTATTTTAAGGAACTGGCTCACACAATTGTGGGGACCGGCAAATATGAAATCTATAGGGCAGGCTGGCAGGCTGGCATGCTGACAGGCTGGAGACCCAGGGAAGAGCTGGAGTTTGACCAAACACTGGGTATCATGGCCTAGCCAAGTTGACACATAAAATTAATCGTCACAGTCTCTAAGCTTCTTAGGGTTCTCTGGGTTGAATTCTGGATTATCTGCAAGGGAACTTCAAACTCTGTTGCCTTCCGGTTCAGAAGGTGGCTGGAGATGGCCATACGTCCTCAGGTGTCCCAGGGCTTCCCAAGGCGTGTGGCAGGACGACCCTGATCCTGCCCCGAGTGGGCTTCACCTCTTCTCCTTTCTTTCCCCAGGGTGGTCCAGCCCCAGAGGAGGAGGGTTTCAAGCTTCGCTTCTTGCGGCCAAAGGGCAGCCCCCAAGAGCACCTGCTAAAAGTTCGTATTTTTTTCAACCTTTGTTCAAGGATGCAAAGAATCTAAAGAGGAAGAGCCAGAGGGAAGGTGCTCTAGGTGGTGGGAAGAGTGTGGGCAAAGCTGGGTGGGGAGAAGATGCTGGCATGGGGGGCAGAGGGGGAGTGCGGGTCTTGGGAGCACGGTGATGGGAGGAGGACCAGTGGGAGAGTCTTCTGTAGCATCCTTGAGCCCAGCCCAGAGCCCTTGGGGTCCTCAGGTGTGATCATGGAGGTGATGATTTCACCCTGCTCACAGGTAAGTCAAAAGCCAGTGAGGGGCAAGCTCAGGGCTGCCCACTTCCCTCCCAAGCCCCGGGCTCTTAGTTCTGCCCACAAAGTATAGGACAGCAAGGATGCCAGGGAGGCAAGAGAATGGCCTTTGACGAAGAGGGTTCAGTTCCCCACTTCACCACTTGCCAGCTACCTAACCTCTGAGACAAGTCACTTCTCTGAGCCAGTTTCTTCACCTGCACAAGCAGAAGACTAGCAGGACCTCCTACCCGACAGGGCTTCAAAAAGGACTTGATATGTTGATGCACCGAAAACAAAAAAATAAATAAAACCTCAGTGAGGACTCAAGCATGTGCTCAGGAACACTTACCAGCTGGATGACCTTAGACAATGCCCACAGCTTTCTGATCCTCAGTTTCCTCATCTGAAAAATGGGGCTACTACTAGCACATACCTCATGGGGCCATCTGTTCCCATTATGTGCCAGCCACTGTGCTGGACACTGGAAGTGCAAGCGACGAACAGAACAGGTGAAGTCCCTGTCCTCATGGAGCTGACATTCTAGCAGCCGGTGTGGTGGTGTTATTATTGGCAACATAGTAAAGCAAAACTATATTTTAAAATATATGATAAAAGTTACGGAGAAAAATGAAGCAAGAAAGTGGGCTGGGGGATGCCAAGAGTTTAATTTAATTTTAAATAGTCAGGGAAGACCTCATTGAGAAGGTGACCTTTGAGCAAAAGGTTGGGGAGAGGATTAAATGAGATAATAGCATAAAATGGAGAGAGCAAACTAAGACCCAGAGGGCCGGTCAGGCCACACCCATTCCTTCACTCATCGCCTAGGATAGAATGGAGTAGTTGTAACAGATCCCCTATGGGCCCACAAAGCCTAAAATATTTACCATCTGGCCTTTTCCAGAAAAAGTTTGCCAACCACCAGCACACAACCCTGCACAGATGATCTGAATTCTGCTAGGACTCAAGTATTACTATTGTTAGTATTGTTAGGTGACAGCTAAATGATGCTGCCCCTGGAGGTGGTAGGGCACAGGGGATCCGATGCGGCCCCTGCACCCGGCCATGGGTCTATGTCTCAGATCCTGTTTTGAGAGCGTATAGCATCTTGGCAGACAGAGCTGGCGGAGGAGGCGCTCCAGGCTGAGAAAACAGTGTGACCAAAACGTTGGTGGTGGGAAATGACAAATTGTGTTTGGAGAATGGTAAGTGGCACAGGGAAACAGGCCTCCCATTCTGCCTCCAAAAATCTCTCTCCCCTGCACGTGGCCAGCAGCAGGGCCTGGCCGGGGACCACCGGCTCTCAGCGGGCTCCGGGCATCCGCCGTGGGCTGGAGGTACCCAGGCGGCCGCGTTAGCCGCCTGATTGAGTTATGACAGCTCTTTGCACCCAACAGGAAGCCAGGCAAGGCAGTCCTAGCGGGAGCCTGCAGACAAATGATGATAAAGTGCTCACTTTAAGGAACCATCTCCATAATATTTCATGCTCGCGACGGGGGGAGGGGGCGGGCAGGCTGCCCTGGTGGCACAGCTAACTACTCCATCAATTGATTTGATTCACGGCAGCAGCTTCTCCCAGTCATAATATTTCAAATAAATGGGGCCGTGGATAGAAATAATATCTGCATCAATATTAACCCTGAAAGAACTAATGGACATAAGCTATAATTTCCTGGACACCCTAATAATGCATTTTGACCGTTGTTGGCGTGGGACAATTTTTCTTTTTCTCTTTTTTTCTCCTCTGCCTGTCTGTCTGTCTCTCTCCTCCTTAACCTCTGTCATATCTGCTTTGTTCACCCCCAGACTCTGGTATGAGGGCCTAGGTGGGTCCCCATTCTCACCTCCCACCAACCATAACACCCTACCTAAAAGAAAAGAGAAGGAAGCTGAAGGCTGGTCAGCCCATTTGTCCTGAGCTGCTTGTGAAATGCCCCTGGAGGGGGGGGAGTAGCATTGCTTGGCAGAGGAGGGTTCTCCTGGCAGGCTTGTTACAAGGGAGGCCCAGCTGGCTCTTTTCTATCCTTTGTGCATCCAACAGATGCTCATTGTGTCCGTACTATGCGCTGGGTACTTTACCAGGTGCTTGGGATACATCGGTGAACAGGAGAGCAAAAAGTCTGTTCCCTGGAGCTTCCATTATAGTTGGCTGGGGGACGGGGAGACAAGTGATAAACCCCGAACACGCAAGTGATAAATTACACAGTTTGTAGTGAGGCTGAAGTCGGTCCCCCGCAGTCCCAGAATTGCCCCATTCGCGAACCCAGAGGAGTGAAGTGTGATGGTTGAATCAGAGACTGAGTAGACCTGTTCTTTTTTGCACTGGTCAAGACCCAGCCCTCAGAGAGCTAAGTACAGCCCTCAGGATGGTGGTGGTGGTGTGTTGTTTGGCCGTGTAATGTTTTTTAAAAATTCACTGATAAAATTTAAAAAGCGGGAGATTTTGCTTAAAAATCTGATTTCCACCTTCTCTTCAGAAATGGGAAGATCCAGCATCACCCAGATTCTCACATGGCGACAATTGGCTGGAGGTGGTTATCACTGCTCCTGTAGACAAGCTCACGCTCTGCAGTTCACCGCATTCCCCGCTGTTTCCTACTGTCAGCCCAGCCCGCCCGCCTACTGTCATCACCCAGGTGGTCCCTGTGGGCATCTGCACTTGTGGCCCCTGGTTTCCATTGCTGGAGCTGGTTTCTAAACTTCCCTGTGTTTTCCCAAGCCCTCTCTCTCCAGACCCCACTCCTAGTCACGCCCTCTGCCTTTCCTTTGTTCCTCCTTTTGATTCCACTTCTGTCTTTTTTTTTAATCATTTTGTGGCTCTATAATCACAATGCTTGGGACGCTGTATCACTTCCTGGAAACAGGCACATTTAGCAGTGGGGTTGGAAACCAGGTATCATCACTTTATAGGATTATCCCTCCCTCTGCTGCTCAGCTGAATTTTGACCTTGAAATCTTGCTCCCTAATTTAAACAATAAATGAATACAAATATGGACACATGAATGAACACAATTATGTATTTGTATGTACATATATATACATGTATACGTGTGTATTATGTATGTACCTATACACATTTTATTTAAATTTTTATATTATATATACACATAATGTATATAACAATTTTCAGAATTGGAAACAGCAGAGTTTATGAGCACGTGAGAGTTGTCACGGAACCAGACAGATCTGGCTTAAGTCCAGCCGCTAACTTCTTGCTATCTGTGGGAACTTGTACCTTGGCTTCCTTATCTTCCAAAAGGGTAGAACAACAGAACGTATATCATAGGGTTGTTTTTTTGTGGGAATAAAATGAGATAAAGTGTTTGTTTAATGAATTTTGAGCGTCCAATAAGAATGGTTACTATCATCATTTTTTCCATTATTCTTACTCTTACCATTGTACGACTGTTCACTCTCCCTGGGGAGACAGTGTGGGATGGTGTGGGTAGAGGAGCTGGTGGTAATCTCTGGAGGTGACCCAGAGGTCACAGTTTTATCTGTGCTAGGGCCTGGGTGGAGTTTCAAAGTGGTTTCCTAGCTAAGCTGACCACACTTTTGAAGGTCCCCCGATACTTCTGCTGGAGAAGGGCTTTCACTCCAGCCTGGAGGGCAAGTGCGAGGGCTACTGTATGTAAGTAACTAGAGGACACCATTCATTTTAGACCAGAGGTCTTCAGACTTCAGCATGCCTCGGAATCACCCAGAGGGCTTCCCAAAGCTGAGATTGCTTGGCTCCACCCCCAGCATCTGAGAATCTGTGTTTCTACCACGTTCCCCGGCGATCCTGAGGCTGCTGGCCCAGCACTTTGGGAACCATTAGTTTAGACTACGATGTGGCAAGGCAGTCATGCTGCATAAGGGTGGTTAGGAAGATGGACCCTCAGGATGTACGGTCCAGAGAGGGTCTTGCTTTCCACTCTCTGTGCCGACAGGCTTCACAGATAAGGTGAATGAGCAAATGCCCCTGACTCTGCACTCAGAACCTTGGACTCCTCTGTTCCTCCAGTTGGTTTCCGTGAGTGGGGCTGATGGAGGCACTAAGGAACGCAGGCTCCTGCTGAGGACCCGGTGGCTGATGACTGGGTCAGGTGGGGGCGGGCAGGGCTAGAGGAGTCTCCATGGGGCCGGATCTGTTCCTGAGATGGCAGGGTGAGGTCGGGGTGTGTCAGGGATGCAGGTCTACATGTAATCTTCGTATCTGCCTGAATGAGGATACAGCCAGCACCCATCCTGCGGATGGGGTGCTTCCTGCCCCTCCAGCCTGGTCCTGTCGGAAGCCGTTAGCAGGCCACATCCTCCTTCCTTTCTGGGTTTTAGGGTGCCCCCCATCCACTCCTTGGTTAGAAAGGGGAAGACCTATGTATCACACACCCCTTGTGCCCCACTTCAAAACCTCTCCACCTCACGTCCTGCTCGAGCCACTGCTGCAGCAGCTAGGTCCACAAAGGCAGCAATAGCTTTGCACAGGTGTAACCTAAGAGCCCCTCACCTTGACCCATGCCCTGTTGGTCTCACTTCCTGCCAAAGCTCCTCTGACACCATCTCGTGGGATGCCCAGTACTCACACATGCACAACCCGGAAGTGAATGCCTTTGACCACAGGGGATGGAAACCGATGGATTGTTGCTTTCCCCTTTCATCCTCTGGGTGGCAGTTCTGATAGGCATGTCCCAAAGGTCTCCCAAAAGTCCCAGGGGAATCAAGTCCAGTCAGCCATATTGGTGGCCAACTCCATAGTGCATCCTTACATTGGCCTTCTGACCTTTCCTGTTTCTCGCCTCCCGCATGCCTACTTCCTGGCATCTTTCTTTAGTGAACTTCTTGAACACAAGCCTTTGTCTCAAGCTTTGCTTTTGAGGGGATCTCTGGTTAGAAAACTTCCTCAATAGAGATCTGAGATCCCAGGCTTGACAGAGATCATTCACCATCCATCCATCCATTCAACAAATGCTCTGAGGTTGGGACCGGCACATTCTGGGTCCTAGAAATGCAACAACGGACAAGGCTATGAACAGGTCACAGGTCCTGCATCAAGGGCTCCCAGTGCATTGGAGAAGGAGTCCACTAGCTAACTTGAGTTCTGAAGCAGAATAAATGCCTTAATCAGGAGAAACAGAGAGGGCACCCAACACACTCTACCCAGAGGAGGTGATATCTAAGCTGAGATCTGTCACTAGACCGGGACAAAACCCAAATCAGCTCTTGAGTTTTCAAAGTCCACCCCTGGAGGACAGGAATTGGATACACGCGATGAATATAACTTACTGTGTCATCCTATCTAGAATATGCTAGAATCTCCTGATCTGCCCTCAGCTCTTCCTTGAGTCTAACCAGAGCCTGGCTGCTGCTTCAGTTTGTCCATTTTCTCCTGTTCTGGTCTTTAAGGAGGTGGAGAGGAATGGTTCCTATACCAGGAGAGCAAAATGCAATCAATCCCAAGATGGTTCTTCACAGCCTGGAGATTCGGTGCTGACCCTGAGCCTCTGCCTTCTCCCTGCTCTGCTACCTTTCCTTCATCTCTTGCTTCCACCTGGGTCCACTCCCCTCACTGGCCCACTTTTGGCAGAGTATTGGAGGGGAACTTGATCCTGGAGGCACCGGGATTGCAGGGGATGTGTCTCCTAGGGGGAGAAGCCTCAGTCTCCCAGTGTACATCCCACGTCCACCCATGTCCACTGCCAGCCATTCTCCTCTCAAGACGAAATCACATGAGGCTGATTGGATGACATTCAAGGGGGAGGGGCAGGCATGTTCTGGCATTCCTAGGCATTCTCCCTCCAATTCTCAAAGCACTTTTGGTTTTAATTTGCTCTAATTTCTGAAAAGAGCCATGAGCATTAAAATGAGCTAAAGAGACCTTTTCAGATGAAGGGGAAGAGGCAGCAAGTTAAGTGTCATCTCTCCCAGCTACACAAAGATTTGGGAAGGTCCAGCTTGGATTCACCTGGCCTGGGACATGGTGAAATGGATGCTTCTCTCAGTAGCTCACCTCAGTCCCAAATGTAGCCGGGTCTTTCTGTGCTAATGATTCTCCTGAATTCCATGGGGCCACTGTGCCATAGTCCCCGGGACCTGCTTCGGGGAGGGGTCTCCACTCTACTTTGCTGAACTCTTGTTCTGACTCCTTCTGGGAAATGTGGGCGCCAGCTCCTTTAGGGAATGTGGGATTTGGCTCTGGGTTTCTGCTGAGAGCCAGAATTTCCTGGGGCTGAAATTTGGCCAAGTCCTCTGTGTGGCACAGTGAATCCTCCTTCCCATCCAGCTCTCAGACCCCCTAGGTGGCCGGGTCAGCAACGTCAGCTTCCTCCTTCTTTGGCACCAGGGGAAGTTGGCTGAGGCCAAGCCAAGGTCCTGTGGCAACCAGCCCAGCCAGAGTCAGCCTGCGCCTTGGCACAGATATCCTAAGGAAGGAAGTCAGTTTACCAGGATGTTGTAGCTTGGGCACTGGCTTGGCAGCCCAGAGACCTGTGTTCTGGTCCCAACTCTGCTACTAGCTTGCTGTGTGACCTTGGGCAAGTCACTTCCTCTCTCTCTGGGTCTTAATATCTCTGTCTGTAAAATGAGCAGGCTGGGGCATCTCTTACATTCCAAGACATTAATTGTGATTTCAGGAGCTGGAGAGAGAATGCACAGGTAAGTGCAAGCTTTGGGGAAGAACCGTTTGCAACCCAGCAGCCTGCAGCATCCCTCTGAGGAAAGTAATGGATCTAGAATTCAAAGATCACAAAGGTTCTTTATTGCCGAAAGGGGAAAGGTCCGAATATTGCTTAGCAAATTACCATCTGCTAGGGGCACCATTATGCCTTGACACAACCATTGGTCAGCAAATTGGTCACATTATTGGTTAGTAAATTTGAAGCTGCAGAATTATTTATTGGCAAATTAGAGATGGCAGAATTATTGGTTGGCGAGGCCAGAATTGCAGCGATTGGTTAGCAAATTAGAGATGCCTGTTTTGGTCTGTGAATAAATCACGGCTGGTCAGGGTATTGGAGGCCAAATTAGAGGTGGCCGGGTTATTTATGGCCCAGCCAGGAAAGCAGAAAGCGCATTTGCCAGGCAGAGAGGGGGTCAGCCCTCAACGTGTGGGGCTACTCCTTGAAAGTGCCTCCCGGTTGGCACTATTCAAAGAAGCGATTATTATTTTGTAAGCACGAATGGTGAGGGGGGTGTGAACTGGATTCTGGTCCTGCATGCTCCAGCCTCCATCTCCCACTCCTTGTTTCCAAAGACAGCTTAAAAGATGTTTCCAGTCTTGGAGCTGGTGCGTGGAACAGAGGCTGGAACTCAAGGCACAAGAAAAGATTTGAGCAGAGCTTCTGGCTAGAGAGGGAGCCAAGTCTGATCCAGGAACATGCTCTCTACAGACAAGAATTCTTTGATTGTCCTCCGGCCCAACCTAGGAAGGGGAACCATGGGGCATGAGAAGTCCAACTTCAGGAGCTCAGGATCAAGTTGAAACTTCTTTTCTTCAAGGCTCTGGCCAGATCCCAGTTCCCTGGGAAGCCCACCTTTTGCCTGGCAGTCTCCAGTGTTCTCCCTCCTGTCTGAACCTCTCCTGTCTGAGTCACTTATGACTCAGTTACATCTGTCTTGCTTTCTAGTTTTTTTTGACTCTTGTTGAGATTTTCGTAACACCACTGCCAGATGAGAAGATTTTTGAAGGCAGGGTTCTTTGTTCCACTTATGGAGCCTGGCCCTGGACTGGGCATATATATGTACGTATTGATGCCTACCTAGATATATGGATGGATGAATGGATGGATGATGGATGGATGGATGGATGGATGGATGACGGATGGATGGATGGATGATGAACAGATGAATAAAAACTGAATGGATGAGTGGATGGATGGTGTTTGGATGATTAGATAAAAGGATGAATAAAGTTGCTGATGATGTTTCTGGAAGCCAGGGATCCCAATATGGAGCAACTTGGAGTTTCAGAGCTCCAAAGTCAGAAAAGATTTGAGGCCATGAAATCCATGCCCCCTCTCTTGCCTAGTCCAAGTTTTTAAATTAAAAAAAAAAAAAGGGAGGCTATTGTCACTGTTCAAACATCTGGGAGCATAAAGGAAAGTCAACCAAGGTCTTCTTGTTACCCCAAAAGCAGTGAGTCCCACTCACCCTCAGTCTGCAGAAAAGAACAAGTTCTAGGGAGACCCCCAGGAAGAATCCTGGCGTTGAAGGAGAACAACTGTGTCATGGGGAGCTTTGTCCCCCATGGTCATCATGAAGTCCTAGACAAAACAAGGAGTCTTATCACCCTTGCAATGACAAGCTGAATTTAAACTTTCCAAAAAGTGGCTGCCTACTCACCTGGTCACTTCTCCCCACCACATCTTAGAGGGTAGCTTGGCAAGGACTCTTCCCTTTACAGATAAGAAAACTGAAGTTCAAAGGGAAGGGGTAGTATCTCCCAGGGGCCCACAACGAGTTAGGACTAGAATCCAGTCTCCTGATCATTGCCTTTGCTCCCCTCCAACTTTAGCCCAAGGTCATGGACTCTATTCATGGAACCACTAAAGATTCAAGTTCAGGTCCACCTGACTCTAAAGCCCCTATTTTCAACTGTCGGCTGCCCTGTTTCCATCTGTGGCTTTGTTGTAATGGGCTGGCCTTTTTCCCCGGCACCAGGCCTCTGTACCCAAGCCTGGGCAAAATGCCCTCCATGCGTTCCCTGGAGTTGTGAGGGAAGAGGCGATGCTCGCTCAGGCATGGCAGGAACGCTCTCAGCAGTCCTCCCTACCCCAGGGCACTCCAGCCTCTTACGTCTCACGGGACATCTGGGTAACAGTCTCCTAGAGAGTTAGAACCAGGAGGGAACTTGCAGAGCCCTGAGGACAAGACTTTTCACGCACAGGAAACCGCCTGGCATCCACCTCTTAGGGACTTTTCTCAGAGAAGCCCTGGCCCTTCTGAGGTTGGAAGGGGCAGGGCCATGGCAGCCCACTGTGCTAAGCAACCCTTTTTCCAGATGGCCAGGCGAGGGGTGGGGGTGGAGGGATTGAAGCAAGCAGGGCTGTTTCTCTAGCCTTCTTTGCCTTTCTCCCCATCAACAGTTTTGCAACGGTTTTGCATTTTTGAAAGGCTCACTGTGCAGCTTTGGCCACCGAATCCTTGCAAACCCAGATCATCGGCAGGAGCCCAAATCTACAGCCTCCAGTGCCCAGAGCCCTGAAGGGGAAGCCAGCACAGGGGAGGCTTGGAGCCGCTGGGGGAGGAGGGACACTGGCTGGTCCAGCTGGACATGCTCCCGTGGCAGCCCTTGCCCAGCAGCCTGGGTGCTGGCATCCCACCGTGGCCTCCGTCAGGATCCCAGGATCTTCAAGAGAGGGGTTGGTTTCCCACCTCCCTGGCTCTGAGGAGAGGTCACAGGAGCCATGTGAGAATTTAGAGTGAACGCTGTGTTGTCTGTTGGGTCACAAATCAGGCCGGGGGTGGAAAGCTCATCCACAGCTCTGTTCTCTTTCTGGGATTAGCCAGGGAGGAAAGGAAAGGGCTGGCTCCCCCAGAGTGGCTCTCTTCCACCTCCTTCCACTTTATAGACCCACTGGATGCTGAAAACCAGCCCAGGCAGGACCATGGGGGCCACACATATTGGACCCCAATCCATGACCATCTGTAACGTGGGCCCAAACATGTTTTGCTTGGTCCAAGCAAAGTTCAGAAAAATGTGAAATCATGGCCAAACTTAAACATTAGAAACATGATCATCAGGGTGTCTGGCTGCTACTGAAAAGACCAAGAGACTTTGGCACCCCGCATGTGCCCTCACGCACAGGCGTGAAGAACCGAGTGGCAGTTGTTCCCTGCAGGTGGGCTGAATCCTCCAGGCTGCCTCAGTCCCCCGGCTACTCCTTCTAGTTCTATAGTCGGCTGACCCCTCCCACTGACAGAGCCTGCCCAGCGACTGGAGGCATCTCCCCTTGGCTACCCTGGAGTGGCTGAGAGCTGGCCCTGCCTGCAAGGGCACAGATGCATCTCTAATATCAGGCCACCTTGGGAGGTGCCAACAGGGCGGGCGATGGGTGCAGACACATCACTGCAAAGTGCCGATGAGGGGCAGTGGGGCAAGCCATTCGGACGGAGGGATCAGGCAGGCCTCATGGAGGAGGTGGCATCTAAGCCAGGCATTCGGTGATGGTCAGTGGCTGGAGAAGAGGGATGCATTCCCCAGGAAATGCAGCTCCGGAAGCCAGTGGCATGGATGCTAGAATTGGCAAGGCCTTTCAGGATCTAATAAGCCCAGGAGGATGGAGGTGGGGTGTCAAGGGGCAGAGGACAGGCCCATGGTCAGCTGTGGGAGGCTGTGAGCCTCTATAGGGGTCCTGCAGCTCACTGAGTCCTAACCCTTCAGAGGACATTCTACTTGGAGTCAGAAAAACCTGGCTTCTAACCTCAGCTCTGCTACTTCCTACTTGTGCAAGCTACTTAACTTCTTAACTTAGATTTCCCATCTGCAAGATTAACATAAAATATCCATCTGTATAAGTCTGCTAGGGCTGCTATAACAAAATACCATAGACTGGGGGGCTTAAACAACAGAAATTTCTTTCTCACAGTTCTGGAGGCTGGGAAGTCCAAGATCAAGGTGCCATCAAGGTAAGTTTCACCCTGAGGGCTCTTCTTTTGGCTTCCAGGCTGCCCCACCCTGAGGCCTCTTCTTTTGGCTTCCAGGCTGCCCCATGCAGACACTCAATGTTTATGGCCCTTTGTCCAGCAAAGCACCTTAGTTGGTGAGGTTTGGCTGGTGTCAAGGTGGACCTGGGGTTTGGTTTGGGCATGGGCGTGGGTCACTCCATAATGCAACAACAGATGCTTTGGTTTGCAGACCCTGAGCACAGAGCACAGAGGTGGGCCTACTTACAAGGGAGGAGGCTGGGGTCCTGTTAGTACTGATAAATAAGCAGGGAAATAGTAAACAGTCTCAGGAATAACCGAGGGGCACTTAAGAACAGGACGCACAATATCCAATGGCAGGTTGCTTGCTGTATTGTCTATACCGTGACTGCCCCTCCACCTTGGTGACGCAAGTTGATGCCTAGTCTCCAGTTGATGCTGCTTTGAGGAATGAGAGGACTGGTGCAATTCCTAGAGCGCTGATGTCCTGTGGAGATGGGCTAGCATAGAGTTGCCAGATGAAGTACAGGGTGTCCAGTTAAATTTGGATTTCAGACAAACAGTGAATAATTGTTTAGTAAAACAATGTCCCCAGGGACTTCCCTGGTGGCTCAGTGGTTAAGAATACACCTGCCAATGCAGGGGACACGGGTTCGATCGCTGGTCTGGGAAGATCCCACATGCCATGGAGCAACTAAGACCGTGAGCCACAACTACTGAGCCTGCGCTCTGGAGCTCGCGAGCCACAACTACTGAAGCCCGAGCCCCTAGAGCCTGTGCTCCACAACAAGAGAAGCCACCGCAATGAGAAGCCCACGCACCGCAAAGAAGAGTAGCCCCTGCTCACAGCAACTAGAGAAAGTCTGCCCGCAGCAATGAAGACCCAATGCAGCCTAAATAAATAAATAAATTTATTTATTTAAAAAAAAAAGAAGGTCCCCAATATTGCATGAGACATACTTTTACGAAAAAAATTATCCATTGCTTATCTGAAATTCAAATTTAAGTGCATGTTCTGTATTTTTGCTAAATCTGGGCTAACCCTAGGCTAGTGAGTAGAAAGGTGCAAAACAGAGATGCAAGAATTCAAATCTGGATGTGAAAGAGGAGTAGATGAAACGTGAGAACCCTTACAGATGTTGAGGGTGGGATTAAGTTTCTCACCAATGATGGAAGGGGGGACCCAACCAATTGTAATTAAGGCTCAAAGCACAAATAACTATCACCTGACAGCTAAGTTTCTCCGAAGATGAAGAAAACCTTGTCCAAGCTCAAAAGTGACCCACATCCTCCGGGAGGAACCAGTCTGGTGGGGGAGGCAGGGAGGTGGCAGGGGAGCCATTGGGCAATGACAGTGCAGCTGAGATAAGGGGCATCTAGGCTCTCTGGGGTTGGGGGGACAGAGGGGTCCCCAACCCAGCCTGCGGGACCTGCAAACTGAGTCCTGTAGGAGGAATAAGAGATGCGTTGGGCAGGCAATCTCATCCAGTCAGCAAGGAGACAGCTTCTTCCCGTTTTAGAGAAGAAATTGAGGCTCAGACCGCTTAAGTGATTGGTCTCAGTTTCCAACGCTAGTAAGTGGGCTGGGAGTAGACATCGGTTGTTTGAGTCCTGTTTTTCCTTTTTGTAAAGTTTTTTTTTTTTTAACGAAGTGATACCGATGAGTGGAATGTCCGGGCACAAGCTGAGGTTTATAACCTCTTTTTCTTTATTTTTTAAAATTTATTTATTTAATTTATTTATCTTTGCATTGGGTCTTTGTTGCGGCAAGCGGGCTTTCTCTAGTTGCAGCGAGCGGGGGCTACTCTTCGTTGCGGTGCCCGGGCTTCTCATTGCGGTGGCTTCTCTTGTTGCGGAGCACGGGCTCTAGGCGCGCGGGTTTCAGTAGTTGTGGCGCACGGGCCCAGTTGCTCCAAGGCATGTGGGATCTTCCTGGACCAGGGCTTGAACCTGTGTCCCCCGCCCTGGCAGGCGGATTCCTAACCACTGTGCCACCAGGGAAGCCTGCAGATCATAAACTTTACAAACTTTACTTTTTTTTTTTTCCTGAAACACAGTTTGATAACAGAGACCAGCTAAGGGAGTGCATTAGTGAGTTTCTTGGAGATCCTTGCTGGGTACGGCAGAGCTACGATGAAGCCTGGTCCCGGAGGTGGGAGGCTGTGGGCGAAGCTGAGCCAGCACACAGGAGGACCGTGCACGCTCGTCTTCTGCCTACACTTGCACAGCAGCTCTGCGTCTGCCCTGCCACACCCAGCACTGGTGGAAAATTGTGTTGTCCAGGAAGAAGAAATGGAAGATGCAGTGTTTACATCTCAAACCTAAGGTAAGCCACGCGGCGGCGTGGGAGTGGGGTGAGGCCCGGAATCCTCCTCTGTTACTTATCTCTCCCGACCTCTGCCTTCCCACCTGCAAAGTAAGCATACTGATAGTTTCCAGCTCGTGATTCTTGAGAGGGTTAAATGAGTTAATACATGTTTAGAGCTTAAAACACTGCAGGCAAACCTATTATATATAGAATGGCTAAATAACAAGGTCCTCTTGTATAGCACAAGGACCTATATTCAACACCCTGTAATAAACCATAATGAAAAAGAATGTATATATATGTATAACTAAATCACTTTGCTGTACAGCAGAAATTAACACAGCATTGTAAATCAACTCTACTTCAATAAAATAAATTCTAAAAAATTAAAAATAAAATAAATAAATAAAACACTGCAGGCAAGTTTTAGGCACTAGTTAAGTGCTAGCCTTTCTTTCTTTCTGTCTCTATCTATCTATTCATTCACTCATTCATTCATTCATATTAGAAAGAAACAGAAAGAAAAATGAAATAGGGATTTCCTCATCTATCAGAATGAAGCATCCAAGGAGAACAGTCTCTAATCAAAGAAGTCTCTACAACCTAACCCAGAAAATCAGGGGCCAAAATGCTCAGAATTTCAGGCTCTACAGCTAGGTGGTGGGAGAGAATTTTGCTGATGGGTAGATTCCAAGCAATCCAAATGTCGTGCTATGTAGACATTAACCTGGACAATGAGATTACCCTGTTACCCAGTACCTCCTAATCACTGGGATTTTTGGAAATGGGGACGGCCCTTCAAGTGGGGTCCAGGGCAGTGCTGGGCTGGAAAGATGTTTGCCTGTTAGGGGGTTTTCCTTCTGCCCAAAACCTTCTGCTATAGCTGCGTCATCACCAGAAGGTAGAAGGCTACCCCAGAAGTTCAGAGACTGATCCCAATGGGTTCATTTCAAAGTCTTCTAGGTCTAAGGGTGTGTGTGTGTGTGTGTGTGTGTGCTGGAGGAATACTGAAGTTCTCTGAGCTCTCCTGGGAGGGCCCCAGGCCCACTGCTCGTTGCTTATCCCTAGGATATCGCGTGTTCACCCCTCAGCTGCCCACTACCTACCACCCAAGCCACTGGCTCCACACCCTGGACTCTTAACCGGCCCAAGGATGCTCCTAGATTCTGGCTGAACTTCCTCTTCCCCCAGGCCATGTGAAGGAACCCAACAGGTGTTTCAGAATTGTTTTTTCCCTCTTCTATTTTTTCTTTTCTTTTCTTTTCCTTTCTCATTTTCTTTTTTTCTTTTCCTTTTTTTTTTGAGCGACTTTGCTCTCTGGTGGGTTCTCTCCTTGCTCTCTCCCACCCTAATTATTATTACATGAAAAAATAGCTACTCGCGCCTAAGAGAGGCTCTCTTACTCCAGTAACTAGGGACTTTCAATGGCAGTCACTGAGCAATTATACGCTACGATTTACTCTATATCCTCCGGTTTATGCTTTGACAAAACGAGTCCCTATTATTAGTCAGGCAATAATCAAATGCCTAAAATAGGCTTATAAAAGATCTCTGAACTACAGGAATGGGTTGTTACTGGGAGTTATGACTACGGTTCAGGAGCAGGTTTCCAGAAAAAATATGCAACAACGCACATACGTTCTCTGTTTGCGAGGGAGAAGCTGTATAGTCAGGAAAGGAAGGAGAAGGGCGGGGGTGGGAGTGGAAAACCACAGATTTATCAAGTTATAGTTCTTAACTCATGGCAAAGCTTCTGGGATCGAACACATTCTCTGGGGTCTTTAATGCAAAATGACAATTTGTTAGGCGCTGGTTGGATTTCATTGCCCAGGAAACCACTTGAAGGAGTTATAAATTCTGTTATAAGATGCTGTTTTAGAAATGCCTACAGACCTAAGGACCCATTCTTTCTTCTTTCTGGCCTGATCTGGAGACATCTTGATGTATAACAGTGTATCCCAAACTTTGATCATTTTTTTATGTATCATCCTCACCATTTTCTTCATATTCGTGTGGCTCCTGCACTAACTATATCATTGAATTGTCATTTTTCTTTAAAGAAATGTGTTCCAAACGATAAATACGACTTTAAATTCATTTCTTGGAGTAGGCAACTTTGTAACATTCCTGTATATGGAAAATCCATCTCTTTTCTTTCTAGCGGAAAATATTGGGTCACTCCCGTCCCCGCCTCCTTCTGTCTGCCACAGATGAGTCCTCTCCCCCCATCTCTCTGGCCAAGGTGTTCTCAGGCTGCCCACCATTCACTTCCAGCTCTCTGTAGGGTTAGGGGGTGGGATGGAGAGGCACCTCTTCAAATGGGCAGCAGTAAGCGTTGACACCACCCATGGATAGATAGGAGCATGTGTGTGAGCTTTGGACTTGTGTTATTTTAATATGTTTTGTCATGAAACCTAAAGATGTCTGTATCATCTGAAAACTACTCAGTTTTCTTCCGGGCTTCTCTTTCGTAGTGTTTCAAATACAGCAAACTCAATTCTCTCTCCCATCAACTTATAATCCAATATAGCAGGAGTAGAGGGTCCATCTCCCCCACTTCACTCTTTCAGTATTTTATTTTTCACTTACTCTTGGTCTAGAATATTCCAAGGAGGAATCCTCATCCATTTCAAGTCTTCTAACTGCTCTTTGGAAGAGCTTGAGCTTGTTAAGATCATCCCCAAAGAAGAACTTCTTTGGTTTCTGTTGGGTGGGAAATTTGCGGCACAGTTGCTATGGGCACAGGACTGGGACATGAGGAGCCGCCGTCTTGTGTCAGCCTCTGCAACAAGCTACATCTGCAGGGTCCAAACACTTGGAGACCGTCTAACGCACAACCCCTTATTTTCTATATAGGAATGCAGCCTCCCAGCACACTCCGCTATCCCAGCCCCTGCAGGGTTCTTGAGCGCCACCTTTAGGGAAAGTACTTGACCTCCCTAAATCTCCGTGGCCTCCTCACTGTGAAATGGGAAGGATGAGGATGGCTGTGCCCCACACCCCCAGCCAGGGGGCCGTGAGGACTGGTGCAGGGGTACACACTAAGCACCCAGCCCAGCCCTGGCACGTACGTCTGCTTCCTCTTCCCGACTGCATGCTGGCTCCTGCCACTGACCTCCCCTCCCCACCAGGTTCATGTGGGCCAGCCACTGGAGGGGCTTATCAGTTTCCAACTTTGTTAACAGAGAGCAAACATGCACCAGCGCGACTTCCTTTCCAGTGACCCTGTATTGTGAGCAGTGACTTTCCCCTTCCCAAGGACTGACCCAGGTCAGCCTGTCCTTGGCAGCATCCCCTGGGCCCCAAGATTCTGGGGTTGCCTGGTCACAGGCTATTTCTCCCATCTCCGGTGAGCAAACAGAGCCCTTCTGCAACCCTACCCCTCCTCCCAGCCCAACCTGCCAGAAGGTCCTCCATTATAACCTCACCAGAGCAGAGAAGGAGCAGGGGTCTCTGTCTGGACCAGCCCACAGGAGCCTATTGGCATCCCTGGGATCAATTGCTGTGGGATCCTGCTGCAATGCAGCAATAGATAAAGGGTTGAAAGGTCTGGCTCTAGTAATTTCTCTGCTGTGTGACCTGGAGCAAGCAAGTTTGCCTCTTTTTAGGTCTTTTATAGGTCTTTTTGCCTATGAGATTCTGTTTCTATCTTTTGAGAGAAGAGATGCTGTCTCTTTCAATTTTTTCTTTTTGAAACAAATTATAATATACATACAGAAATGGACAAGTGTAAATGTATAACCCAGGAGTTGGCTTACTTTCTGTAAAGAGCCAAATAGAAAATATTTTAGACTTTTCAGGCCTTACAATTTCTATTGCAGCTACTCAACTCTGTGCTTGTAACTCAAAAGCAGCCATAGGCTGTATGTAAATGAGTGGGCATGGCTGTGTTTCAATATGACTTCCTTTACAAACACAGGCAGCTGGTCACATCTGACCCTTGGGCTGTAGATTGCCAGCTGCTATGAACAGAATGCTTGTGTCTCCACAAATTCACCTGTTGGAACCCTAATTCTGATGTGATGGTATTTGAAGGTGGGGCCTTTGGGAGAGGATTAGGATTAGATTAGGTCAAATGGTAGGGGCCCTCATGATGGGATTAGTGCCCTTATAAAAAGAGGAAGAGACAGGAACTCTCTCTTTCTACCTAATGTGGATACAGCAAGAAGGTGGCTATTTGCAAACCAGAAAAAGGGCTCTCTGCAGACACTGAATCTGCTGGTACCTTGATCTTGAACTTCTAGCCTCCAGAAATGTGAGAGATAAATGTTTGTATTTTAAGCCACCTATGTTTGTCATTTAAGTATTCTGCTATAGTAGGCCTAACTGACTAAGACACCAACCCCTGCTACAACCCAATGGATTACCACAAAATGACCACCACCCAGATCAAAGAACAAAAGATAATCAGCACCCCAAGAGTCTATTTGTGTCCCTTCTCGTCCACTAGCCTCAGTTTACTTCTGGTGGGCTTCCAAGATTTTTTCTTTTTTAAAAAAATTTTATTGAAATATAGTTGATTTATAATGTTGTGTTAATTTTTGCTGTACAGCAAAGTGATATATATATTCTTTTTCATATTCTTTTCCATGATGGTTTATCACAGGATATTGAATATATTTCCCTGTACTATACAGTAGGACTTTGTTGTTTATCCATCTTATGTATAATAGTTTGCATCTGCTAATCTCAAACTCCCAATCCTTCTCTCCTCCACCCTCTTCCCCTTGGCAACCACCAGTCTGTTCTCTATGTCTGTGAGTCTGTTTCTGTTTTGCAGATATATTCATTTGTGTCATATTTTTGATTCCACATATAAGTGATATCATATGGTATTTGTCTTTCTCTTTCTTACTTCGGTTAGTATGGTAATCTCTAGGTCCATCTGCGTTGCTGCAAATGGCATTATTTCATTCTTTTTTATGGCTGAGTAATATTCCATTGTGTATATATACCACATCTTCTTTATCCAGTCACCTGTGGATGGATATTTGGGTTGTTTCCATATCTCTTCCAAGTGTTTTTTCTTATAATTTTTAGAATTTCTTGTATCTCATCATTTTTCTTTTAATTCAGATGTCTATCTTATATGATAGACTTTTTAGACATTATCATTTAGGACAGTGGTTTTAAACCTTCTTGAAGGAGCAGAACTTTGTCTTCAAGAAAAGCATTTGGTGGAACTCTAGTACATATTGTGGAGAGAGAACAGACCTGTGGTCGTACTAGAGGCAGACACCCAGAGCTCAGCCCTGCACCACCCTCTCTGCACTCTGGGCCCAAATGGTAACCCTGGAGGCACTTCTGAAAACTCTGGGGGTTGCCTTGAACCCAGTTTGGAAATCACTCCTTTGAATACTCATTAATACCCAAGTAAGACAAGTATTCAACTTCTAACTCACCGTAGATGACCTACAGCTCCATGGCACATGATGATCAAGGACACAGCAGGGAATCTGCAAAGGTAATGGCAGATAGGTTAGTGGTGCCAGGTGGCCCTTGTGCCAAAGGGGTAAGGCTAGCATCGTAGTCATCTGTGAGAAGATGGGCCATGAGAGCAGGCAAGCTGAAGATGAGTTGGTGAGATAGTGAGAGAGGCCCAGAGGGGAGTTAGAGTCATACCAAATATGTCTGGACCTGCGGCTTGGCTTCTCCATTTGACCCCTGTTTGGCCTAGAGAAGCTCACTCAGCCTCTCTGAACCTCAGTGAACACTGTGTAAAAAGGGAAACCATGCCTTACTTAGGCTCCCTGCAAGAATTTTTGCCCTGTTCAGATGGGATAGTGGGAGTGAAGATGCTTTGTCCCTCTAGAGCGACAGTTCTCAACTAGGGGTGATTTTGCCCACCTCCCACCCCCACCCCAGGGGACATTTGGTAATGTCTAGAAACATTTGTGGTTGTCCTAACGGTGAGAGGGGAGATGGTGCTACTGGCCTCTAGTGAGTAGAGGCCAGGAATGCTGTTTCAGTGTGTCACGGTGCCCAGGGTATCCTCCCACAAGAAAGAATGATCCAGCCCAGATGTCAGTAGTGCTGAGCGGGAGAAACCCTGCTCTAGAATCTTTGGGATGTGTGATTTAGATGGAGCCAGCTGTCAATGGACATTGGAGGCAGGCGATGGGTGATGGCGCCCTGCTCTTGCTTGAGCGGGGGTCGGGGGCAGGGTGACAAGGAAAGGTCTCAAACCCCCGTGGCTGGACCTTCTCTGGAGTTTGAGCCCAGAGAAACTGTTGGCTATGGGCAAAAGAAACATGGCCCTGGTCACTAAAAGAAATGCCTTCCCCAGCGCAGAGGCAGGGCATGTAAACATGAACAGCCTTCTGAAGAAATTCATTAATCACAGGGGATCTCGTTACCCACACTTCCCCACTCAAATTCTCCCTCCTCCCCGGATGCCCACACTCCCCACCGCTAAGTGTCATGGCTTCCCCTTTGGGTTCTGATTAGACTTTATCAGCCACGTGGGGACCAATCAATGGCAGATCACCGGGAGATCAAGACCCCTGATACCTCATACGTCCTGTCCCCAGCCGCCCCATTTGCTGGCCGCAAACAGAGCAGATCTGGCTTTGGGCGATATCATTCCATGCCCTCAACCAGAGACATTGAGATAATAACTTTCCAAATATTGTCTTACGAGATGCTTATCATTGTAAAACAATATTTTGTCAACGGGCAGTCAAGGGACAGTATCATCTTGCAGAAACACACAGGTTGGTGAGGGGAGGGGAGGTCATTGAACGGTGTGGAAGATTGGAGGAAGCAGCAGATGGGTTAGATGGTGGGCTTCCAGGACCTTCCAAGGTCTTTGGGACAAGTAAGGGGGGCTTGGCCAGAAGAGTTGGTTTTCAGGCTGTAAACGATGAATGCCAAATCAGAGGGGAAACACAATTCGCTCTTAACCTCACGTGCAGTGGGGGATGTAGATATGAAAGATCCTTCCCCTGCTCTCAGGGAGTTTCCAGTCTACAAGAGAAGATGCAGAGAAAGGCAGACTAGATTATGGGCCAAAGCACACTTATCACATACCCTTGTTTCATCGTCAGACTATTATCAACAGTTTTTCAGCAAAAATAAGACAAATAATAACATTCAGCCACATACACATCGGTTATAAGGTACATTGTCCCTTGGCCTCTGACTTTTTATTGGTAGCAGAGGGGTCTTGAAGGAGCGAAGTCTCAGGTCCATCAGTCCAGGGGGATTCTGAGTCTGGAAGTGTGGAGAAAGGGCAGAGGAGGGAAACGATAATAGAGGATTGAAAGGAACAAGACAAGCCTTCTGTCAGTGTGGCCGTAAAGCTGCACCCAGGGCTGAGGCTGTCAAGCTCCCTTCCCCAATGCTCACTCCTGCCATCAGAATCCCCTTAGAAAATTCCAGTCCTCTGTGGGACCCTTTCTAGAGAGATCCCCAGCTGCCAAATGCAGATGGAAGAGAAAGAGAAGGGGAAGTGCTATGTATGTGTGTTTGTTTTGTTTTGTTTTGTTTTGTTTTGTTTGGGGGTTGAGAGAGGGGTGGCATGAGGGGCTAGTGCTGCTATGACATAGTAAGCCAATCCCTTCATGCTCCCAGAGTGAACGTTAAGTTGTGGTGAAAGGCAAGGCATCTGTCAGCCGGCTGGCCCAAACTCCGGCTCTACCGCCTTCTACTAGCTGGGTGATCCTGAGCAAGTTCCTCAACCTCTCTGCGCTTCAGCTTTCTCATCTATAAAATGGGGACATCCATAGGGCTGTTGTGAGGATTAAGATAGAGTGAAACCACCGTAACTGGTAGCTTTTATTGTTATCTCAGAGTCATTATGAGGATTAAATGGGAAACTCCCTGGAGTCCACAATATCTGTTTGATTACCAGGTCTAAGCAAAGACTCCTGTCTGCAGGAGCTTATATTCTAGTGGAGAAGACAAATACTGAACAATCCTTTAAAGACATCATTTCGGTCAGTGATAAGGGCTATGAAATGTTAAGTGCTATGGAAAAAGGAAAAAAGGAAAGCAAAAGGCTAATAGAGCTGTGAGCTCTTTTAGATAGGGTGGCTGGCAGAAGTCTCTGGCTGGGGCTGGCATGTGAGCAGAGATTTGCAGGAGGCAAGGGAGCAGAGTGTGAGCCCTAAGATAGCTGAGAGCGGCAAGCACACATGCCCCAGGCGGGAACCAGAAACTAGGAACTCGGAGCAATATGTCAGGAGAAGAGGGAGGAGGAGGTGGCAGGAGTTATGCTCAGATAGGTGGGAAGGCGCCAGTTTATGAGATGAGGACTCCAGATTTTATTCTGGGTCTGTTAGGTTCCCAGGGCTGCTCTAACAAAGTACCCCAAACTGGGTGGCTTAAAACAATAGAAATTTATTCTCTCATAGCTCTGGAGATGAGAGGTCTGATGTCAGGTGTCTGCTGGACCACACTCCCTCCGAGACTGGGTAGAATCCTTTCTAGACTCTTCCTGATGATGGCCATCAGTTCTTAGCTTGCAGCTGCATCATTGCCCATCCCTGTCTCTGTCTTCTTATAAAGACACCAGCCATATTGGATTATGTGCCCACCCCACTCCACTATGACCTCTTCTTAACTAATTACACCTGCAATGACCCTATTTCCAAATAGGGTCACATTCTGAAGCACTGGGGAGTTAGGACATCAACACAGATTTGGGGGGGGGGAAACAATTTAAACCGTAAAACTGGGTAACACAGGAAACCAGTGAAGGGTTTTGAACAGTGTCCTGACATAATTTGTTTTCTGTTGTAAAACGATCGTTCCACTTGTTATGTGCAGAGAAAACTCTCAAAGGCTGAGATGGAGGCCAGCATACACTTAGGAGAATGTTGCAGTAACCACGTGAGCCCTGGTCTCAGCTTGGACCAGGAGGAAGCAGAGGAGGAGGTGGCATGGCTGCATCCTGGATGCACTGTGAAGGAAAGGCTGAGTGAATCTGCTGATGGATTAGAGGTCATGCAGAAGGCAAGACGTAATTGGTAGGATGACTCTTTGGTTTTTGACCTGGGTATCTGGGTAGAACTGTGTGACCGCTTACTGAGATAGTGACCAAAGAGGCAGGAGCGGGTTCGTGGTGGGGTGAGAAACTGTGATTCCAGAATCCTGCTCAGTACAAGTTAAGTTGGAGCTGCCTTTTAGACATTAAGTGGAGATGCTGCGTTGAGAATGGGACCCTCAAACTCAGTGCGTCCAAAACCCAACCCATCACTTCCAGTCTCAAGCTGGCTCCTCCGCTAGTTCCATGTCTCAGTTAATGGTCCCATCATCCATCCAGATGCCCAGGCAGGAATTCTAGGGACCACACCAACCTCTAATGTGCCACCAAGTCCTGGGGATTCTGCCTGTTAAGTGTGCCTCAAGTCCATCCTCCAGTCTCGGTCTCTACCACCCTCATCCCGCTGCCTCCCCGTCATTCCTGGATGATCGCAGTGACCTCCTCGATGGTCTCCCTGCTCTAAGCCTTGCTCCCTTCTGATCCACTGCCCGTCCTGCAGCTGGGAGTTGGTTACTAAAGATAAAAGGGGACATTTCTGGGTATCTTCCTTCAGCTGATGGTGTCAGGTAGAGAGGCTCGCTCAAGGAAGATTAGGTGGTATTTTTCACATCTTCATATTGCTGAGAGGGAGTTCCTTGGTGACCACATCTGTAGTACAAAAGCCCTGGACCTTGAAACCCAAGGTCCCAGGTTCAAGTCCTGACTCCCGGCCTTCTTGCTGATGACTGTGGTTGGGTGATCACAGAACGTGTTGTCCTGACGGATGAAAGGGCAGCTATGGATGATGATGATGATAGAATGACAGGCAGACACTGCACTGTCCTGGCTGATCATGATGTACAGTTATCCTAGATGGTGGGCAAGTTACGAAATCTCTCTGAGCCTCTGTTTCCTCAAGGTTAAAGAAGGATAACCACGCCTAAGTAGCAAGGTTTCCTGAAGATGAAACGAGGCAATGTGCGTGCAGACACCTAGGAAGGCATCTGATGCATAAAGAGATACTCACAGCTAACCTCACAAAGAACCGCTTGAAAGACAATGTCACACACAGCCTTTCCATCTGTCCCCTTCACAGTCTTCCATTGGAAGAAGAGCCATTCTGAGAAACTACAGTCATTTGAAGTCCTCCTTCATTATTAATTTTATAGAGTTATTTGGTGGTTCTGGCATTTTTTATTTTTTGTTTTTTGTTTTTTTTGGTAATTAGATGCTGTAAAAAATTTTTAGTGATTTTTTTCTTCTTTGTAATTAGAAATAGCGATTAGTGTATCTTTTATATTACATGGCATTTTTCCTTTAAACAATTGTATACATTTTGTATTCTTTGCTTTTCTCCATACAGACTTTAATGAGAATGGATTCATTGTGTACCATAATTTGCTATTATTATAGTGTGTCATGAAAATGAGTTATTTCTGTCACAGAAATATAATGCCCAGTGTAATGTATTTTTGCTGGTTGGTTTTTATCTTTTTCCCTCTAGGGACAGGGGAAGTGTGTTTGCCAAGTTTAGAACCCCCTTGAACCTGAAAGGCTGGGGAATTGTAAGGGGAACTCAGGCTTTCTGGAGTCTGAAACCACTCTCCTTTCTCTGCACAGAGTAAAGTGTGAGGCCCTGGAAAGGTGGTTTTCCACGTTTCATTAAAAAGCACACAGGATTCTAAACCGTTGGTTCCCAGCAAATGGCATCTGTTCAAGCCAGGCACGGAGAAGGCGGGAGCAGGTCGTCACTTCTTGAGTTGTGCAAGCTGGGTCACCACTGAGGTTTGACAGGGAACCAAAAACACCTCTGGAAACACGCCTGTGTTTCTCTCTGCTGCCAGATACAGACCGCCCACACAGGAGACACCCCACACTCCATCGTTGGTGGCACAGCCTGGTCAACCCACAGGACGTGCCGGTGAGTTTCAGGCTGGGGATGATGGTCTGTCTGCTCTGGCCTGCCAGATGCATGTGGGAGCCACAGCGGGAACGGGGAGGACGTTATCCCTGCCGTGCACAGTGAGATGGGCGGGGTCCAGTGGCTGGGCCACCTCCATGCTTCTGCCTACCAATTAGAGCACGCTCCACTAGAGGTCACTCCCCAGGGCAAAGATGTAATTCGGGCATGGCATCCAGAGTCTAGGAAGGTGTGGGCAGACAGGGATAGACCAGCGGCATTTGGCCCTGGGGCATTCTCTGCGCTGTGACATCTCACAGCCCTGGTTGGGGGGATGCTATGGAATTGGAGCAGGAGGGCCATGCCAGTGGGCAGTGGGTGCCGGTAGGATGGCACACTCCAAAAGGGTAACTGGAGAGCTTGGGACAGCCCTCCTCACACAGGTTTGGGCACCAGCAGTTCTGGGAGGACCCCAACCTCCAACGTGCCCGGTGAAGCACTGGGCTTCTGGGGGCTTGATGTGGGTATGGGAGAGGCAGCCCCCAGAGCTGGCCCTCTTCCTCTATCAAGCAAGGGAACTCACCTTTCCTTGGAGAGGAGAAGCCGATCCCGGGATGCTAGCTGCTAATAACCCTCCCTCTGTCCTACGGTTTGCAAAGCCCCCGTTTCGTCTCACCTTCAACTCTGCCAACAGCCTTGCCCTGGGAGATGGCCCTCGGGGAAGTTCTCATTTAACAGAGAGCAAATGGGAGGGTCAACAACTGGCCTGACACCACAGCTAAATGCGGGGGTGGGAGTGGGCATCGGGAGGTGGGAAAGGAGGAGCATGCAGTCAAGGGCTGCCACTGTCAGCCTCCTTAACACATACACCCCCAGCCAACCCTGACCCAGCACCTCCTGGTTATGAGAACAGGATCTGGCAGCAAAACTGCCAGAGTTCAAATCCCAGCTCTGCCGCTTACTAGACATGACCTTGGACAAACCACCCAACTCCATGGTGCCTCAGTTTCCCCCTCTGGAATCAATGATAATCACTGCATCAACCTCATGGGACTATTATGAGAATTAAATGAGCCTATTCCGGGAAAGCCCAGCGGATCACTCCTGGGTGCAGTTGCCCCATTGGTGTGTAGCGCACGATGTGCCAGGTCCAGGGAGAGGGGGCTGCGACCTTCCGAAAGCCGAGCCTTGCACCTGTGAGCCTGCGCCTACCCAGAGAGGGTACCTTTCCTAATTCATCCACCTGGACGGGTGCCTTTGTCCAGTTCCTAACAAGATTTGCATTGGCTAGCAGTGGCCTGGCTCTAGAATGACAACGCCTTCCAGGTGCTCAATTAGTATTAGTTACTCTGGTTTTTCATCCCCCAGATGCTACTCTTCTTCCCGCTCAAGTTGTCCTCAGGGAAGGAAGGAGCAAAGCCACACGTGGTTACTGAATCCAGAGGGAAATGCTGTGATGTGGCCCCGCTGGGTCTCCCTAGGAGATCCCCGTAAATAGCCCAGAGCTTGGACCTGGGTTCCCTGACTCGCAGCTGCCTGGGACCTGGTCTGGAGTGTCCCGATTCCCCACACCTCCCACGCTTCCCTACACCTCCCACGCTTCCCTGCAGGCAAGCAGAGCACAGCGCTTAGATCTTAGAACAATTCCCTCTTGCTTCTCCGTGGGGGTTTGCCACTCTCTTCCCAGCTGAGGACTCATATTTAAGCAGGGCAAAGTGACATTCCATCATTAATGCCTAATGAAGTTGTATCGAGTTGTGTAAACATGCTTCCCAGTGCAGAGCCCTGTCCCCCCAGCCTTGCGCCCCTCCCCAGTATAATTGTTTTCGCTCCCCTAAATTCAGATGTAATTCAAGTAGGAGGAATCGCGGCTGGATTACATCTGCAGCCAGGGAATCATTAGTATGACTTTTTGGCAGCGTGACAGTGATGTTTCGACAATCTATACATATTGATTTAGGTCGATAATAAACAATTTGATTAGCCTCCCCATCCATGGGCTGTCATTTCAATCACTGACAGGGGCCCAGCAGAGTGGAAGGGAGGCGGCACACACAAGTGGTAAGAATTCTCAAAAGAAGAAACTCCGGCCTGATTAGAGGCCTGGCTTCAGTGAATTGGACAAGACAGCTCAGCTGCCACGTTATTAACTCCCTGGGAAAATACTCGGTTGGTCCCCGGGGCCAGCCTGCATATTCTGATGTGGATCGATAAGCAATCTCCGGTGTATATGGGATTCAGACTTGAATCATTTGTCTCCGGCTCCTTTCTCCAAAGGGAGCCCCGTGGCTGGACCTGGCCTGCCTCCCCAGGACCCCACCCCAGCCCCCTACACTCCCCTTTTAACTAATGACCTGCCGTGGAGGAGGCCAGAGAGCGGAAACCTCTTCCATCATCAAGAGAGGCTCTCTCAGGTGGACCTAATGATGGTAATGGGCTCCTTTCAATTTTTTAAAAATGATGCCCACCCTGACATCTTGGGGGGGAATTTGTGTAAGTGATAGGCACGCCCCTCAGTGACAGATAGACAGATGTGCAGTAATGGACACCCTCCCAACAGGGTCCACACCTGATGGTGACACTTTAACAGAGCAGGAAATTGCCCTTTCTGCCAGGTCTTTGTGAGGGAGACAGCAGGGTGGGTGCCACCCAGGGGTGCTGGCAGCCTCGACTGGGGACCTTGGCTGTTTCAGGAGAGAAGAGGTTACATTGGGGAGGCTCCAGGCTTCCCTGTGAGCTAGCTTCTTCGGCTGCTGGTCACCAAATGATGGAGCTCCTTGGTTTGCAGGAACCCTTCCAGACCATCAGACACCGTGCCCTTTGGTTACAGGTGGAGACTCTGAAGGGCTCTGAAAGCAGGGGACCTGCAGGGTTCACCCAACAAGCCAGCAATTGGCAGGGACCCAGGTCCCCTCACTCCCCACAGTCAGGAGGGCAGTGTGTTCAGTGGTTACGGCAGGCTTTGGGTCAGGCAAATCTGGGGGTCGCCTCTGGTGAGTTACTTCACCTCTTTGAACTTCAGTTTCTCCTTGGGTGAAATGAGGCTACTGACACCTTGCATATTTGTGCATAGAATTTAATGAAATAATTCGGAGACAGCCTAGCACAGTGTTGGTGGCCTAATAAATGATTGATAAATAGTTATTATGTTTAGCATCAATATGAGATGACATGTGCAGTGAGTTTACACGTTTTTATTTACATGTTTTTATACATTTTTATCATCAGACCCCCTCTTCTCAAAAAATGAGGTCTTAGAAACCCAATATGTGACACAAACAAAAGCAGTGGCTCTGCGTGATGTTGAGGCTGGAGAAGAGGGCTTTGCCCAGTCAGCCACGCCCACCTGGCTATGCCCACCTGGCCACGCCCCCTCCCACCATCCCCATTTCTGCAGAGCTCCGAGGGCTCTCTGAAATCAGTCCAGAAATTACTACTGTTGCAGTGGAAAGTTGATTATCAGGTGGCATGAGAACGGGCTTCTGCCCCCAACTCTAAGATGCTTGACCTATTCCTCTCTAGAGACCCCTGTTTCCCCCCCTGTAAAATAAGGGTGGGCGGGGCAATCCCGGCGCGCACCTCAGCTCCCAGATTCTGTATACCTCTGGAGGAGAGAAGCCCTATAACCTGTAGAGTCCCGTAACACTGAATAGTTATAACACCAGCACCACAGAGGAGTGGCTACTCATCATGGGCTTCACACAGAAGGACCTCAAGGGCTTCTGGGGTCGGAAGAGGTCAGGGGGCAGGGCCCGGAGCCCCCATCCCCACAGAGCAGACTGGACCTCCACCCAGGGAACCTGTGTCCCAAATAAAAACAAGCAAAGGGCAGTATCAGTTAGAACTGGATTTAGCTGTGAGAAACAAAGACCTAAAATAACAAGACTTCCACAAGATCAGACTTTATCTCTCTTTTACATAAAAGCCGGGAAGTCGGCTGTCCAGGCCTGATGTGGCTGACTGCTCAGCTGGGTGTTCTCAGGGACCTGGTTTCCTTCCAGCTCACTGTACCCCATCCTTAGGGTCCCAGATGTTCCAAGACGGCAACCCAAAGATCCATGTTCCAGGAAAGAAAATGGCGGAAGGGACAAAACAGATTGGGGCAAAGGATATATACCAACTCTTTTTTTTTTTCCAATTAATACAGTTTTAATTTTTAATTAGTTTTAGATTTACAGAAAAATTGCAACGATAGTACAGAGAATTCGCATAACACTAACATCAAGTTTCCTCGTTATTAACATCTTGTGTAAGTATGGTATATTTGTCAAAACGAATGAACCAATATCAATACGTTATTATCAACTAAAGTCCATACTTTATAAAATTTCCTTAGTTTTTACCTAATGTCCTTTTTCTGTTCCAGGATCTCATCTAAGACACCACATCACGTTTAGTTGTCATGTCTCCTTAGGCTCTTCTTGGCTGTGACAGTTTCCCAGACTTGCCTTGTTTTTCAGTTTGGGGGAGTTGGATATCTTGCAGAAGGTCCCTCCATTGGGATCTGTCTGATGTTTTTCTCATGATTAAACTAGAGTTATGAGTTTTGAAGAGGAAGACCACAAACATAGAGTGCCATTCTCATCCCATCCTAAAAACATCTTGGTTGCTTCCGGTTTTTAATGATCATGAATAAAGCTGATATAAACATCCGCATACAGGTTTTGTGCAACATACCAAGTCTTTTTTAAAGATGGTTCTCAGGGACTTCCCTGGCAGTCCAGCAGTTAAGACTTCGCCTTCCAATGCAGTGGGTGTGGGTTCAATCCCTGGTCAGGGAGCTGAGATCCCACATGCCTCAGGGCCAAAAGACCAAAACATAAAACAGAAACAATATTGTAACAAACTCAATAAAGACTTTAAAAATGGTCCACATCAAAAAATCTTAAAAAAATAAAAAAGATGGTTCTCAGAAAGAGCTCTGCAAAATTTCGCCTATGCTGTAAGTTAAATTTAGTCACCTGACACACCTACCTGCAAGGGAGGATGGTAAAAGTAGGCTTATTCTGTGCCCAGCTAAAATGTAAGAGTTCTATGGAAGAAGGGGGAGAAGAGACACGGCAGACAACCAACAGTCTCAGCCAAGGGACACAACCAACGCCAAGGAAGGAGCCAAGGAAGGAGGCAGCATGGAGGAGGAATAAAGGAGAGAGTGAACTTCAAGGACTCAACCCCCTGTCACTGAGGAAATCAAGAAAAGGCAGGTCAGCTGCCACTGAGCTATAAAAAACTCTTGTGGTGGGGAAATGTCCAATAATTCACTCATTCAAAAAGATGCATTGATGGTACATCCAAACAATGGAATATTATTCAGTGCTAAAAAAGAAATGAGCTCACGAGCCATGAAAAGACACGGAGGAAACTTACATGCATATGACTAAGTAAAACAAGCCAGTCTGAAAAGGCTACAGACCATATGATTCCAACCGTATGACATTCTGGAAAAGGCAAAACTAGGGAGGCACTGAAAAAATCAGTTGTTTCCAGGCATTGGGGGAGGGAGGGGTGAATAGATGGAGCACAGAGGATTTTTAGGGCAGTGAAAATACTCTGTATGATATTCAATAATGGTGGATAAACTTGTCATTATAAATTTGCCCAAACCCATAGAATGTACAGCACCAAGACTGAACTCTCCTGTAAACTATGGACTTGGGTGTTAATGATGTGTCAGAATAGGTTCATCACTTATAACAACTGTACCATTCTTGTGAGGGATGTTGATAATAGCAGAGTTTATGTATATGGGATATCATTATATTCCTCTCAATTTTACTGTGAACCTAAAGTTTTTTAAAGTTTTTTTAAAGTTTAAAAAAAGAGATGTAGTAAGCATCTCAAGAAACAAAGTGGGAATGGCCCATGGCCCTCCTGAGGTTTACAGCCCAGTGATAAGAGTCTAACAATATTTGGGGTGAGAAAAAGGTATTGTGATGCCCTGAGATCTTCAACAGTCCAATAGGACAGGAGGGAAGCCTGCTGAGGTTCCTCCGAATTCCAAGATTCACGAATCATTCTCTAAGTTTGGTGGGATTTGTAATTGCTGATTTTAGTAGCTGATTCTCTATGAACTACGACACAGGACAGCTCTTGGTTTATGAGGCTGTCCATTGGTTCCTAATTTTCTGGCACAGGAAGCCATTACCTTGGGCCTGAAAACTTGATGTTTAGCTCTGCAGGTTTGGGGAGGGGCCCTCATGAAGGTGACAGATCTCCTCTAGATGAGATTCTGCCTCTTGCTTCCCTGGTTCTCGAGGACTTCCAAGAATTTTCCTGGGAAATGAGTTTGATGCCAATTCTGAGACAGATGGGGATTGCCTGGAATTGCCTCCACGTAAGGGCAAGGTTTTACTTAGGGTGAAATTAAGGACTTTGGAATATTTATCTGTTTGTGTTCATTTATAAAGCCTTCCAGTGGTGCCAAGTGATTCCTCAATAGAGGAATGGGCAAGTTTGAGTCTTCCTAAACTATCACCTTCAGAATGCCTCTAACGTGTAGCATGATATCAGAGGAGTCTCCTCCAGAAGTCCAGGGCCCCGGGGATGGAGTTGCTCACCAATACAAAGAACACATTGAGAGCAGGACCTCCCAGGCATGGCTCAGGGCTGACGGGCATGGCAGGAGATGCTGAGGCTCCCAAAGGAGTTGGTGGCTCCACCATGTTGCATACCGATACAAATAAATACATGCAGAGATTTTACTGGCTCTGCCCTTGCTGGGGAGCCTGAAAAAATCGGGGCCCAGCCATCACTAGACAGTCCCCCCCAAAAATATGATATTTCTGACCATTCATTCATTAAGTTAAAATTTATTCTTTCTGCTTCCTTTGTGCACTGTAATAACTCCTGGCTCACAGGAAAACAATAGCACTTATTTCATCCTGCTTTGTCTTATTATGAACTGTATACAGGCTTGCCTCCCAACTGCATGTAAGCTCATCCAGGGTCTTGGATTTGGTCCCGTTGCCTTCTCCGGGATGCCCTGTGATTAGCACCTGTCTGTAGTATGCAGCCCAAAGACCCAGCCCCACGATCTGGGAACGGTTGCCGAATTCACCTGAGCTTCACCTCTTCATCTGAACAATAGGGCTAACAGCCTCCTAGGGTATGTGTAAATACTAAATGATATAAGGGAGCAAAATGCCACGCCCCATGACTGTTCCATAGCAAATGGAAAGCACTGGATGAAAATAAAAACAGACACTCCTGAGTGTCGAAGGGGTGAATTCATGAGTGCAAAAATGTTTCTCTCTGGGATAGTGCGGGCAGTTAACAAGAAAAGGCTGGCGTTATGTTAATTCCCATTAATATCCTCTGAGGGTGCAGGGGAAGAAGATGGACTGGCTAGCCTTGAAACACAATCAGATCCCATTTTTATCTTCTTTCTACAGCTTTATTGTAGTGAAATATGTTCGCTTTAGCAGAGGTCAATCACCCTAGATAGACAATGCAAGAAGCATGAGATGCCAGCGGGAATTTTCAGAGCATCTGCCCTGGACGCCCAGCTCCAGGCCGTTATGGTTTATGTATTAAAACTGCCCACAGATGTGACTGTGTGTAGCCCACTGATGGATATTTGCCGTGGTTAGGCTGCATTAGACTCGATTTATCCCCCAGCACTCATTGTTGCTATTGATTGATTTTTAAATTAGATGAAGGCAATCAGTAAATACCACCCAATCAAGTTCTAAAAACATACAGGAGATTAGACAATTTAGAGTAATCAATGGAAATATTCCTTGATTTGCTACCACTCAATTTTGACCATAAATTACAACTATAACTTGCAAGTTAGTAAGCTATAAAGCAAGCGGATGTGACAAGAAAAACTATAAGAAATGAATTAAGGGGCTGAAGAAGAGAACCACTGATGTTGTCCTATAATGAGGCAACATGACTCTTCATATCTGGCCTTTCTTGTGGGGCCCCGTCACCAGGGTTAGGTCAGGACACAGGGGAGAGCTCAAGATTTGCCTGGCTTTTTAAACAAAAAATTGGGGGAGGACGGCTGGAAAATTTGTGTGTGGTGGAAATAAAACACAATGTTCATTCTTCTGACAGATAAATTTGAACAATAACTGATCAACCTAATTTTGTGGCTGCAAATAAACGTCATGTAATTTTAGGCTCAAAACCCTCTGGTTTGTGAAAACCCTCACCTACCTCACAGACACTTTCAAATGCTAATTTCAAAGTCACACTTCTGTACTGTGATTTCCTACAAAGTCTGAAATGTAACAATAATTAAATGTAATTTTAGACCAGAACTTCCTACTCTTCAAAAAACTATATTTGTCTGATTGTACAATCTGCCCATCTTCCATATTTTTAAGAGAAGCATATTCAGACTCTGGATTTTCCTTTTCTTTCTCTATCCAATGGGCATATGATGCAGAAGACACGAATTTGCTTTCAGGAGCTCACGGTCTCATAGCAAAGGCAAAGACCCCACAGCTGCTTGCGTTCGTCCATTCATTCATTCATTCATTCATTCATTGGTTTACATGAACTTTGAAAGACAGGTTGCTTCAAGTTTTCTCATCTCCTTCTTTTTTTGGTGCGCCTAAGGGCTTTGTAAAAGTGGGAAATGGATAAAAAACCGTAGTACTCTACTTACGCCAGCAAAATATCTGAGGACTTTCTGAGACATGGGAGTAAACATGCCAGTTCTTCGACCTTTGTCCTGGGCAGTCAGTGGGCAGGAAGGGCTAGGGATGGGTCTCCTCTCTCTTCTAGCTTGTGGGAAGGGGATGACTTGTGACAGACCCCTGCTCTCATGGGACCCACTGACAGACAAGGATGATAGGGTTTGGGGACTGATTAGGGAAGACATGGACCCTCCCTGCTGCTCGGGGATCCCAGAGGGGTCTACTCTTAGAACAGCCTTGGGAATTTAAGACAGAGGGGGACCTCTGAGCACAGGGTGTTCTCTGGAAAGCAGTTGGCTGGGCCGGGAAAGAAAGTTTAAAGTGAAATTTTTTCCTGAAAGACTGGGAACTTAATTTTTTTAAATAAGTTATCCTGCTCTGATTTTTAAATTAATACATGCTGACCATGGAAAACTTAGAAAATTCAGAAAATTATACTGTAGAAAATTAAAATCACCTATAATCCTAGTATTCCAAATTATGTCTGTTTTGATACATCTCCCTCCCCGTTTCTTTCCAGCCTTCAACCTATGTATACAAAAGTAAAGGTAGCCTGTGTGGTACCTGCTTTTTCATTTAACATTGTATAATAGACATTGTCTCTTACCACTTAACTTTCCAAATAACACAGTCTCTACAGACGCAGAATTCCGCATGATAGTGACAAGACTTATTGAGTGCTGTGAACCAAGGACTTAGACGGGCATCCTCGTAATGTATCCCTGCCACCGCCCTGGGCTGTAGGTGCTATTGTCATTATCGTCCCCATTTTGGGGATGCGGTAACCATGAGTAGTAGAACTTGAGAAATATGCTCCTGGTGGAGTAGCAGAGGCGAGATTTGAACCTAGCTTTTGGAGCTCTGGAGCCCTTGACTCCAATCAGCCACTATGGGATTTATGTTCAGAGCCTTGCAAAGATAGAGAGGGCAACGCTTTTCAGTACCAAAAGGAATGAGATCTAGTCCCCACTCTTTCCACTTTTCCTGTTCACACTATCTTTGAGTTGCCTAACGTCTCTAAGGCTTCATTTGCCAAACAAGCCCTTGCCTAGGAGAACGGCTGGCACATAGCCCACTTCAGATCGTGTTCATTGAGAGAATGCACAGTTGAGAGCCTTCCTCCCAGGTCCGTTATGAGCACCAAATGAGTTCTTTTCTGGGAAAGTGTTGTACACAAGCAAAGCGTCCAGTCAACCAGCTAATAATGCACAATAATGCTCTAAACTGGAGAATGCTGACTGCCAGGCGGTGGTGCAGCTCTGCTAGCAGATGGGTTTCATTTAACACACATTGTGTTGAAACTTTTTCCAGTTAGTGGCTGATATTTCAAAATCAGGAAATATGAAGGGAAAAAAATCCAGATTTTCTCCATTGTCTAGGAAAGTCAGAAGATGCAATCATTGGACCCACATTCTCACATGGCAGCCATTGGCTGGAACCAAGAAGCAGCCGATAGACAGGAATGTGCTGTCCAGGGCACCCAGTCCTCACCACTCCCTTTTGTATCACACCCACAGGCTTCTTTCATTGATACTACTTGCCCACCTGTGGGGAGAGTGTGAGTTTACCACCTGCACCCTCAGTATTTATGGGAGATACAAGTCTGTTCTCGTGTCCTTCAAGTGAGCCCTGAAATAGATGACCTGTCTCTCTGTTTACTGCCACTCGAATATAAGCTCCACGAAGACCAGGATTCTGTTCTGTTGCATTCTTGCTGCATCCCACCTGGCCCGAGCAGGAGAAGGCACCCAGGAAGTGTGTGTTGAGTGGATGAATAAATAAGAAGGAGGCTAAAGAGATCTGTAAGACGCAGGCAGTTTCCAGGGTGACACAGGTGAGCAGTCCGGCAAGCCAACTGGTATTGGCAACCCAGCAGGTGAAGGCACCTGCATGAAGTTACCTGTGGATGCCAGTCAGGTAGCCTGGGAGCCTGGATGGAAGATGGAGTGGGCCAGAAGACTACTGCTCCCCGTGGCCTCTGCCACTCAGGAACGAATTTCTCTTAGTCTTCCTGCAGCAGAAGGGAGGGTGGCTAGACTGCAGACAAGGCTCTCCTGAGACCCAGGGGGCCAGGGATAGTTAGTCCTACCTCGAATCTGTTCTTCACTTTGCAGGTTACAAAGCATCCTCTTGCCTTATCTTCTTAATGCTTCACCACCACCCTGGGGGATGGAGAAACGCAGGCGGGTGGCTTGCTTGGTGTCTCAGCATGAATAAGCGGCAGGGCTGAGCCCTCCTCCTGGGTCTCCTGGCCCTGGTCTGGCCCGCTTTGCCTCCAGGTCATAGCTGCCTCCAAAATGGGGATCCGCTGGCCTTCTATGAACAAAAGCAGCAGCCAGTGCAGTCTGGGTGCAGGCTCTTGCTGCCTCAGATTCTAGAATTGCCGTCACCTCTGAACAGGACCAGAACAGGCATTTCCTCCCAAGGAGGTGGCGGTGGGGAGCCCACTGGTTCAAGGTTTGAGATCAGCCTATCTGTATCTAATCCGGACCCTGCCCTTGCATAGGAGCTTTAACAATTTACTTAACTCTCTGTGCCTCATGTTTTCCTACCTGTGAAATGGGGAGATTAGTGGTACCTGCCCCTTAGGGCTGCTGAGTGCTATCAACACAGCCAACATCCCAAGAGCTGATATTTGCTGAGCACTTACTATGAGACCAGTGCTGTTCTAAGCTCTGGACATGCATTCACAGTGCCCAGCATGTAGTAAATGCATTACGAGGACTTGTTAAATAAATCACCTCCTTGGATCCCTATAACTTCACGAAGTAGAGCTCTTGTTATCCTCCTTTTATAGATGAGGAAACTGAAGCATAAAGAGCTTATATAACTTGCCCAAGATTGTGCAGCTGTTAACCAAGGAGCTGAGATCCACACCAGACAGCATGGCTGCGGAGTCCGTATTCCTCAGCACCGCCCGTCTCTCATTCTCAAAGGGTTCAACGCATAGTATCAGGTTGAACTGTGTCAAACTGCAATCCCTGTCCAATATCAGCTGTTTCATGTGGCTCAACGCCCCAAGGGTTCGGCAAGGGATGATGAAGATGACACAGATGAGGGTGAGGATGACTTGGGTCCAAGGAAGAGGATGTGAGGGCGTGTCCCAGGCTGCTGGCTGGCCTCCCCACGGGGGTCGCGGAGGTCCACGGAGGGCTGGCGAACTTTAGAGGAATTGCCTGGGAGGTGACCAGGAGAAGTGAGATTTACTTTATCATGGTATGGAACTAAAAGGGCAGACCAATTAATCATGGAAGTTTCTAAAAGTGCTTTTATTTTGCCATTTAGTATGCCAGCGAGATCATTTCCCTTAATGTATACTCCTGGTATTAACACGCCTTAATCCATCACACGCTGTATTATGAAATTACTGTGTTTTACTCCCGGGTCCTGCTGAAGATCAATAACCCGACTCTTCTCTGGGCCATACATCATCGGAGGGATTACCTCATGGGTCCAGAGACCCCTCTCCCTGGGCTACGCAGTGGGGCTGCCCCAGTCATTTTTCCTCACCTTGCCTGACAGACGGGGCTCTTTGCATTAGTGAGCAGATTGCTCCTGGGTGAGAAGCAGACGTCACCGCCCACTCGTCACCTCTCTTTCCAGTGACCCAGGTTTCCAAGGAACACAGTGTTCACCCGAAGCTGTCCTTCCCCTACCTCTCCCAATGCCCTCAGGCGAGCCAGAGGCTGTGTTTTTCTGTCCTTAAGCCCATCCGGGACGTTTGCTGTCAGATCTCACCATCCTGTGACTCATCTCCTGGGGGCTCTGCTCTGGGGTCGGGAGGCATCCTGCATGACCCAGTTCAAGGGATCATCCCACATTATCCATCTGGATGCCCCATGGCATCCCATATCTTGTTCCTTCCCAAGGCTGCCCCTCACCCCACAATCTACCACATTCTTTTTTTTAATTTATTTTTTAATTTTTATTTTATATTGGAGTAGAGTTGATTAACAATGTTGCGTTAGTTTCAGGCGTACAGCAAAGTGCTTCACTTATACATACACATGTATCTATTCTTTTTCAAATTCTTTTCCCATTTAGGTTATTACAAAATATAGAGCAGAGTTCCCTGTGCTTTACAGTAGGCCCTTGTTGGTTACCTATTTTAAATATAACAGTGTGTACACATCAATCCCAAACTCCCCATCTATCCACGTTCTTGAATCCAAAATATTTGAGATGTCATCTCGATTCCTCTCTTGCTCTGGCTCACCCTAGTCTCTCCATCAGCAACTCTTATTGGTTTTTCCAACAAAAAGCAACCCGGCTCTTCCATTTGTCTCTGTTTCCATGGCATCCACCCTAATCCAAGCCTGGATGATCATGGTCACCTCTAACTTGTCTCCCTGTTTTGACTCTCATCCCCCTGCAGTGCATGCTCCACCAAGCAGCGGGAGGGATCTTTTAGAAACACAAATCCCTGGGGTGCTGGAACTGTCCTATATCTTGACAGGTGTACACGTGTGAACATTCATTGAGATGTTTACTAGCGTGTGTGCACTGATGCACTCCCTGAATCTATATTAAACCTCAATTGTTAAAAATGAAAACAACAACAACAAAAAAACGCAAATCAGATTAATTCCCCCACTGAAAATCCTCCTGTGACACCTCCTTGTGCTTACATGAAGCTGCGGAGCTCCCACTCTCAGCCCCAGCTGACCCGCCGTGCTGTCCTTCCCGACACCGTGTCTGGCCAGGGCCCCTTGTTCCCACCCTCCGGACCCTCTGCCCTGCTCTCCAGACCTGGAGCACACAGAGCCCAGGCCAGTCTCCCCCGACCCGCTGGTTTAAAGCCTTCTTCCTTCACCATCACTTTCTCTCACGTGACCCTGGCTTATCCTCTTCGCTGCACCCACCACAGCCTGAAATTATCTTGCACATTAGTTTGTTATTGACTCTTGTTAGTCTACAGGCTCCACGAGAGCAGGAAGCACATCTGTCTTATTCATCCCTGAACCCCCAGGGCCCTGCCCATCGCTTCCTGGCCTGGCCCTGCCCACCCTTTGTCTGGGGGTGATCATACCATTATGTTCAGACTCCGAGGGAAAAGAGGAGGGCGTCCATGAGCAATGCTGGCTATGAGAACGGTCTTGGAGAGCGGCAGCCAGAGCCACAGGTGCAGGCTCTCACTGCAGAAGTTGAAATGCAAGGCCCTTTCCAGCTCTGGATCCCTCAGTGTCCCTGAGCTAACCCCTCCCAAGTAACGTGATGCCTGAACTCTGCTGGATACGGGGCGTGAGGAAGAGGCAGTTGCCCCAAGGGCAGCTCTGTGTGATTCAAAACTCTCCCTGTAAGCATGACTGTCATTTAGAGACCCAGCATTCTGGGCTTCTGAGATCCTGGTCTAATTAGAGAAAGGAGGAAGAGGAGGGGGCGGGGGCATTGCTTTGGGCTTAGTCGTCCACCAGGAGAGGGCAGAAGACGCACCTTCCACCAGGGCATCTGCAGACTGTGCGCCAATGCCGGGGCGCTCAGCCGAGTCACCCACTGGCGGGTGGAGCCTGGGTTCATGATGGGCAGCGGAGGGGGTGGGAGGGAAGGCGCCCAGGCCTTCTCAGGGGAAGCGAACACATAGGGAGCCTCAGGCACAGCACAGAGCTCACGGGGCTCCACTTTGGAGCCCTCGGCTGAGGCAGGGAACACCGGGTCCCAGAAACCGGGAACCGGTATTTCAGGTCTGTGTTGGTTTAGGTTCCTCTAAAAGCAGATCCTAGCTGGACACAGATAGTTTGCTAGGGGGCTGATCCCAGGAAGTACAAGTGAGGCAATGGAGAAAGCAAGGCAAGGCAGGAAGGAAAGCCAGTGTAGGGTTTATCAATGAGCTGGGATGGCCGTGGGCCAGGGGGGCTCATTCACACTGGGGCCCTCTGAGGAACCGTGTGGAAGACACCTCAGAATCATCGCCCTGGAGGATGGGGGACTGGGCCACTTATCCCCTGATTCTCATCCCCATTGGCTGAAGGTGGCCCCAGAGCATGTGCACACATGCACACAAAGTCACTCTCTCTCTCTCACACACACACACACACACACACACACACACACACACAGACATACACACCTTCCTGGTTGTGCTGCCATTTACCCAAGCAAGCTCCCTTGTTATCAGAGAAAAAATGAAAGAGAAAAAGGCCTATGGTTGGGGTGGGATTTTTGCCTGCCTACCAAGAGCCGTATGCAGCTACAGGCCAACTCAGATGGGTCAAGGGGATGCAGGATAGGGCCTCAACAGAATCTGCTAGGGAGGCACTGTGGTCACAGATCAGGGCAGTTATGTGGCACCTCCCGCTGGGGGTCCGCGGCCACAGCTACGGACTCAGCCCGTGTATCCTCCAGGTGGCTCCGTGTCACCAGGGCCACGGGCTCCTGGACGGCAGCAAGGCCAAGCAGCCCTCCCCACCTGCCCCCACCAGGTCACATCAGCATTCCCTTCAGGGCCAATGCTTGGAGCCCAGGCACTGGGGGAATCCATCCTTCAGCAATAATCTGTATCGGTATTTGCTTGATACTTAACCACACTTGCTAGAGGGCCTGTTCTCCCATTTCACCCTCACAGAAGCCCTGGGCTGCAAAGGCCGTGACTTTCCCATTTCACAGATAAGGACACTGAGGCACCAGGAAGGGGAGAGCACACCAGGTTCGTCTGAATCTGAAGCTCAAGCTCCGGGCAGCAGCGAGGACGTTCCCTGCAGGAGAGCAGCAGGGACTATGGTGGGTGGGCCGGGAGTTTAATCACGTGAGCACCTCAGCTACCCGTGGCCACACTCATCACCCACCTAAGTCCAGCAGAGGGTTAATGCCAGAGTTGCACAGCCTCTGTGCCCTTGGGAATGCCAGCCACTGGTCAGAAAGCGGGGAGACAGGGCCTCAGGCTGGGACAATGGGCCCCAGGCAGCCGCTCTGACAACTGCCAGACCGTGGCATGCCAGGCCTGTGGATGTGCCACCTGGCCTCTAGTCAGGACTTCATTGCCCTCTTGCCCTGGTACTCAGCGGGGCATGTCGGCCGAAGCTTGGCATTTGCCCTACTCCCAAGACTGAATTTGACTGAGGTGGATGGGTGTCATTACCATAGTTCCCGCTTCTACATCTTTGCCCCTGCGGATTCCCTTCTTGGGTTGGAGCAGAGTCTCAGGAAACAAGGCAACTTGTCTCCTGAGACTCTGAGGGTGAGGCAACTGTGAGGAGTTGACATCCACACTGGTTGTCGGCCAGGAAAGTGACATGTTGATGGGTGGCTTTGCCATTAGCCCCTTGCTCATATACTAGGTTTGGTCGCTTTCCCAAATCAGCAGGAAAATTCTTGGTTACAGATTAATGGTCAAAGCATAAATCGTTCTGGACAAATCTGATGGAAAGTCAGAAACCACACAGTGGTCTACAGGCAACCGGACTTCGCGATAATCCCAGGTTGCCTTTTTCTTGGAAGAAAAGACATGAATGTGGGCTGTTGGACTTTGTAACACTAACAAATTGGCCTGGATGCTCGGGGTTGGAGAAACCAAGGAGCCCGTGGTGGTAGCTGCTGGCTGGGGACCGCAGGCAGCTGGGCTGCCCTGCTGGGTTTCCCGTGAATGGGGCAGGAATGCTGTGGCCTGAACAGCAGAGGGAACAACCCTGGGAGAGCAGCCAAATGGCCGAGGCTCTGGTCGGACCCCATCCTAAACTTTCCAAGTGATGGAGCCAAGTTTCTTGGCCTCTCCTGGCCTCGGCTTCCTCCGTTTATACAAGGGACTAATTGTAAAGCAACACATCCCTTACAGGGCAGGATGATGGAAGGAGGCATTTATTCCCCTCAGGTGACATTCAGACAGTAAATCTTTTATCCCCAAAAGGTGCCCAAACTCATCTTTTCCTGGCCAAAGTCATGGAAATCACTTACAGTTTCGTGCAGGACACCCTGGGGCCATGGAGGCCACTCCTGATCTCCTGGCGGTGGCCCACCTGTGCAGCAGGGACCTGAGCTCAGACACTCCGTGGGCCATTTCCTGGCCCAGGACCCTGAGCTCACATTTAAACCCTTGGGTTCCTCACATGCAAAAGGAAAGCCAAAGCTCCCAGAGTAGCTCGGCCTCCGGGGATTCCAAATGAATGGATGATTAATGGACGCAATCATCTGGGCTGTCCCCACTGCAGGGCCTCTGGGTGTGCTCCCTTTGCCTGACATGCCCTTCTCCAGGGTCCTCCCCCTGGCTGCCCTTTCTTGTCATCCTCAGGGAGGTCATCGGTGACCACCCTCTCCAACTAGGGCCTCCCCATTGTTCTCTCTCCACTCCTGTTTATTTCTGTCACAGAACTGGCACCTTACCATAGCTATTTGATTGCGTCCTCACCTGTCTGTGGTGTCTCTCTCTTAGGTCTCTATGCTTTTAAGGGTGAGCACTTTTTGCATGTTTTGCTCACTACTGTATAACTAGCTAGTGCCAATCACTGGATAGATGGATGGATGGATGGATGGGTGGATGGATGGATGAAAAGTTACCATTAGGGGCAAATGAGAGAGCATGTTTGGAAATGCTTCGGAAATAGTTCAGTATTATATTAATACAACACATCATTGTGAAATGCTAGCACCAGACACTCTTGACAGAGGCTTTACAAACATCACTATCACCAATCGTCTGCCTTGCGGATGCTATGCTCCCATCGTACAGATGGAAAAACAGGGGCTCTGTGAGGTTGATTAACATAAGATCACAAGGCTGATGAGGGGTGGGATTAAAGCCCTTAAGTCACCCTTAAAGCTTACGCGCCTCCCATTATATCCCAAAGTTCTCATCATTAAAGAAAACAACCACATGCTCCCGTGGTTACCAACAAGTGCGCAGCTAGATACCTTAAACGAAATAGCCCCCAAGTGATTCTTGAGTTACTTTGGCTTCTTTTGGAAACTGAATCTGCCTCCTCTCTCACTGCCCATTGTTCTTTCTTGCTGTCGTCCTCCAGGAACCTGCACCCAACACCAGCCCATCTCTAATGAGCTACTTCTAATTACTTCTAATATGAAACCAGTTCTTGTGAAAGTTAAGTGTAAAGTGGGAGTGAAGCGTGTCTAAGAAGAGAAGTCTGTTTGTGAATTAGTCTCAATCCCTTTTGATTCCTCTAGAGAGTTTTTCAATTCTTCTCAGTTTCACAAAGCTAATCCAGAAAGTTGAAATTCGGGGGATAAGTAGTGTCTAGACAAGCAAGTACCATCCTGCGTATTTCATAGGGTCCTTAAGAGAACCAAGCGAGAAGATCAATGTGGTAGTACATTGGGAAAAAATACATATCAACTTGATGATGTAGATATTTAAGAAGATGCTACGGGCTTCCCTAGTGGCACAGTGGTTGAGAATCTGCCTGCCAATGCAGGGGACACGGGTTCGAGCCCTGGTCTGGGAAGATCCCACATGCCGCGGAGCAGCTAGGCCCGTGAGCCAGAACTACCGAGCCTGCACGTCTGGAGCCTGTGCTCCTCAACAAGAGAGGCCACGATAGTGAGAGGCCCACGCACCGCGATGAAGAGTGGCCCCCGCTCACCGCAACTAGAGAAAACCCTCTCACAGAAACGAAGACCCAACACAGCCAAAAATAAAAATAAATAAATAAATAATATTTAAAAAAAAAAAAAAAGATGCTACTGTTGCTTCTGCTTAACCTTTATTGCAAGCTTATTTTGGTGCCGAGGACTGCACTGCATTTTCTTATTTAATCCGCACATAACCCTCTGAGGCAATATGCCCATTTTACAGAAATAAATGCCAGTTCGGAGGGAATAGTGTCTCCAGGCTGAGCAGTCATCACGTTGACCAGGGGTTTTTGAAAATGCAGATTCCTGGGCCCCGCTCTAAACCAACTGAATTATAATCTCTGGGGGTGGGACCTAAAAAAATCTGCATTCTTAACAAGGTCCCACGGGAAAATGGGATGACTGGCCAGTTTTGGAAAGTTACTGAGGTGAGAGAGCCTAGTTTGGGGTCTGTACTGGGCTGAACAGTGTCTGCCCCCAAATTCATGGCCAGCCAGAACCTCAGAATGTGACCTTATCCAGAAGTAGGGTCTTTGTAAGTGTAGCTTCAGTCAGTTCTCATAATTCACAGTAGTTATAGTCTAAAAAGTCACCATGAACACTGAATTAGCAAACACTGAACCGCTGCTTCTGGGGGAAATACAGAGTTAGGTTCCTGTGAGGCTCTGGTCACAATATTTTCATCAACCAATCAGGTATATTTTTTGCATGTTTTATGTGTATTTCTATCTGAAGACACCTTATTTATTGTATACCATTGACTCATTAACATTGAACCCACGGCCAGCAGCCCTACAACTCATTCCTGAACAAAGCTTGTCTGAACCACATATTTTCTGTATTTTCTCCACAAGGCACATCACAGCCTTCCTGCTCATAGGAACAACAGATGACACTTCGGTACCACACCGGGGAGCTATTTTAAACAGCAAAATCACCAACAAAAAGCACAGAATTGAGCAAAGCCAAGAAGACACCTGTTTAGGAGAGCTGAAACAAGAAGGCAGGGCCACGTAACCTCAGCCAGGAATGTCACATCAGGTGGCTCACATTTTTCACTGCTCTGTGCATATCTGTAATGACCTTGGGTGTTGACTTGGGAGTTATAAGTAAATTTTAGCAAGTAGGTAAATTTAGCAAATACAGATCCAGGAATAATGAGAATCCACCACAGTTAAGAAGTCATTCTGGATTAGGGTGGGCCCTAAATCCAGTATAACTAGGGTCCTTACAAAAAGAGGAGAGGACACACAGAGACAGACAGACACAGAGGGGAGGAAGGCCATGTGACGGCGAGGGCAGGATTGAAGCAATGGTGAGGACCACAGGCAGCCGCCTAGGCAGGAAGAGGCGAGGAAGGATTCTTCCCTGGTGCCTTCAGGGGAAGAGTGGCCCTGCCAACGCCTTAATATCAGACTCCTAGCCTCTAGGACTGCGAAGGAATACATTTCTATTGTTTTAGGCCACCCAGTTTGCGGGGCTTTGTTCTGCCAGCCCTGGGAACAGGGCTGAACGTGCTGGTGCCAACCCAGTTCCAGGACTGATGGGCCATGGGGTTCTGGGGAACCCCTTCGCACTGGGCAGCCAGCCCAGCTCTCAACGCTACAGCCTTGCTTCGAATGAGAGGATGTCTGAGAAGAGTATAAGGAACACAGGGAATGAGAATGTGTTCCATCAGTTCAGCAGATCATTATTCAAGCCATCAAAGCCCCACATCGCCTTCCAGTAGCCTTGTAGCAACCTTTCCAAACGCCCTGCGCCCCAGCAGGGCTGGACCCTTCCCCCTTCCAGGCAAACATTTGGTGCAAGGCTGCCTCCACACGTTTGTTGAGGCTGTTGCCTACACCAGGAACCCCATCCTTCAAATGCTACATCCTTGAACTGCCAAGAAGACGGCATTTTTCTCTTCTTTGAAAACTCAGTAGCATATAGAATCCCTCTCCCTGGCATCATATAGATTTTTGCCATCGGTAATAATGTACATCCATGAGGCAATTAAAGTCCTTTAAGGCAGGAGATTCATGGTCCAAGTGTCTTGCACGTGCCCAACACATGATGGGTGCTTAATGAATAGGCTGGAGTTGTCCCGGCACTCAGTAGAGATGCTGTGGAAGGTCCTCAAAGATAAGACTGTTTGGGCCAATGGGCCTTCAAGGCCCCTCCAACCCTGACATTAGGACTCTGAAATTGCTGGGTGAATGAAGGAGTGGTCAATTTTTAGCCCCTCCCATAGCACATGGAAAGACAATGGCCCTGAGGCTTGCCCAAGATCAAACAGCTCCGGGGCTCTGCAGCCAAGATGGAAGGACCTGGTTCGGATGCTGCTTCTGGAGGCTGCTTGCAGCCTCCTTGCACACCTGCACCAGGCCCCTGGGATCCTTGCACCCAGCCTGTCCTAATGATGCCCGTTCGCAGGCCCATTTGAAGGGCAGGGATGACAGACCACCATTCATTCCGAACCCGGGTATTTTCCAAGTCCCCTGGCTGTGCGTTCATTCAGAGCAGGCTGGAGGGAGGTGAGCAAGGTGGCTGGGAGCTGCTGAGCACCTCTGGGCATTGGTGGGTCAGACACCAGACTGGAGGACCTCATAGCTGGAGAGGTGCTCGGAAGGTTTGGGGCTGTATTAATCAGGGTTCTCCAGAACCAATGGAGTAGAGATAAATATAATCAATAGGATACATATCAATAGAAAGAAAGAAAGTGAGAAACAGAGGGACAGAAAGGATGAAGAAGGGAGGGAAGGAGGGAGGAAGGCAAGCCAGCTGATGGTGTAAGTACCATTGGAGGACAGAAGAATAACCATGTCCCAGCTCTAAGTATCAGGCAGAGAGGGCAAATTCCTCCTTTCCTCCAAGTTTTTCTTCTATTCAGGCCCTCAGTGGATTGCATGGTGCCCACCCGCACTGGGAGGGCAATATGTTTTACTCAATCCATTGATTCAAATGCTAATCTCATCTGGAAACTCCTTCACAGATACACCCAGAAATAACATTTCAGCTGGGAGCCCCATGTCCCATCAAACTGACACATAAAATTAATCATCACAAGGGCCCTTCCCAGGAATCAAGCAGGGAGGGCGCCCCCAGGTCCACACCCCTCCCTACCCCTTCCTAGATCCACAAAATATCAGAGCAGGAAGGGCTCAGAGAGATGGCTTATCAGGGATCACACACTCAGAATCAGACAGGTAACTACTGCGGGTGACTTCCAGAGAGGTGATGGCCCGTGGACCCACCTGCAGAGCAAATGTTTTCCGTCAACATCACCTTTATTTTGTTTTTTTTCCCTTAGATTCCATATATATGTGTTAGCATACTGTATTTGTTTTTCTCTTTCTGACTTACTTCACTCTGTATGACAGACTCTAACTCTATCCACCTCACTACAAATAACTCCATTTCGTTTCTTTTTATGGCCAAGTAATATTCCATTGTATATATGTGCCACATCTTCTTTCTCCATTCATCCGATGATGGACATTTAGGTTGCTTCCATGTCCTGGCTATTGTAAATAGAGCTGCAATGAACATTTTGGTACCATCATCACCTTTAATGTTGCACCAAATACAAAGCCCCAGGCAGGCCAGATTCCGTCTTATATCCATCGAATCTAATTCTCTGATTGTCCTGCTGGAAACTCTGACCCCTAGAGAGAGGCGGGGCCGTCCTGGGCCACATGGTAAGAGATGAGGAACATCAAGATGAGAACCCAGCTCAGCCCACACTCTGACCACCATCTTTTGTTTATTTTCATCTAATCAGCAAACACTCCACCAGCCAGGCGGGGATGAGGTATAGTCTCTTGTTTCCAAGGGGCTCTGGCAATCTGGACATAGCAGAGCTAGAAGGACCTCAGAGAAAGCTTCATAGTACAGGCAGAAAAACTGAGACCCATGGAGGGGAAGAAACTCTCTCAGAAAAATGGAGGGTGTCAGGCAGAACAATAACTCGAGCTGAAATGTGACTCATTTATGTGTTCATGTTGGGGGTGATTTGCACTCATTTCTTTCAAGCCTTCTGTGGGGACAGAACAGTACCTGGCATAGAGCAGGTACTCGATAAGTATATGGTTTGGGGGTGATTACAAACTGAGGGATCCTGCTTTTAGAACTTGCAGGCTGGAAAGGTGCTCTCCTGGCATCCATTTCCCCCTTGGAAGGCTTCTGAGCTATCAACATTTTTCCCCAAATTCCTGAGCATTCCCTTTGGGTGCCAAGTTCAACATGCCCTCTTCAAATTCATAATGAGTATGAAATAAACAGAAAACAGCTCAAGGTGAGTCATTCATTAATCATAAACAAAACAGTCCCTGATCACGGACACATCAGCACAAACCATAAAAAGAAAAGGGGGGAGGGTTGCCCAATCTCTTTATTTAATATTAACCACATTATGTTTTTTCATCTGAGTTCTGAGAAAGATTGCTCCCCACTCCTGGATATTGTATGAACTCAATCCAAAGTCAATTTTTCTTGAATACATGGGTGCCCGCTTCATGGGTGCCAAGAGTGAGATGAGGGACTTTGGAGCCACGGTCACTCATGCTGGATGGATGCCCAGCTGGCAGGACCACCTCCACTGCGCATGGGAGGTCATCGTCCTCAACTACTGTTTCAGCGTTGCCTGGCATATATGGAGGGAACGCAGACTACCAGTGTAAGGACCCATCCTTGGGAGGTGCACAGTTCACTGGGGTAGGGATAATAAGTGCCTGAGGAACTGTGCAAATAGCCATCTGTTGACATGGCTAGGGTGTGGCCCATGGGAGCACAGCCTCATTTGGGGGTAGGGGGATGAGAACAGGAGCATGAAGATCACAAAACTGTAGACTGCTCAACTACACTTACGTTTTTTCTCCTTTGCTCCTCACAAGTGTTCCATGATGGAGACAGGTCAAGAGGTGCGGTCCCATTTTACAGGTGGGCAAAGTGAGGCTCAAAGTGTGGAATAATGTACAGTGCAGGGCTCTTCCCATTCCCCACACCACCTTCAAAGCAGCATGGCAGAGGGCCCCAGGCTCCTAAGGGGCAGCCGTTATTTCATGACTGAGCATCTGTCCCTCCCAGGGCTGTCGTCTGTCCAAGGTGGGGGACCTTGGGCCCTTTGCACTGGCAATGATGCCCGAGTGCCTTCTCCCTTCACTGGCACTCACCGCCCACCAACCATTGGCTCCATTGTCTCCCTCCAGCTGGGGAGATGGCTGAGCTCTGCCCCGCCCCTGATAAGAGTGTGCAGCTCCCAACTGGCGTGGGCACACCCCTCAGGCAATTTGCACAGCATGGGGTACTGTGATCCAAAGGTGAAATTCAGGAGTTTGCCCCCAAAAAAGCCCAGAGATGGAGGGGAAGGATAGGGAGGTGAGAGTAAAATTTGACACAAATTACCTGGTGCTTGCTAGAGCGGAATGAGGCGGTGAAGCTGCCAGGGCAATTCTGATAGGTGCCGTCTCGGCAGAGCAGAGAGGATGGTCTGATGGGGTTGGGGGATGCTGACGTGGACTTGGAGTGGACATCACATGGAAATCTAAGGACATCAGAACTGGACAGGTTCTGAGGGGGTTTCTTTCCTGGGAGTTCCAAATGTCAGGTGCCTCGCAGGCTGCAGGAGAATCGCCTGGAAGCTTTCTAAAAATGCAGACAACTGTGTCTCACCTTCAGAGATTCCAAATCAAAAAACTGGGGATAAAATAAATAAGTCCTATAAAGTACAGCATAGTGACTATAGTTAGTAATACTATATTGCGTATTTGAAAGTTACTAAGAGTAAATCTTTCTTTAAAGATCTATTTATTATTTTTCAATTTTATTTATTTACTTTTTTTTTAGCTGTGCCACACGGCGTGCAAGATCTTAGTTCCCCGACCAGAGATGGAACCCATGCCCCCTGCAGTGGAAGTGTGGGGTTTAAACCCCTGGACCACCAGGGAAGTCCCACTAAGAGTAAATCTTAAAAGTTCTCATCACAAGCAAAACAAAAATCTAACTATGTGTGGTGAGGGAAGTTAACTACACTTACGGTGGTGATCATTTTGCAATACATACAAATATAGAATCAGTACGTTGTACAACTGAAACTCATGTAATCAAAAATAAAAGAAGAGAAAATTTGGGGTGCAGCCAGTGTGGCCATATTATTGTTCAGTGCCAGGCATGATCGTGATGCAGAGCCTGCTGGTAAATCACTGTTTATTGATTTTCGCCTCACATGACAGGGGAGAAAATTCAGCCCAGAAAGGAAGAGGGTCTTGGCCAAGGTCCCACAGAGAGTTAGAAGCACATCTTTCAATGATCTCTTGTTTCCTCCCTCCCTCCCTTTGTTCCTTCCCTCCTTCATTCATGCATTCATTCAACAAACATTTGCTGAGTGCTTGCTACGTGCCAGGTACCGTGTTAGGCGCAAAAACAGCCCTGATCTCTCCCCTGCTGGAGCAAACACCCTATTGGAAAAGACCGGTATTAATCAAATAATCACACATCTAAGTGTAAAATGACAACTATCAGGAGAGGCTTTGTCAAGGGCATTCAACATTGCCCAGTGTCCTCATCTGCAAAGTGGGGTCTCTCACTTGCCTTGCCTCCTTCTCCACCTGTACAACTCACACAGGATGTTAGCAGGGAAAAGATTTCGCAAACCTAAAAGTAATTCTTCAAATGCTAGACTTATCCTGACTCTGATAGGCACTCAATAAATATTTGTAGAACTGAATTGTTGAATTGAATTATGCTGCAAAAATAAAGCAAGGATTAGCAAGAATCCCCAGCACCAACCCAGTGTTCATTCAATTTTCCTGTTAGTGCTGACAAGACACAGACTGGGTTTGCCAGATCTGAACAAAGACGGCCTTCTGCAGATCCCTGAAATGTCCAAGCTGGAGGGACTCAGCTATCATCTTGATTCATACTCGCCCTCAACTTCGTAGAATGAGAAACCGGGCCCCAGAGAGGGAAAAGATTATTCAAAGTCACACACAGGAAGAGTGGCAGAGCCAGAGCCAGGACACAGGCCTCCCAAATCCCAGGACAATTGAAAGGAAGAGAGAGTAACAGAAAAGTGGACGTGCTTGGGGTACCCAGGTGCTGGGGGTTGTTATTCTGTGGGTGGAAAATGCCAAAGTTAGAAACATCCTCCGTGTATTAAAAAATGTTCCACTGCGGGACCCATCCCCAAGTTCCCAGGATAATTTCTCCATAGGCCACAGCCAAGAGTGAATGTCTACATATGTTTGATAGACACTGATTGCTTCATTGTTTTCTGTTCTGGTAGAAGCACCCTCATTTCTCTTTCTGGAACCACCTGCTCCCTTCCCACTCTCAGTCTATGAGGCTTAGGGAGGGTTGAATCCATCTGCCGCCAGGAGAGGTAAGCATATGTCTCGGGTTTGACCAATCAGCTTATTCTATCTCCCTGGCCATAGTGATGGGTTCAGAGAAGGACATGTGATTCAAGGTGGTCCAGTAAGAGTCAGCTCTGGGATTTTGGCTGGAACTATTGGGAAAGAGACATTGCTTTTGCTAAGCTGGTGAATGTTATCCTGGAGCTTCTGATTGCCACCCTGCATTAAAGCTAAAGAGACTTTCTGTAAATGAGTCTACAGAATGAGGCCGGAGGGTAGGGGAGCCGAGAAGTGAGGAGAAACTGAGTCTATATATATAGATGCAGCCATTCCTGAGGCTAAATACTCTGTACTTTGCAGGTATGGGAGAAAGTAAATTCCCTGTAACTGGCTAACGCAGTATGGCAGAGACAGCCACCAGAGATCTGCGGCATTTTGCTGAGAAAAAATTATCCAGTCAGGGACCCTATTTCCCAGCCTTCCTTACAAGTGCCACACAACTGAGTTCTGGCCAATGAAATTAGAGGCAGAAGTATAGAACACCACTACCCCCAAAACCTTCCATGCCATCTTTCACACTGTCTTTTTCCATCCATGGGCTAAATGGCAAAACACCCAGGATGACTTTGGGAGCCATATACTGAAGATGGCATAAGGCAGGGTCCCCAAATGACAGTAGGGAAGAGGGTGCTGCCTACCCCACTGCCAACTGGACTGAGATGAGAGAGAAGTAACCTTCCATTGTGTTAAGCCACCAAACTTCTTGGGCTTCTTTGTAATAACAGATACCATCATTTTAATGCATTCACCTGGTGTGGCATAATGAGCAATAGAAATCAACTCTGGCTAACTTAAGCTAAAAAGCAATGTAGTAAAAGGATGATAGCTGCCCACAAGAGAACCAGGACTTGGAGCTGTGCTGCCCCGAACAATGCCCAAATTCATGCCACAGAACTGGAGCCAGGGGGACACCACTGGGTGCTAATATCTCACATTGCCTCTTGACACTCCTGATCCTGGACCCTGATGCTGCCCTAGAGCTACTCTCCTGCTGCCTTTGAGAATTTATTATAGCTGCCACCATAGCCATGATCTTTTTTCAGCATGGATTCTGAAAAGTCCCTGCTTCTCCATGTCTGATGTAAAGTCCAGGGCAGGTATTGGTGGAGCTTGGGTCATGTGACTATACCCTAGCTGCAAGGGAGGCTGGGAAAGTGGATAGATGGCATTTTCCCACCACTGTAGTGCAAGGCAGACTCTGCTTCAAAAGGTGGGAAATTCTCCAAACATGGGAATGGGGTTCAAATACAGGAGAGCCTAAAGGATTGATAAATATCAATATATGCTACAGCCAGCTTGAAATGGATTTCTACCACAGAGAGAGCCCGACTAATAGCATGTACTCAATGTGCTCCAAATTTTGTACAAAATAGAACATAGGCATGTTCTAGAGACTGTGTTAATAAGTACTTGATATATATTATCTTACATAATCCTCATAATGACCCAATAGAGGTAGAAACTATTATCCTCATTTTAAAGACTAGGAAGCTGGGTCCTGGAGAAGGAAATTACTTGCCCAAGGTCACAAAGCAAACATGTGATGGAATCTTCTATCTCAAACACTCGTGTCATAGTTACATTTTAAGCAACTCTCCCAGCTTAAAACCACAATGGAATTCAGATGAATTTGGAAAATGGGTGGGGTATCCATGGGCAATTGCAGGAGTCCTTTTGGGTGTAAGACTCAGCCTCCTGAGACAGCCTACCCTGAGGAAGAAGCCCAGGTGTGGCCAGCTTGGCCAAGGAAGAAAACCTTGGTTATAGGATGTTAGAGAAGGAACTGGAGTTCTGAATATGATGGGGGAGCAATTTTTCCCGTATGGGTCGGCCTTAGGGACTATCTTCAAAGTCCTGAAAGCAAGAGAGATGAAGGTAAAAACTGAAAAGGAGATTTCACTCGAAACTCCACACAAGATGCTGGAGTCCACATCATTGCTGTGGGACCCCTTTGACAGGGGTAGGCCCTCTTCTCTGCAGATCACCATGAAGCTTTGCACCACGAGGCTACAATGCATCGGTGGCTGTGCCTGGAGTAGCGCTCACCCCCAGCGTTCTGGAGAAGACTTGTGAGCACCCGTGAGACTTCCCCTGAGAACTCGGAAATACTTGGAAAGGGACTTACAGGAGCTGGGAAGTGCTGTGGGAGTGAGTGGGAATAAGAGATAGTTGAACTTGACATCTCAATGTCAGTGTGAACCTCAGTGCTACCCCCGCCCCCCCCAAGGCTGAGTCAGGGGCAAATGTGCTGGGTGTCTTCTGTTTGCGGCTCCAAACTTCTCGCCACCCTTCCCCACCCTGTTCCGGGCCCTGCAGACTGAGATGTATGAGTTACAGAACTGGGATCCCTTGTCCTTTGGCTTTTGGTTGGGTTCAACCAATGGGAGGTACTAGCAGATCTGCCCCCAAGAGTCAGCATGACTGATTGCCTCCTCCACCTCCCCACCCTCCAAGGTCACAGCTCTTGCCAGCGGCCCTCTTCATACAGCCAGAATCTATTCATTGTTCCCATCCTAGGCTGTTTTAGGCCTAAAGGAGGTTACAGCCACTGCTGTCCCTAGCCCCCAGGGCTGCACCATCCCAGGTGGGTTTTCTATATCCTGCCCTCATCTTTGTAAGAAGTCCCAGCATCAAATGTTCCTCTAGTTCCCCAGTTTGAGTGTTCCATCTCCTTCCAGCCAGGACTCCGATCCGTATAAAGAAACTTTGATTCCACTGAAAGGTAGTCTGCATCATGATATTGAGAGGCAATGTCACCTAGAATTTTGCATCATCTTCTACTGTTATTTTTTTTTTTTAGATAGTCAAACACTCTTGCACCAGAATGTTGGTGAGGTATTTGCAGCCCCCAGGCATCTGGTAATCTTGTCATAGTACTCTTGTTACTTCTGGGCCCTGTTCAGTTGGCCTCAGATCTGTCATTGTTGGGGAAAATGCCATAAGGCAGGGAGTTCCTACAAATGACTGAGGGAAGACGTCACGGAAACACCTACTCCAGGGGCTCAAAAATAGGATGCCGAATCCTTAAAGACACCAAGACGATGAGCAGGCTTGAGGTGCCCCATGATGGGATCTGGGTTTGGAAAGGGCTTTGTGATAAACTAAGGGGCTACAGATCCCTGAATACCTACATAGAAGGGAGTCACCCATGTTTCTCCCATTGACCAACCACCCTCCTTTGACCCTCATTTGACCCAGTTGCAAATGGCCCAGGCTGAGATGAGCAAGAGGCAGCTTCTGATCTCACTCTGGTCTCCCCTGCAGTGGGACCCTCTCTGCAGAGTCCAAGTGTTCCAGGAACCCCAGGCTGAGCAGGGCAGGCGGTGGCGGGGACAGCCTGGGGCTACTCGTTACCTCCCGTCGGGGAGACGGAGCAGCGAACGTGCTCCCAAATCCACGAGCTCACATATATTGGGCTTATTTTTAGGACAACAAATATGCCCACTGAGGGCTTCCAGAAGAGTGACTCACTCAGAATCTCCTCCCTGGTGAAGGCCGGCTCTCCTTCCTGCCATAGCTCCAACTCTACTCATATTTCTCCCCCAGGAATGTCCTAAGCCTCCAAGTTACTGTCTGGGGTGCTTGATTAGGGACCACGAACTTCCAGAGAAAGCAACCTTGACAGCAGCCATGGCAGCGCTAGGCCTTGCCTCTAAGTGGGCGCTCACATAACCCTCGGAGGCCTTCATGCTCTGAGTCACAGCTTTAAAAAAGAGGCCGTTTGCTCCAGGATAAAGCCTGAACCTGCTCTGGGCTTTTGACTCACCAGTTGTGTCAACTAAGCAGAGATGGAGGTTAGACCCCAGATAGAAGAAATCTGAAAGAGAGAGCTTCATTTTGACTAATGGGCATCCCCTAGGGCCTCCATGTGTGGCTGTACACGTCACATTGCACAGCTGCAGGGAGCGTCATCCACTACCTGCTCATCCTAGCTTGCCATTGCTATTGTGGCTGTGTTCTGGTAGATGGCGGTAAGCGAACTGAGGAAGGGGCACCTGTCTCTAATGCACTCATTTCAGAGGGACCTACGCCAACTCCTGAGACTCCAGATCAGCAAGGCTGCTGGAAGGCCAGTGGTGGGAAATGTCCCCTTCTTCTTTCTTTGAAAGGATGGAACTCATTCCTTGGGGCATCTATGCCGCCCTGAGTCCTCTGCTGCTTTCCCCCTCCCCATCTATCCCCAGAGAGCAGTGTAGGCACCAGTAAGGCCTCAGGATGCCTCTCCATAAATTCTCTTTTCATTGGAGGCCCAGAAGATAATAATTTAAAGAACTAGTCACTGCTTGCAATTAAGCACAGAGAAAATAGATCAGGCCCATAATTTATGTCTGTGCAAGGTTGGGCTGGATTTGTAATTAATGTTTGCTCCTTTTAATGAAATAATCCAAAGGTCTGCACTTCTGTCATTCATGAAGGTAATTTTTCAATTGATTAGTAAAATAATACTCGAAAAGTAAATGCACCTGCTTCTTCCCCGAAATGTCTCAGTCAACCGGACACTGGTTGAGACGCTAAAAAAATACCACTCCAACCCAGTGGAGACCGGGCTCCACACCATCAGCATACAGACCACCCGAGAAGGAGGCAGGATGAAAAAGTAATTACAGCAGCTGCGATGACCAGAATCCCTGGGTGGCCCTGGGCTGCTGAGCAGATGCGGCCATTCTACCCGGCTGCTTTCTGTTGTGGAGGGGTTGGGTGGGACTGGGAAGGAGCAGAGGGGGCCAGAGACCCAAGCATTCTGGTTTCCCCCATGTAGTCCCAACCTCAGGGTCACATGGGGCCACAAGCTGCACTGGGATGGCCTTGGGAAAGACACATCAGAGGCCAAACAGGGACCAGGACCTAGCTGGAGGGCACTGCGGCCGGGGCACCTGGCAGAGAGCCAGGCACAGCATAGATGCTCTTCCCTAACATCTCTGTCGGCCCAGCATCACCAGTTCCGGTTAAAGTCTACTTAAAATGGGAACCAACATTTCTTAGTAGTCAGGGGATAAAAGGTTTGATTGGGGGCCTCCTCTTGAAAACTGAAACTAAAAGTTATGAACACAACTTCGCTTTATGCTCTGTGAAATAAAATATAGGCCATAAAGGTACTACAGTGTTAGTTCTTAGAATAGAGAAGACTCAGGTATTGATTTGGGGGCGGGGGGTTAGTTTTCAGTCAAAATTGTTAAGTAGCACGGTATAACATCCTTCCCCTCACGGTAGATTTTCACAGCTCAGGCGTAAAGAGGGTGATTTGGGCAAAACTATTCAAAGGCTGCATCAATTTTCCGAAGTCGGTTCTTCATCTCTGACATTTAAAGGACTCAGCTATCAATTATTGAACATCGACTATTGGAGCCCTCAGCCTGTTGTCATCCCTGCCGATTGTTTTCTCGGCCCGGCAGGTCATCATCTGCCAGTGGCTTGGTGGGGAGTCCAGCCGCTCTCCGCTATCACTTCTGCAGACTTTATGAAATCCTGCATCTCTGGAAGATCAGCTACTTCTATTTGCAATCAAGTAACACTTTAATGACCAACGAGGTGTCACTGGTTGATGAAGAGAAGGGGGCTGTTCCAGGAGCACTGATTTTACAGGGGGTCAGTTCATGAAGGACCATCTCCATGGGTTCTAGGAGTGCAGCCTTATCTCTGCAACCTCCTACCAGTGGAGCCTGGGCTGGCAAACAGTCAAATCACAAGGACTCCCATGGATCCGTTTCCTAAACTATCTGGACAAAGTTGCTTGGATGGCACCTTGAAGAAAAGTGCATCAGTTAGGATCTTAGTTGCAATCAACAGAAACAGACTGGCTGATTTAAGCAGAAAGTGAAAGCAGAGAAGTGACTCAATGGGAGAGCCCTGAGGATCGACTAAAAGAACCAGGACTATTGTTTATCTGCTGAACTAACAAGGGGCCAAGAGGGCAGCATGTTGCAAGGAAACTATGAGATGGGATTTTTGTTGTTCATTGACCGAATAAGCTCACTGATGTTGCTGTCACGTGTCCAGACCCTGCAGGAGCTGGTCAGCCGGAGCCCAGCATCTGGGACTGCTCTCCGTCGTCCAGTATGGGCCAACTCGTCACACGTGGCTATTTGAATTTAAATGTAAATTAATTAAAAGTAAATTCCAATTAAAATTCCAGTTCCTCAGTCATACTAGCCACCTTTCAAGTGCCCAAAAGTCATTCGTGACTCGTGGCTACTGTATTGGATGGCCCAGTAGTACAGAACCCGTCCATGGTCATGTAAATGTATCCTGCACAGCACGGCACTAAATCCCCACTCTGGGCCCACCACAGTGCCCGAGTGTCCCCTTTCAACCGAGCAAGTGGCCTGTTGCAGGCTTCTGAGCTGCCAGGGCACAGTGACCCAGAGCTGGGCTCTCCTTCTCTGCTCCATCGAGGCCTTCAGCCTCCTTTCCTGGAAGAGACGAAGCTATATTTGTGGCTCCTTTTCTTCCCACAAACGATGAGGCAGCCCTGAGAAATGGCTGGATCACTTTCTCCAGCACCTCCTTTACGACTCCCTTAGTAGGTGGAAATGCTTGATTATTTCAAATGAATATAATTACAAAATCCTCTACTTAGAGTAATCTCCCTCCTTTGTGGGAGCAGACATCTCTTTTCTCTCATCTTCTCCTCTTTGAGAGGCACTTTACAGCTTTGAAAAGTGAAATTCAGTGGTCCCAGCAGGACGGCCTCTCCTCACCCTATGAGAGGCAGCACAGACCCGGATCAGCCCTGGCAGCCACGTCAGCATCTCCAGGCTCCTTCTCTGGGTGGATGTGATACCGCAAGAAGCCACATATTTGTAGGGTGAGCCACTGGCCCCTTAGCTCCCCAGAACATTCTCACCCTTCTTCCGACCCCAGACGTGTCCCTCCCCATCTGGGCAAAGATGCCAGGCATCTGTCCCTGCTAAACTCACTTGGCATTCCCTCCTCCTTCCTCTGCATCTCTGACTCGCGGAGCTGTCTTGATGACTCCATGAGGGTCCGCTTCTGTCCAGTGCAAAGCCTGTGCCCCCCATGGACTTGCATTCCTGGAAATATCCTCCATTATTGTGGAGACAGCACAGGCTCTGCAAACAGACTGACTTGAATTGAAATCCCAACTCTCCCACTCACTGGCTGTGTGGTCTTTGATGAGTGAATCACCTTCTCTGAGCCTTAACTGTTCCATCTCTAACAAGGAAATACTAACCACTGTGCACAGCCAAGCCTCCACGTTCGCACAATGGGACTCTGCGCTGGCCCTAAGTGACTGGTCTAGAAATGGGCAAGTGGCCCCCTCCCCCAGGGATCTTTGGATGTGGAACAAGAGAACCTCGTACAGCTGGGAGGTGCTGCAGTGGTCTGCAGCCATGTTTTCCCCACGTAGAGAAAGCTGGCCAGGGAAGAATGAGCAAGAAAGAAGCCAGGACACACAGGGAAGACTGTTATCAGCCCATGAGGACAGAGGCCATGCCGGTTTCTTCCCTCCTGTCTACCCAGATCCTGGAAGGATGCCCAGCACATAGTGGGCACCTAACCACTGCCGGTTGTATTGTTGAAATAATGGGAGACAGAGAGCGGGAGGCTCTGGTCCCATTATCCTGAGGCCCAGATGTACTTCAGTCCCTCCGTGTGCCTGACCTTCCAGCCCTTCTCAGATTCGGCGCCTCTGGGCTTCTGCTGGCTTCACTTCAGTTTCTGCCACTTGCAACCCACAGAGTTCTGATATCACAGCCTCGTGGACACCCACTCCCTCCTCAGCTTGTGCCAGCAGATGTGCGCCAGGGTGAGGGGGGCCTTATGGGCCCAGCTTAAAGAAAACAAAGTGATGAAGGACTTGCCAGAGCCTTGTTGCAAACTGGCGGCAGCCCAAGGAGAGAGCACAGTTCCGGAGGCTGGTCCCTTTCCACATTTGAAATCCCTCCCCTTTCTCCGCTCAGCCCCAAAGGCAATTGCTCTCTGGATAGCGGCGTTCTCTCCCCCAGCCAGAGCATCCTTCCTCTGGAGAAGAGGTGGGCTCCAGGAAAACGCAGGCTCTGTTCCCAGGTCCAAGTGCATTACTGAGCGAAAGGAGCACTCACCCCCACCCTCCCCCAGCTGCGGGGCCTCCTCCTTCCCCATTCTGTGCGCTAAGAGGGACGCCTTCAAATCCAAGGACATAGAACCGAAATGAGGCATGCTCACAGAGCTGTGAGCCGAGAGGTGGCCCGGCTGTCCGGAGGCCAGGTACCAACCACATGCAGACCGACACCCCTTAACCACGTCTCCCTCCCAGACATCTGGGCGGACTCCTGTTCCCTTTTGCCATCAGTACGTCCCCTCGTTACAGAACCTTGTACACATTTCCAATGTGACTGCAGGGCCTGAGGGATATCGACTGATGCTCTCTGTGTGGTCTGGGCCTCAGGACCAATTTTGCTGCACAAACTAAGGCAGTGTGACCTGGGGACAGATTTGAGTTCAGGTCCCAGTTCTGGAGGTCCGTGCCGTCACCATTGCTGTCCAGCGGCTGGTCCTAAGTACAGTACTGACTGGGCCCCTGCAGACAAAGTTCTGGAGGGAGATGAATGGAGAGGACAATAATCCCTAGGCGAGCCCAGGCATCTGGTAGGCATGCTGGTAAGGAAGGGTCTCAGGCAGGCTCAGCATCAGCATAACCTGAGGATCAAGGAGGGCTTCCTGGAGGAGCAGTCATGTACCCAGTCAAGGAACGAGGAGGATTTGAATATTCATGGATGAGGTGGGGGATGAGTTTTCCCAGCCAAAAGGAGCACCCATAAGCAAAGTGAAGGAAATCATCCTGCTTCTTGAGACACCGAGTCCAGGAATACAAAATACGTCTTGTGACCACAGTGTCTCTTGTCAGCAAACTGGGGCCAGCTACTCAGGATTATCATTCAGGGTTTCATTCATTCATTCACTCAGCACGTATTTATTGAGCCTGGTGAACTTGAACTTAAGATAATTGAAATACGAATTGAAAACCGGATTCAGAACCATTTTGCTCTTGGCATAAGGATACAGAGGTAAACAAATCAGAGGGTCCCTGCCCCGGAAAGGGGAAGGAGGCAGAGGAGAAACAACCAAACAAATAAACACAAATCCAAACAGGAATTCCTGCTGGAATGTGCGAGAGGGAGGGCCCAGGTGGCCAGAGAAGGCCTTTCTGAGGCAGGGGCGTTTGAACCAAGATCTGAAATTTGAGAAGCAGCCAGCCACCCCAGAGGGAGTGTAGGGGAGAGACTATTCCAGGCAGAAGAAAGAGCAAGTGCAATGCTGAGAAGGAAGCAGAGCAGCAGACAGAAGGCCCACGTGGCTGGAGCGCAGGGGCTCAGGGAGCGTGGTGGGGGAGGGGAGAGAGGCCAGCGGGGCAGGTCACAGGTCACAGGTCACGGGACCTCGGAGGCCAGACCAAGGGGCTGTGGATTTCATCCACTGCCTCTGCCCGGACAACAAAACACACTGTTATGAAAGTTATGTAAGCACACGCTTCCCCTAGAAGAGGGATCGGCAAACAAATGGGGGTCGCCACCTGGTTGTGTCCCGCCCGAGAGCTGAGAATGGCTTTTCCATTTTTAACAGTTCTTATACAAGCGCCTATGTAGCATCCTTGATTTTGCCTCTCGACTTGCAAAGTCCAAAATATTTACTATCTGGCTCCTTGCACAAGAACTTCGCTGATCCCTTGCCTAGAATGACGCCAGATAAGCAGTTCCTCTCTAGGAGTATGTTTATCATCACGGGGGGAGGTGGGGGGAATAGTTCTTCCTTTGGGGAGGAAAACAATAAAATAACCAAACAATATTTGGTTTAAAAAAAAGAGACACCCTCGTCGACTTTCCAACGTGTGCTCTGGGTACAGAGGAGAATGGAGGGCTCCCCTCCCCCATCATCCCATGTCTCCCTCACAATTTTTCTCCCTCCCAACTCCTGGAAATCCAATTTCCTAGTTATGGCCGTGCTTATTAAAAGCATGACTGTGAAGGCTGTTTACCCCAAGATCTATTTTTGTCATAACTGTTTGTAATGGTTAAGCCTCAACAACTTAAACACTCCATACAAAATAATGTATCTTCAATAAACGGAAATATTAACCAATCATATGTAATGGTTCACTTCTAACAAATGCCCAGCTCAGGGTCCTCGGGGCATCGTAGAAATTGACAACCGTATTGATGGACTGGCCAGCCTTCAAATTACACTGCATGGGGATGAAAAAGCATAGGAAAAGTTCTCATTATGGCTCTCTGACATTAATTTGAGCATTTTTATATGTGTGTCCTATTAAGCACTTTAAGTGCTTTTTGATAATTGTGCTTTGTAGTTTTTACGGCACTTCAGCCTATTCCCAGTTCAATTTCCTCTTTTATCCGATGTTTGAAATATTGATTTCTGACAGATAAAAGCAAACCTTATAATCTCAGCAGCGAGTAATAAGTGAGTGGGACGAGGCTTCAGAATGCATCGGGGAATGGTCATATTTGAAACAGTCTTTGTTTTATTACATTTCGTCAACAGAATTTACTTACTGCTCGCTGATATTTATGTAAAAAGCCCGGCCGCTGAGAGGGCCGCGATATTGCCAATTTCAGGTCTAGTTTTTGCATTTAGTAAGATAAAAGAAGCTTCTCCCTGGGAGCCTGATGATTGCAGTGGCTTAAACTGCTGTCAGCCGGCTGCAAGTAACTGTGATTTATCTTCTTCAGATTGTGCCGTGGCGTGGCTGCAAACTTTTCTTTCAGTTTTGCATTAAGAAACTGACAGCCCACCGGGATCCTTAAAGCCTCCCCTCTCAGGCTCGCCCTGGTCCGGGCAGAGACCCTGGCTCTGGGAGATGCCCGGAGTTCTCCGTGGAGCTGGAAGTGACCTCAGAGATCACGCTGTCCGCATTTCCCAAAATGTAGCTCATGGACCTCCGAGGGCAACGAGATTAGTTCGGGTGCTACACAAAAATTTTCCCCCTGTTTTAATGATGCCCCCTCTGATTCTTTCAGCTCAACAATTACTTACTGAGTCGTGTCCTGATTGCTGGGCCTACAGAGGTGAACAACGAAAGTAATTGCCTTGCTCTTAGGACATTCACATTCTTTCCAGCAGTGAATCTTGACAACCGGGGGTGATTTTGCCCACCCCCTCACCTGGGATATTTTTGGTTGTCCCAGCTGGGGAGAGAGGGTGCTACTGGCATCTTGTGCATGGAGGCCAGGGAAGATGCTAAACGTCCTACGGTGCACAGGAGTCTCCAACAACAAAGATGAATCTGACCCCAAATGTCAATAAAACTGATGCTGAGTAACCTTGTTCTTGTGGAAAAGACTCTTAACCTCTAAATGGACAAGAACATAGCAGAAAGTAATACGGGCAATAGGAAAATAGAACAGGGCAGTGACACAGAGACCAGGCGACATTTAAACTGAGGCCGGAATAATGACAAGGATCTAGCCACTGGAAGATCTGGGGAAGGGGTGTCACCGGTGGAGAGAACAGCTCATGCAAAGGCGGAACAGCAGGAGAGAGCTCCGGGAGCCTGAGTGGCCGGACGAAGCCCGTGAGGCTGGAGGCGGGACCTGCGGTGGCCTGGGCCCAGTCACAGGAGAGAAGCGGCAGGCAGATAGCACGGCTGTGTTTCTGAAGCAGCGCTGACAGATCTTTGAGGTTGAACGTGGCATAAGATGAAGACAGAGGATTCAGAATGATGCCAAAGTTCTGCCCAGCTACAGGGTTATTTTAATCTGGATTAGAAATATTGCTTAGGATGAAGATAAAGTACACAAGGAAAGAAAGAAACACTAAGTAAATCAACATTAAGGTGACACATAGATATAATGACGGTTGCGAAGAAGCACTGAAATGAGTTGAGGTTGGGAGGAGGAAACAGAGACCAGGAGGGTCTTGCCCAAGGCCTCAGGTCATGTGAGGAGCACAGCCGAACAGAATCATATTCAGGGACCCTTCTGGTTTTCCAGTAGCCTCAGGGTTAAGAGCGCAGAATCTGGAGTCAGGGCCTGTTTCTCCCTAGAGCTTCGGAGTCACTTATAACCAAGGAAGGACTGTTCGGGGACCCAGCCAAGCTCCACCAAACTGCAATTGATCGCAACCTCCTTTGGACATCATGATCACCCACCCTGATGCCCGAATCCCTCCCATGTGCCAATACATTCATTCAGTTAACAAATATTTATTGAGCACCTACTATGTACCAGACCCTGTGCTACACACTGGAGACACAGCAGAGAACAAAGCAAACCAAATAGAGGGCTACCCTTCCCATCTGCTCCCACTAACAGTTCCTCTGGGCTCTGGAGGGCTGGCTGTGAACACAATAACTGTGGGTGAGAGGGTACGGGTGATAGGAGCAGCTAAGGTACGCTGCAGTGACAAACATACCTGAAACTTTCATTCAACCTACATGCCCATTGCAGGGCAGTAGGGGGTCTGGGAGCCGGTGGATGGGGCAGCTGTCATCTGGAGCAGTACCCGTCATGGTGGCAGAGGAAGAGAGACCGTGAGGAAGCTTGTGCTTCTGCCCATATGGTACGTCTGCTCCCATTTTATTGTCCAAAGGAAGTCACATGACCACACCTGAGTTCTAGAGTATGGGCAGAAGAAGCCAGATATCTGAGATCAACCCTAATGACCAGCACAGCGCTCCAGGGCGACAGGAATGGAGGGGTGGGGGAGCCGGTGGACGGCTGGGGAGCAAAGTGAGGGCCCTGGCCCTTGAAATGAACCCTGAGATGTCTAATGGGCAGAGCTGCAGGGCCAGAGTCTCTAAGTGCAAGCCTGCGGGCAGCGTTCAGTCCACAGCCACGCAATGTTTAAATTTTTAAAAACCGGTGGACCGATATTTTTTAATGGGGAGATTTTGCAAAAAAATTGCAGTTTCTCTTTTAAAAACTCAGAATAAGTAGCCCCACTGAGTTTGCATTCCCAGTGGCGACAGTCAGCTCTTGCCAAGAGCAGTTAGCTGGTCCACAGACAGGGCCCCGTCTCTGCTCTCATCACTTTACGTCACCTGCTCGGCCCTTAGGTTTTGAGTTTGCAAACCCTGGTCTAATTTGTTGCACAGATAGGGAAACTGAGGCTTGGAGAGAGAAAATGATTGAATTCAGACCCATTAGTGGCAGACTCAAAGTGATGCCAGCCCAATCTCTGGTTTCACAGGCTGCTGGGAAAGAAAGGGGTTTTGACCAAATTGGGGGGTGGGCATGGTAGGGAAGGAGAGGGGTCGGGGAGAGGCAGGTGGGCTGGACCACGCAGACAGTTCCAGCAACTCTGCCATCTGGGAATGTACACTCGTCCCCTGCCAGGCACCAGGCAGAGCTCTCAAAGCCAAGGCTTGGCCGGCATCACCAGGTCGCGATCAGCGGGGCAGAGCCAAGAAGCGCTCACCCCTCATAAGACAGTGGCGGCCTCCACCCCAGACCTCTTCAGAGAATTGCCTGTTAAGCTGGAACCAGACATGCTTAGAATTTCAAAGGGGATAGTTAGCATTTTCCATACTGGCCTTGTTATTTACAATTCATTAAGAGAATTAACTTTGAGACTGGGTTCCTCTGATAAACCACCAAAAAGGAAACAGAAGGCAAAGGGACAGAGGCAAGGGAAGGAATCGAGGTCCCAGGGGCCCCAGCTCCTGTAGAAATCCAGAGAGTCCTGCATCTGCACACCTGCCTCCCTGACACCGGGGTGACAGAGAGGGAAGAAGGCCCAGGGAGACCCTGGGACATCTCCAAGCTCCCACAAGTGAGGGCGTGCAGACGGCTGGAGGCCCAGGCAGAGCGGCCAGTCCAGCACGCTCCCCTCCCCGTGCTTGCCCTGGGGGACATCTTGCTCCAAAGTTCTTCAAGTTTGTGTAAGCAGAAACCGCTGGAACAGCCGAGGCCCTAACACACTCTGTACCAAAGACAGTACAACTCTACCTTGGAATAAGGGACAACCGGTTGGAAAGGGATGAAGACATCAGTCCCTCGGCCCTAAGACAGCACCACCTGTCGGTACTCAGAGAAAGAAACTGCCAGTCTAACAGAAGGATGGACCTTCTTGTGCTCCTGGGGCCCTGCCGAACGTCTGCCATTAGCACCTCTTCCAAATCGGCTTTTGGAAAGTTTGCTAATGTGTGACTTCAAAGTTCAAGAGTTTCACGAGACCTCATCCCCTCCACCTGAGGGCTAGAAGCCTCCTCCTCCCTGCAGACCTCAAGGGGTGTTATATTTAACTGTGTATAAAAGGAGGTTTATAACGTTGATACACTGAGAAGCTGGTGAGCGCTTGCCGCCTTCCTTCCAACTGTGTGGTTCGTATACACAATAAGTCCTATTTGTAAATTCTGAATCTGGGGTCTAATATTTTCTTTACTTTTACGGTTATATAGTGTTTTCTAGTTACTCATATTTAATACAAGGGACACAGATTTCTTTTTTAAGGTAGTTGTAGGAAACTTCCTTTGAAAAATAAATACACAAAAAAGGGAAATTTAAAAAATAAAAACCCAACTTAAAGAATATTGCTAAGTGAGGGAGTTCCCTAGCGGTCCAGTGGTTAGGACTCCACGCTTTCACTGCCGAGGGCCGGGTTTCAATCCCTGGTTAAGGAACTAAGATCCCACAAGCCAAGTAGCGCGGCCAAAAAAAAAGAATAATGATAAGTGAATATCGGTACTGGGGTCTGCAGATGTGGCCAAAAGTGTAGTGATGGCACGCAAATGAGTGCCCTAATCCAGAGAGTGAATCTCTAACACAGAATTCCCAAGAGCCCTGGCAGAAGAGCCCTTGAGTTGCTTGAGAACTGGTATGATGCCTTATTCCTTGTTTGTTCCTTGGTATGTGGTACATAGACATTTAAAATTGCATTATTAAAGCAATGGATAGATGAAGAGTCTAGAGACACTAGGGCAGAGATCTGAGCAATGACTGGGGTCAGGGAAGAGAGTTTGAACCATGCCAAGAAAGCCAAGTCCTCCACAGGCACGCTATCGTGTCAGGATTTCAAGACCATGGTAGACATTACTAATCAATCATGCCTTTCATTTCCCCTGAACCAGAATGCAGCCTCAGAATCCTTCTTAACACTGGACTCCAGGCACCTAATCAGAAGTAATACACAAGATGAACTCTGTCATTCTCGGACTGGATGACCTTTTGAGGTTCATTCCAGCCCCTAAAATTGCAAGGTGGTATGAGACACTAGATCAGCAAAGCCTGTAATGTTATTTCTCAGACCACCAAGTGGTCCAAACAGCTGCCTCTGAATTTAGGCCAAAAGTCTCAAAAGGTGTTCTGTTTTCCCATGGAGCCAGACATTCCCACAAGCCTCATAGTCCCTGTGTGGTGAAAGGGGTGGAGCAGGTGACCGGAGGCCTCTGGGCTATGATGTTGTCAGGAGGCAGCAACAAAAAGGTGATTCACAGCCCCCAGGCCTTCCATACACCTGGCACCTGCCGGGCCTCAGGGGACAGACTCCGGGGAGAGAGGGCAGCGACTGGAGCTGGAGCTGCCCGATTTGACCAAAACCATTCCCCAAGCCCTCCAACCTCCCACCCATGACAGGATCACCTTCCATGGCATCCCTGACACGTGGCTGTGTAGACCCTCTTGGCATCCCTCCGGTGCTGGGGAGGTCACTACTTTCCCACCCACTACAGTTCTGGAGGGTCCTTATTTTTATGCAATCATTGAGAATAATGTCCATGAGGAATCTTTAACAACCTGGAAAAAAGACTTGCAATAAAACATTAAATGGGGGGGAAAAAGCAAGATATCAATGTATGTCACTGTGGGTTTTTTCCCAGTTTTGTTGAGGTATAATTGACAAACTCAATTGTATATACTTAAGGTGCACATGACGATTTGATATATACATAGTTGTTAAATCATCACCACAATCGAGTTAATTATGTATGTCACTGTGTTTATACGTAAGTTTAAAATGCATTAAAAAGGGGAAGGAGGTGGGCAGAATTCAATTTAAAATGTCATCTGGAGTTGAATTCCAGTGATAAGATTAGAGGTGAATTTTTTTCCTTTTCCAAAGTTTTCTGTAATGTCACATCACTTTTCATGATGTGTGTAGTGTATTCCTGTGGTTTCTGCCAACCTACCGGCCATGCCCCCTTCTTCTGGTAAAGGCATCCCAATTTTCCTTTCAAAACCGTCCTTCCCCATTTGCAATCTGTGTAGTTGGGTGGGACTAAGCCCATTCCCACTAGTTCCAAGGGAGGGCACATGCCCCCATGCATTCCATTCCCCCAGTTCCAGTGATTGGTTTATGGGTAAATTCACTTCTAGAACATCTGGAGCAATTAGGGAAGAGATGAGAGTTGTGAGGATAAGTGTCCAGGGCAACCAGCAACCATTTTACCACTTCAAGTGGAGAAGCTGCCTGAAACTGAAGCTGGACAAGAGGAAAACAGAGGAAAGATGAAGGTACTGAGGGAGACAGAGAAAGTACCAACACCACTGAGCACCTGTATCCAGCCATTCCTGAAGTCCATATTCCCCTGTAGTTATAGAAACCAATAAGCTCCGTTTACTGCTTAAGTCCACTTGAGTTGCAAATCTGTCACTTGCAACTATGAGAGTCCTGACCAGCTCAGAGGAAAAAAATTAAAAACAAAGCAGCAAGCCCTGCATAACCTCCATTTTGGTCTTAGTTTTGAGTTCGGGAAAGAAAGTGCCCTCTTCTCCTTTTACACATTTGAAGGTAACTCTTAGCTTTCTGCCTGCCTTCCCCTACCACTCTTCCCACACACACACACACAAACACACACACACACACACACACACACACACAGCAAGCTGGAGGTAAGGCCTGCCACTGTGGTTGGCATCCCTTCCGATGGGGTAATGTCCCAGCTAAATCAGTTATTAATACTTTGCCTCTCACCCCTGAAAACACTCCCCCATTATCTTATTTTGGGTCCCCCTTGAAGCAGACCCTAAGATTAAGATCAGGATGCAGATCATTTATTTGGATATGATCTTAAGAAGCAACCGTAGGAGAATGAGGAAGGCAATTCGCCGTGCATTAATGAGGCAACAGCAACTCAAGCCTCCTGGGGCCTTCAGGGGGCTGCACAGAGCATACCTCAGAGTGGTTCATCTGAGATGGGAGGAAGCTGAGAATGTAGCCACTGACTCCCACGTGTCATTGGTAGAGGGTTGCTCCAGGGACAGTAAGTCTCTGGCACTTCTGGTCCGCCCTGTGTTCAGCTGAGAAAGGCTGCCAGGTAGGCAGAGAGACACCTCAGCAGGAAGTTAGAGGCGTGCACTGAACAATTCACTATGGGTGGGTAGGTACCCACAGAGTCTGCCTCAGCAGTGAAAACCGGTGCTCAGCATGGCACCTTTATCCACCAGGTGTTGTTACCGACAGGACACTCTGGCTCTGTTTCCTCTGGATGGTTTGTTTGGGTGAGATTCTATGACTTTCCAGCTCCTGGACTGCCTATTTACCGAGTGGCTTCAGCATTTTCCTAGCCAAAAAAAAAAAAAAAAAGAATATGGAGAAACTTCAACATTCTAAGGAAATTCAACTCATTGCCTGCTTCCTGCTCATCTAACCATTTTTAAATTCCCCTTCCCAATTGCTGCAATCAAGTTATTATCAATCATACTATCAATTGCTTGCCCTGCTCTAGGATGTAGGTTAAATATTCTTGTGTCGGTGGGATGCTGCATCTTAGATTTTCATTGAAACCTAATGACTTTCATCTTCAAAGAAGCCATTTGGCGCTAACGCTCCATCCCCACCCCTGCTGGTTTAATTACAGCGCTTCATACATTTCACATTCTGAAGATAAACACCCCGTTCAGTGTTGATCCCAGTGAGATTCTTTTCAAGGGGGAATGTTACAAAAGTGCCCCCTCCAGTGAGAGGATGGCTCATCACCCTGACCTTAGAAACTTATATCTAGCTTTGTGTGGGATGCAGCCAGGATGCTTCAGTGTCTGCCTGTACTGGGACTGGGTGTGTGCTCCAAACAGAAAGCGTCCCTAATGACCGGCACTGGAAATAACACCAGCTCATAAGCAGGCACTTCTGAAAAAAACAGAATATCTGCTAGGTTTCAAAGCATTTTATAGGCTTAATGCTTCTCCAATTTTCCCATTACCTATTGAACGTTCATTTAACAAGATACAGATATTTAACAGATATAGAATATCTGTCATGTGCCAGGCACGGGGGCACAGCAGTGAACTCTACAGGGATCCTTCATAGCACCCCACTTGCAGGAATTTCACAGTCCTGAGGGAGAGGCAGACCATGAACAAGCAAATCCAAATATAAAACAATTACACATTCAGATCAGAGCCATGAAAGGGCAAAAAGAGTAGCCTTGGATGGAGATATATGTAAGGGAACGTGTTTAAGGCAGGGTGAGCAGAAAATGCATGCCAATTAGGTCTTCTGAGAAGCAGATGTCTAGACAAGAGTGGACATGTGAGAGATTTACTGGGCAAAATGCTGGAGCAGGCAGAAGCGGGGGAACCTTCAGACTGTGATGAGGGCCTGATACCCCCGAAAGGAGAGCGGGAAGGAGGGCTTGCATAAGAAGAGTCGCAGCCTGCAGTGGAGTTCTGAGAAAGTCTCAGTCAGGTCAATGGGTAGGAGCTGCACAAAGCAGTGTGCACATCAGGCGGGAATGGTCCAGCTCTAGGACCCGAGATGTGCTGCATCACAGCAACCCTGGGGAAGCCTGGGCTAAACATGAAAGCCATAGTGGATCCCACCATGTGGCCGCTAGAGACTCCTTTGCGGAGAGAGCTGAACGAGGCACCTCTACGGCCAGCACAGCTTACCCACTGGTGATCCATTTTTGCATGCACATTCGCAGAGAGAGGTCCTGTGGGCCTCTCTTCCTCAGGGCACACTTAGAAGGGGGAAGGTAGTGGGATGAGCTACAGTTCTGATCCCTGGGTTAGGTCTCAGGTCCACAAATGGCTCTGACCCTCTCTCTCCTTCACCATCCTTTCCAAATTCTCTCCATCCTTGTCAGGTCTGAGACTTACTTGATGGTGTGACTTCCCTCTCTGCTACTAAAGAGTCTGGGCCCTTGGTAATCATGCATTTCTCATGCTGGCATTGCTGCATGTGTCACTCACAGTTACAGTGGGGCAAAGGTGTACTGAGAGGCACTTAAGTGGGTCACTTGGGTCCACACATATTCCTCTCTGCCCCCATTGTGTGTAACAGCAGCCCTAGCCATTCTCAGTGATAAGGTCAATTACCCCGCTGGTCCCTGGCCACAAGGTGTCCAAAGCACCCTTTTGGCAGCTATAGCCTGTAATTCGATGGAACTCTTACTGTGTCCCTTAGCAAGAGTATATTCCTTGGGGAGTCAGAACTTTTAATCCCAGCAAAGTCCAGAGTTGGGAGGATGAGAAGCACAAAGTCCCCTGGTGGGTCATTGGGAGTGATGGTAAGTGAAGTCACTCTTACTTCCATCTCTGTTTCCTGGGTCCATGTATTTTTCCTAAAGGGGACCCAACACCATATAGACATCTCTGATATAATACATATATTGCATCCAGAAGGATCAGGATGGCACCTCATCCTTGCCTCCCAGTTGGCACTCTAATTGTGCATTTAGAAGGCCATGCTAACATTCTATAAGGCAGCTATTTCTGGATGGTGTGGTATGTGATACAACCAGTAGGTACCACAGTCACAGGCACAATCTCACACCTTCTTCACTAGGCAGTGTGTCCTCAGGACGCATCTCTCCTGTCCTCAGGAGAGATGCTATATTGTGTGGGATTCCATGCCTGTGGATCAGGCCTTCCTCGAGTCCCTAGAAAGTTGTGCTGTTTGAGACACTGCAGGCAGAAAAGGCAGACTCACACCTGGAATAGGTAGTTATCCTTATAAGTTTGAGACACCAGTCCTTCCAGAATAGAAGGGGACCGATGTAATCAGCTTGTGTCTGAAATGTCCCTTCCCCTTGAATTTCCCAAGACTGATTCCCTTCTCTCCGCTGGATTCGGGGTTTCCAACCAAGCATCATCCATGCCAACCATCACAGTAGCTTGCTCCTGTGTTTCCGGCAGGGTTCACCTGGCTTCCCAGGGGTGGGCACATCTCCCAGGTCTGACCAGTTAGTGGACTCCACCTCACTGAGCTATCAAGAAAGAGCTGCTCCCAGGGTCCTGCAATTGAGTTTTCTTAGATTCTGTATTTGTCTGTTTGGCATCCCTCCATCACATGTGCTCATTAGTTCCCTGCTAAATACTTGAAGGGGTCTTTCTATCATCTCCGGTGTTTTCCCTCTCCAGTAGCTCTCTCCTCTCCAGTACTTGCTCCTGCAAACTCTAGCTGGCTTTGTCTTCTCAAGTCAGGGGTCTACCTGACTTCACTCTTCCTGAGCCATGACGTGGAAACTCTCTCTAGTATAGGCGGGGCAATCATAGGGCTCACCTCATTTGATTCCCCTTTTTCAGGGGTTGCTCTTCTTCATTGCCTGAAGTCCAGTATATTGCAAATTATTGTTTCATTCGTTTTGTCCACTTTTGGTTGTTTCACACACAAGAGCAAATCTGAAATTTGCGACTGCATCTTGGCTGGAAGCAGAAGTTCTCTAAACCTTTCCTCCACATTTGCCTTCTTCTATTTGCAGACACTAAGAAGCAACCTTATTGGTGGCCTGACTACTTTGCTTCTAAGGACACTGCAATCTGTTATTTATCTTCTCACTTTCCTGTAAATCAAGCCACATGGCTGCCCTTCTGAACTCGCAAGTCATTATGATAATCGCAGCCCCCTGACTTCTGGTTTCAGTAACCCACCATCCCCATAACTATTAACAAGCCCAGTTTTTCAGCCACCTCTCCTACCAGCAACCTTGGTCTGCAGAGAAGAGCATCCACCAAGTTTCTTAGTGATGCTGGTGTCCATCTCGCTCAGAAGTGTGTTCTTAATGTCATTGATGAATGGTGTGTCCTCTGAACCCTCCAATGGAACACAGATCTCTGGTGGGTCTTCTGGCTTCATATAATACTGCATGCCCATCTCCCTCAGCCTTTTCCTTCCTCTGTCATCTTCCAGAGCAACTCAGGTATTTCACCTTCCCCTCAACATGGGCCATTGCTTTCTCTGGGCTTCTAAAAGCCCTCTTGGCAGTGAGTTTGCCCCATATCCTGGGGTCTCTGCCAGACTATTAAATTCTGTGTCCCAAGAAAGTACCCCCAATTCGATGAATTCTTGCTTATTCAGTCTTACGTTGTGGTCCCCTTGATCAAACACTCCAGAAATCCTATCCCGGGGTACTTCCCTGACTCCTGCCAGTAAACACTTGCTAATTCATGCAACTCCTTCAGAATGTAATCTCCTTCCTCCTTTATCAGGCCCAACATGTCCCCAGCAGGTTTATACTGGGATGGTATTAATACATTTATACAGAAATTGACGCATATCATACCTAACAGAGGTACATAAATCCTGAGTGTACAGATGGATTACTTGTCATGATGTGAACACGTCCAGCCATCCAGCTCACAGATCAAGAAATAGAACATGACCAGCTCTCCAGGATCCCTCCTGGTGGCCCTTTCCATTCCCTACCGCCCCTTCCAAAGACAAGTATGAGCCTGACTTCTACACCATGGGTTAATTTGGTCTGGTCTGGGACATCACATAAGTGGAATCATGTAGTAGGTCTTCGCTTGTGTCTGGCTCCTTTGGTTCAACACTATGTTTGTGAGTTTCATCCACGTTGTCAAGTGAGGTTGTAGTTCAGTGTCTCTCATTGCTATGTAGTATTCCACTGTACGATTATATCACAAGGTAATTATATTTTTTTACTGTTTATGGACATTGGTTTCTTTCCAGTTTTGTGCTATTTCCAGAATACTGCTGCCATGGACATTCTTGTCTTTTGGCAAACGTATGAGTACCTTTCTGCTGGGAATGCACCCAGGAGCAGGACTGCCAAGTCACAGGTACATCAACTACAGTTTGTTTTGTCAATTTTGTTTACCCTTTCAAAGAACCAGCTCTTGGTTTTATTGATTTTTTTCTATTGTTTTTTAGTCTCTGTTTTATTTATTTCCTCTCTGATCTTTATTATTTCCTTCCTTCTGCTGACTTTAGGTTTTGTTTGTTCTTTTTCTAATTCTTTTAGGTGCTAGGTTAGTATTTGAGGGTTTTTTTTCTTTTCTTTTTTTTCTTTTTTGAGGAAGGCCTGCAGCACTCTGAACTTTCCTCTGAGAACTGCTTTTGCTGCATCCCATAGATTTTGTATGGTTGTGTTTTCATTGTCATTTGTCTCAAGGTATTTTTTAATTTCCTTTTTGATTTCCCCATTTTTAGCAACATGTTGTTTAGTCTCCATGTAATCTTTTTTTTTTTTTCTCATTTCTTTTCCTGTGGTTGATTCCTAGTTTCATGCCATTGTGGTCAGAGACGCATCAACTATACTTTGAAACAAGCTGGTGAGTGGGACTTTCTCCCTGACTGAAGCCCCAGAGCTGAGCTATCACACAACAGGTGATAAGAACCCCCATAATCTATACAAGAGCAGTGTGATGCCCTTCTTCATCTAGGGTCTTCAGACACTTTACGGGATGGCTTAATAAGTCCCATGAGAATTGCCCATCACCCACTCCAGTCTAAATGAAATGAGTAAACATTTGAGAGAAACATGAGGAAGTGAGAAAATCTTCAGCTTTGAGAGTTGTTGGCCAGTACAGAGAGCGCTTTGACTCATGAGGAGGGAAGGAAAGGGATGGGACACAGAAGACCTACCAGCCAACAAGCCATGGAGTGTGCACAAGAGACCGGGTGTAAGGACTGGTCTGACACCACCGACTGGCTGCTTGCTGAGCCATGTAGTCTGTGAGCCCCTTCCCACCCCTGCTGGGTGGGATGTGATGAGACAAGAACAACCCTGGGAGTTTAGGGACATGGGTCTTAGGTTGGGTTTCCCCCAGAAGTGGCCCCTGCAATAAAGATTTGAGTGCAAGCAATTTGAGAGATGATCCCAGGAAGCACTGAGATGGGAAGGGGGGACCGAGAAAGGGATGGGAAGGAAGCCAGTTCAGATGCAGCAGTGAGTAGGTTACTGCTGTGGGTACTGGGCTCAAAGCCACTGAGGATTGTATGATACACACACCTGAAGGCAAAGGAACTTGGGCATTTATCCAACAACTCCTATCCATCTTGGGTTGAAGGTCGCTCCCAGGGGCGTCAACTCCCCTGCCTGGGGCACCAGAGAAAGCCCTTGGGGTGAGAGTTACAGGTGCTGGCTGCAGAAAGCCACAGAGGGGTTTAGGCAAGGCTACTTAGATGCCTGCTCCAGCACGTGTGCACACAGAGCCTTAAGCCTGCTTCTTACCAGGAGAAACTCTGGAGGTACAGGATGGGCTGGGGCAGTTCTCAATAGCAAGGTGAGGAGAGAGGGCAGTGGCAAAAGCTTGCAACACTTCAATTCAGTGTCGTGAGGTTACGTGAGTCTCCTGTGAGCCACCGGGACGCCATGGCAGGTAGCCAGGCTCAAGATGTCATGATGGTACCATGTGGTAGCCTGTGATGAAGAGGAACAAAAGGAAAGTCCCATGTGGACAGTCAGAGAGTGGGCAACCCAGTCCAGAAGCTTCGTTCTGCAGCGATCCCCATGAAAGCCAGCACTAGGTGTCACTCACTGATGGCACCAATGGCTTCTTTACAACAGCCCATGGAGTATGACATCTGTCCTCCCACCCAGGGCCCCCCCCCCCCGCCGCCACAGGACAGAGGGCGGGACACCCATAGCAGCAGATGAGGGGAAAAGATAAAGGAAGAGTGCCAGACAGACCCTGGCCCCCCATCCTTCCCCACTGTGGGGTTTCAGCTCCAGTGGGGCTGAGGAGAGGGAAGCAGTTTGGAACTGACTGTGAGACTGAATTTCATAGAAACAGGGCTGGACATTTTCATACCTGAAAGTGAGCCTTAATTATAAAAGCTAACAGGAAAGCTAAACCATCTCTCTTAGATATTGACAAGGCAAGGGAGATGCAACAGAGTTTGAAGGCAGGAGTGGATGAAGACTTGGTAAATCCCTAACACTTTGGCCCTAGTCATCCATCCCTATGTCTGAAATGCCCCTGCCCCTCAGTCCTCCCAAGACTGAATCCTTTCTCTCCACTGGATGTGACTTTTCCAGGCAAGCAGCATCCCTCTGGGGAGACATCCCTCGAATCATCACAGTAGCTTGCTCCTGTGTTCCAGATGGGGTTCACCTGGCCTCCCAGGGATGGGCACACCTCCCAGGCCTGACCAATCAGAGGACTCCACCTCACTGAGCTATCAAGAAAGAGCTGCTCCCAGGGTGTTCCAACTCTGTTTTCTTAGATTCTGTATTTGTCTGTTTGGCATCCATTCATCACAGGGTCAACTGTATTAACTATATTTGCTTATTTTCTATATTCTTGATACTCTGGCATTGAATACATCTGGTCTCGCTGACTGGGGGGGAGAGACTGTCCCTCCCAACGCTAGCTAATTCCTAAAGATAATAGACAACTCACCTGCAAGTAAGCCTTGCATATACACCCCACCATTCCCAATCCCATACCCCCAACCACCTCGGCCATCTGACCCTCACCCACCAAGCCAACGTTACTCCTGCCCTAAAACAACCCAGGGCAAAATACCAGAAACTAGGGACAGCCCTGACACCCCAAAGTCACCTGGATTATTCAAACTAGCCAATCCCTAGCTGTTTCTGCCCTGCTTTTCCCACAGAAACCCCAGTAAAGGCTTTGGCCTAGACTTGCCCCTCACTCCTTCTGCCTCCCGATCAAAACCGGTGCTTCTCTCTGTGGTCCTGCGTGGTGAGGTAGCCCCGCTCCTCTTGGGAACTGTAAGTAATAAACATCTTTTTTCAGTGGTACTGACCTCTTCGTGTTGTCACTCAGTCACCTCCATAAATTAAAATCCCATGGAGACATTTCCAGGCACAGGGTACAAGGACCTTGCAACCTGGAGCTGCCAGGGACACCCTTCTAGTCCCATGTGGACAGCTGCTAAACAATGACATCAACCCAGAGGGGTGCAGAGCTAAGAAATGGACAGGCAGAAACAGAGCTTGGACCACATTGTTGGAGCACCAGGGTCCATATGCTTTACTCTGAGCTTTTAGGTGATATGAGCCACCTCCTGCACCAATTTTTTTTTTTTTTTTACTTTGCTTTAACAAGGTTGAGATGGGCTTTCTGACCTTTGCAGCTCAGTCTTGGCTAATGCACTCTCCTCCAAGGCCCTGATTAAGTCTCACCTCCTCCAGGGAGCCCTCCAAGGTTACTCCAATTTTCCAGTCTCTCTCCTCACAATGCCAACTGTGCCTAAGATCTTATAAGATCCTTATATAAAATATAAGATTTTATATTACTCCCTCACATTCCATCTCAGAATACTCTCTAACCACTCCATGGTTTCCCCCTGCTCCTAGTTTCCGGAGGGCAGGGACGCTCTCTGATGAGTGTCCCTGGGTGTGCTCTTATGCCACTAGTCACTCTGGGACATTTCCAGAGTTGCCATTTGTGATCAAATCATCAATGGCCTAAAAACAGGGGATCTTCCTGGCCCCAGATGTCCATGCATCACCCTCTTAGAGAGCCTACGAACCCAGGTGCAATTTTCTCCCCAGTCTTTTCTCGAATTCAGACACATCACAAATCTTCTCTAGACTTTCCTGGGACCATCAAGAACCACCTTACTTGTCAAGGATCTCCCGCCCTGGCTCACCAGCAGATATTAGTGGGAAACCCTGAATGGGCTGAGGCGAATGCAAACCCTTGTTGGTGCCTCCTTCGGCTTTGCTGTTTAGCTCACCTTCCAACTGGTCCATGAGGGAGAGGTGGGGAGCAATGACCCTGCTTCCCGAGTGGACTGATCCATTCATGGCCACAGCACTTTTGAGTCATGTGGCTCTGGGTTTGCATCCTGGCTCCACCACCACCTGGCTGTCTTCAGGAAACTCCCATCCTCTCTCTGATCCTTAGGAGCTTTCCTTCTAAGATGGAGATATTAATAACACTGCAAAGTGAGTGGAATTTTGAGGCTCCAAGAGACTGCCATATGGGCTGGGCTCTGTAGACTGTGACGTCTGTGTACATGCTGCCGCCATCAGTGCCTTCCTTGTAACCCTCTTTCAGGAGCACCAAACCTCCATGGAGATTTAGCAAAACCAAGATTCCTTCATCCTCAGATGCCCTTCCAACCACACACCAAGCACTCCCCAAAAGGAAACATTTCAGCTCTTCCTCTATCGTATCCCCTCTTCAGGAGCTAGAGTCAGAACACCATGGATCTCTCACCTGGTGCCCAGGTAAAGGAAGGAGTTGTCTGCCATCCCATCCCGGGAGACCCTCAAAGACTCAGCTACCTGGAGGGGATGATTTTGAGGGCAATGTCCCATTTTTTCCAAAATAAATTAGGAGAATGAAGATTCTTATGCATGCCCCATTACTACTTGTTCCTTTGGCATGTTAAAGGGGAAAGCACCTTGGAATTTATCTCCACCTGCCCAGCTGTTCCAAGGAGTCCAGGGGTTTGTCAGAGGCATGCCCTGCATGGCCATGGGCTGGAAAGAAAGCACTGGGCTTCTCACTGCTTCTCCGAGCAGCCAGAGAAACTCTGTGGTTATCTCTTGAGTTTCACATTCATCCGTTTAATATGCTTGTCTTCCTGTGAAGTTTCATTTCGTCCCCTGTAATGGGCCCAGAGCAGCGATGCTGCCAGGATGGGTGAAGTCTTTGGTGCAGGAGAAGGAATGTCAGCAGTCTGGGAGCAGCAATGAGGGCATCACTTTGACCCATTTTATAGATGGATAAATTGAGGCTGAGAAATTCTAAGTCTCCACTGACAGAATCTGCTGATTCTTCTTTGGATCCTCTTTCTGCAAGGTCAGTGTGTTCAAGTATCTGCACACCTAGACCGCTCCAAGTACAGCCAACAGGCAGTGCGGGACCATGAACTGTTTCTTATCGATTCATGTCAAGTACAGAAATTGAAGGTAAATATTTAGAAAATGTATTGGAATTGCCAATAACTTTGGAATTGCCACAATATCTAAGTCCCTGGTCAGTGGACTCATTTCTACGAACAAGGTAAAACCCATTCAGATGGCAAGGAGGATGCGGTAGGAGTCGAATGGCAGCCTCGTGAAGTGGACCGTGCATCCGCCCAAGGTGGGCCGGCAAGAGGAAGAAAAACTGGTCCTTCGGCACCAATAATTTGGCAAGCGCCATCACGTGGATTTGAAGTTTCATGAAGAGTAATTTTAATGATAATAGATATTTCTTTTCATCTGTTTTAGAAAATACATTACTAGTCCGTGAAACCTCTGAGTTCATGGATGTCTGGCTTGGCATAAAGCTAGCAGGGGTATTTAAGTAAAAATGTTTAAAGTAAGACAATCTAAAGAAGGCTGTCACCAAGACACTTATCCAACTGGTACAAGAACAGATAAGGCAAAGCATAAGAAAGGTATTATGTGATAAGGGTGAAGAGTAATACTCAATGCCAAATATACTTGCGAAAAATTAAAAGCAAGTTTCAGAACAAACGCTTGGAAAGTGTAATAGCAAGGAATACCAGATTTCATTTTAATGGGCAGAGTACTTTCCCATCTATGATACAAGAACTGGTACAAGAACAGATAAGGCAAAGCATAAGAAAGGTATTATGTGATAAGGGTGAAGAGTAATACTCAATGCCAAATATACTTGCGAAAAATTAAAAGCAAGTTTCAGAACGCTTGGAAAGTGTAATAGCAAGGAATACCAGATTTCATTTTAATGGGCAGAGTACTTTCCCATCTATGATACAAGAACTGGTACAAGAACAGATAAGGCAAAGCATAAGAAAGGTATTATGTGATAAGGGTGAAGAGTAATACTCAATGCCAAATATACTTGCGAAAAATTAAAAGCAAGTTTCAGAACAAACGCTTGGAAAGTGTAATAGCAAGGAATACCAGATTTCATTTTAATGGGCAGAGTACTTTCCCATCTATGATACAAGAACTGGTACAAGAACAGATAAGGCAAAGCATAAGAAAGGTATTATGTGATAAGTGTGAAGAGTAATACTCAATGCCAAATATACTTGCGAAAAATTAAAAGCAAGTTTCAGAACAAACGCTTGGAAAGTGTAATAGCAAGGAATACCAGATTTCATTTTAATGGGCAGAGTACTTTCCCATCTATGATAGACTGGGCAGTGATAACTTTACGAGGTGAACGTTCTTACTCCCCATGTTACGAGGAAAGAAAAAAGGGAGGCAAAGCCAGGAATGTGAGTCAGACGGGTCTGGGCACTCTTTAGAACCACCCTCCACCCCAGTTCTGGGAGAAGAGGGCAGTGTGGGCCTGAGTCTTATCTCAGCCTCTTCTGCTCTCAAGACAAACCCCAAAGGTAGCAGGGTTCATCCCCTCGGGACAACACTGGGCGCATTCTCCAGGTCGAATTAAAACATATCAGCCTTGTGAGTCCTAATGACCAGCTGCTTCTAATCTGGGCTTCTCTTCTCCATCCGTCCCCTTCCTCCCCCACCCTGGGCCCCTGACACACCACTGGGGTGGTGACTCTTTCGAGGATGCTAAAAATTGCTTTATTTTTCACCACTAATTTGCCAACAAGCTCAGCCATCAGTCCAGTTGGCCAGAAGTGAAATTCTATAATTACACAAAAGCCTGGGTCAGTGACCTCCTGATTGCAATATCTTGTCTTTTTTGTCCCTCCCTTCCAGCACCTCGCCCATGGGACAAAATTGCTTTGGCTTCTCCGGCAGCCTCCTGAATGAGGTGGTATTGGAAACTAGTGAGGCGTGGCCCTGCAGAGGTGTTCATAGCTTTGCAATAATTTACCCATTTTCATTTTGTTTGATTTCATTAACACCTGGGTCTCAGGAGAGAGCCCAGTTGAGAAGGAGGAAAAAACAAATGATTTCCGTTGAAATCGAGTGGTTATCACTGCCTCGTCTGGCAATACCAAGAGAGTGTGAAACGCCAAGGGGGTAGTCCAGTGCGATCTTGGGGAAGAAGGAGGTCTCTCCTCTGAGACAGCCTGCACTGCGAAGTCTCTCCCTTCATGCTCCTCAGCCCTCCAGGGCCCCCTGTCTTGGGCTCACTCCACTGGCATCAAGCTGGTGCCCCATACTGGTCCTTCTTTCTCAAGGATTCAGTCTCACCTGCCCAATGGACTGAGGTCACTGGGATGGCTGCACCCAGTCAGCAGTGCTCAGTGATTAAGAGCACAGACACCCAGAACTGAGTTCTAATCCTGGCTCTGACTCCTGCTTTTCTGGTAGCCTTGAAAATGGAGCTTCAACTCTATAAGCCTCGGTTCCCTTCTAAATAAAGTGAAGACGGCAGCTCCTGCCTCATAGGGTTGCTGCAGGGATTGGCTGGGATCATGGGTGTGGAGCATTGCATGCGTCTCTGACACATTGTCAGTGCTCAGAAAACAGAGAAACAATAGTAATCATGGTCATCATCTTCATCGTTTTCTCTTTCTCCTTCCTCCTCCTCCACCTCATCTTTGCCTTCATCATTATCGGGCCCTGTCCTGCCATCTCAGGGTCTACAGGCTCTCACCAGACAGAACCCAGTCCCAGAGTGAACTGGAAATGCTTATGGGGTGAGGAACACACAGTCCCCAGACCCAGAGCCCTCCAGAGAGAGATTCTCACCCAATACAAGCCGCACTACTGAGTTGCATGGCACACTCTTCCTCAAAGGCCTAAGAATTCCGGGTGACTCGGTGATGTCCAAGGGATGGGGAAAAACACTCCACTGACAAATGGCAACTGGATGGTGAGAGAGCCCACCATGGCCAAGCTGAGTCTAAACACTGGATCTCCCTGTTTATCCCCCAGTTCCCTAGGAGACACCCCAGAGAGAGGCCATGGCTGGAAGGCAAAACCACCGCCCCTTTGACCCATGACAATAGCAGGCAGATGGAAACCTTGCTTTCGGGTAGAAGGGTCTTCCAGATGCCCCTCAAGTCAACAAGAAGCATTACAGACCACCTCCATCATCACAGGAGGTTGATCAGCCTATAAAGGCAAGTCCTTCCATTCTTAGTCATAAGAACATGATGCCAACTGCAGCTGGCGTTTATTGAGTGTTTGCTGTATACAGTGTTTGGAGCATTGTCCGTGTACTAACTCATTTCATTCTTTCAAGTGGCTGCGAGAAAGCTTAGGCAGCAGGAGGTTAATCTCTGGTTCAAGGTCAGACAACAGGAAGCAACAGAGGTAAGACGCCACCCAAGTCTGCCTGGCCCTGGAGTCCACATCTCTAGCTGTTGGACAGCTCTGGCCATTACAAAATTCTTCACTGTCTTGAACTAAAACTTCCTGGAACTTGGGACCTTTGGTCCTGTTCTGCATTTAGGGGTCTCTGCACTGAAGTCAGCTCCCCTCCAGTGACAGAGCCCTGCAGGTGTGCCTTCAGCTCAAGTGTCTCCATCTCAGTGCCTCTCGAGTGTCCCCATCTCAGTGCCTCAGCTCCAGACTAAAAACACCATCAAACGTGGTTCACCGGCCACAAGCTAAGGAGCCCCTCCACCCTGCTCATCCTTCTCTGGGCTCTCCCCAGCACGTGAAAAGTCCCTCTCGATAGGGGGACCTGGTAGCAGGAGCCCCAGAATAAGCTCTGAGGGCAGCAGAGGGAGAAACTCATCTCCATCGTCCCTGGATGTTTGGTCTCTAATCAGGAATTCTTGGCTACCCAGTTCTCAAATCCCCATGTGCTCCAGAATCCTCTAGGTCAAACATGCAGATTCCTGGGCTCCACATCCAGACCTGTGGCATTAGGACGATACGGTGAACCTAAGCATCTGTATATGTAATAAGAGCTGCAAGGGATTTCTAAGTGGAAAAGGTAAGGGGGCAAGGGGAGATGTCCTTCAACTCTACTTTAGAAACCCAGCCTGGGGGTGGCGGGGAGAAGGATTGGGAGTTTGTGATTAGCAGATGCAAACTATTATATATAGAATGGATAAACAACAAGGTCCTACTGTATAGCACAGGGAACTATATTCAATATCCTGTGATTAACCATAATAGAAAAGAATATGAAAAAGAATGTATACATATGTATAACTGAATCACTTTGCTGTACAGCAGAAATTAACACAATGTTGTAAATCGACTATACTTCAATAAAATAAATTGTTTTATTTTATATGCGATGGAATATTACTCAGCCATAAAAAAGAACAAAACAATGCCATTTGCAGCAACATGGATGGACCTAGAGATTGTCATACTGAGTGAAGTAAGTCAGACAGAGAAAGACAAATATCATATGATATCACTTATATGTGGAATCTAAAAAAATGGTACAAATGAACTTATTTGCAAAACAGAAATAGAGTCACAGATGTAGAAAACAAACATGGTTACCAAGGGAGAAAGGAGAGGAGGGATAAATTGGGAGATTGGGATTGACATATACACACTACTATATATAAAACAGATAACTGATAAGGACCTACTGTATAGCACAGGGAACTCAACACTCTGTAATGACCTACATGGGAAAAGAATCTAAAAAAGAGTGGATATATATATATATGTATAAGTGATTCACTTTGTTGTACAGCAGAAACTAACACAACATTGTAAATCAACTATACTCCAATAAAAATTAATTAAAATAATGTATAATAATGCATTAACTTTGTATACTGACAGATGGTATCTAGACTGATTGTGGTGTACATGTCACAATGTATACACATGTTGAATCACTATTGTACACATAAAACAAATATAATATTGTATGTAGAATATATCTCAATAAAAAAAGTTGGCTGAAAAAAAAACTAAATAAAAAAATTTAAAAAAAGAACCCAGCCTGAAGTCCCAGCACTTCCTGGGTCAGCCACCCACATGTAAGGGACAATTCAAATACCCAAGTGTTCTTTCTACTTGCCTCCAGCCATCCTCCCACCTCCTGCCTAGGCAGCTGAGGCCCCCAGCCCATAACCATTACCAGACCTTTGGAAAGACCAGGACCAGAAGGCATCAGCCTTCCTCAGCAAAACCACGCTCCCTGTGTCCCAGTCTCCTTCTTTCTGTTTCTCTACTCACAACAAGTTTACTTCCATCTCAGGGCCTTGGTACTTGCTATTCTTTTCCCAAGATCTTTCTGGGATTGGCTCCTTCTCGCCACCACCTCCTCACCAAGGCCTTCTCTGATCATCCTATCTGCAGCTGACCCCTCCTGGGCCCTCTCCGTCACCTAACTCTGCTCTAGTTTTTTTCACGGGACTGAAATTTCTTGTTTGTGGTCTGTTTCCTTTATAAAGGAAGCCTGTGTCTCTTGTTTCTCTCTGTGCCTCAGTTTCTACATCTGTAAAATGGGGATAACTTGACCTCACAGGACTATTGGGATAATCAAAGGAGGTAACACGTAGAACACTCAGAACAGTGCATAGCGCCATATAAGCACCATCTAAGTGATGGTTTTTATTATTTATATTAATATCATCATTCATTGCTTTGTTCTTAGCATCCAGAACTGCACCTCATACATAGCAGGCACCCAATACATATTTTTGAATGAATATACACATGGACCGAAGAGCCAAGATGCAGAGGGTCTGAAAAGTCCCACCCTGTCTGCTTCCCAAGCCCCAGGCCAACCCCTCCTTGTGGGTTGTAATTACCCAATAATGAGAATCCCAGCCCCTGAGGGCTCCACATAGGGCGCCTTCTACAAAGATGAAAAGCTCATTTGTTAATAACTACATAGCAATATCTAAAATTTTGGTTGCATTGTGAGGTTGGGTGCCTTCTCCATTCACCAATAATGACAGGCCACTTAAAAAATAAATAACACGTATAATTTAAGCAACGAAAACAAATAGCAGTGTTGGCTTTCCCTGGGAAAATATTTTCACTATTTCCTCGAGACGTCCTCATGGGTGCCCCTGCCTTGGCCTCCCCTGCTGAGATGCTTTCTCAGCAGGCAGCCTGGGAGTGGAGCGCACGGAGCAGGGGCGGGGAGGGGACCTCACCCACAGCCTCTCTGGAGGCTGGGGTCGTTTTCTCCAGAGCTAGGAAGGGGGAAACTACTTTCTCCCTCCACCCCCAGCCCCACTCTCTTTCCTAGCACCCTCTCCCCACCAGAGGTTACACACTCAAATGCCCATAGGGGCAGACAGGCAATGTACATGAGCAATGCAGGTGGGTGTGTGGGACGATAGGGATGGGTGGGGCTTGTGGTAAATTGAAGAGCAAAGGTTCCTCCCATAGGGGTCAAACCTGGCCAATGGTTGCTATGCAGATATGGAAGAATGCAGACCCAGTTTTGCCAAATCTCCTGACATATCAAAAGAAGCCATTAATTTGGATTTTAAATGTTGGTCCTTTTAATGGTCTCAAAGGTCCTACATTCTGGCCCCCATTGTCTCTGATTTCATCTCTTATTTCACTCATCCTGCTCTGGCCACACTGGCCTCTACTGTTTGGGAGCCATGCCAGACACACTCCTACCACATGACATTGGCACTGGCTCTTCCATCTGCCTGGAGTACTCTTCTCACAGATTGCAAGGCCAGTGCGGCTGGAGTATGGTAGGTGAGGAGGGACATGGCAGGGAAGGAAGTCAGAGAAGAGCCCAGGGTAGCCAGATTATGGGTGGAGGTGGGGAGGTTAAAATCATACAAGGATGTTTTTGCTTGTCACAAAGGTTGGTGGATGTTAACAGCATTTAGCAGGTGAGGGTCGGCAGGCCAGACCCCCATGCAAAGCGCAGACAGGTCCTCACACAAAGAATTCTCCACCAAACCTCAAGGCAGGTGAAAAAACTAGTTATAATATTGGGAGCCTAGAATCTAAGTTTATTTCACATTTAATACAAAGGGTTTTTATTTTTTGCACAATATTATTCAACACTGAACTTTCTAGGACTGCCATTTGTGTGTAAATCAAGGGGAAGTTCTTTTCTATTCTGTCAGGAGATTTATCAGGAGTTAGTCCCCTTTATGGGGACCCCACCATTGAAAGCCATCCATGCCGCTGTGGAGCTTGAATCACCAGCAGAGCATCAGTCTGTGTCTACAGGGTCATGTTCATGGTGAGTCTACCCACATCGGCTGCAAGCTCTGATGCCTTCACTGTGTCTTGCAGGAGAGTTGGGCTGGGATATTCATGTTCTGAGGTAATTGTTATTTTATTATAAACTAGTTGCCTTTTAATTCTCCTCTAGAGTATACTTAGGACATTATATGGCTTATATGGATTTATTTAAATTATGTGTATAGATAGATTACGTTATCTATGAATTCCATTTCAGCACAGTGTAAGGAGCATTGCAATGCATTTGTTATTTAATAAGGACAAAGAAAAAGATGAGACCATATCTGATATTCCTGAGTCCCTGGATGTGGAAAATTGCAGGACACAGAAAGGGACTTTGGCCCTTCCTCGGCCAAGCTGGGATCCCTGGGAAGACCCTCTAGAGGGGCAGGGACACCAGCTAGGGACTGCTCAGCCATCTAGGAGAAATACTAGGAATAGCAGTGGAGCAGGTGGGGAGCAGTGGGGCTGAGAGATTGGCTGATGGATCGGATGTTTGGTTCTGAGTTACTGGGGGGAAGAAAAGAGGACAATTTCTGAACTAGGGAGATCTGAGTCTTGATTTGGATGGCAATCTGTGCTCCGGGAATAGAAAACGCCCACTGGCAAATGCTTGGAGGCAACCCCCTTCCTATCACCCCACCCTACCCACACCCATCGCTGGTACTGGCAGCATCACATTATGGAGAGAGCATGAGATTTGGAGTCAGAATACCTGGCTCAAGTCCTGGCTCCAACACTGACCAGCTGTGTCATCCTGAACGAGTCACTTAACTTCGAGACTTGGCTTCTCCACCCTGAACAATAAGGTTGATAATTATACTCACCTGACAGTGTGGTTGTAAAGACAAAACTAGACGCAAGCAAAGTGGGGCACTGCAGAGAAACACCTCCTTTGCCACTAATGGCTCCATTGCTCTCAAGTTTCTATGCTTCCTTGTATCCCCTTAAGCTGTTTTCAAAATTTAAGAAACACTTGGGCCAACTCTCTGTTAGATTTTCAACTTTTCATCTCCATCCTGCTCCTTTGCCAAAGATGCCTTTTAAAAATGCACATTCACACACGCACACACACACACACACACACACACACACACACACACAAATGAAGGAATAAAAAAGGAAGGAAAGGGAATTAAGAAGAGAAAACAAATGAAATTGGAACATAAATTAGGACTTTGGGATTAACAGATACACACTACTATATATAAAATAGATAATCAACAAGGACCTACCGTATAGCACAGGGAGCTCTACTCAATCTTCTGTAATAACCTACATGGGAAAAGAATCTGAAAAAGAATAGATATATGTATATGTATAACAGAATCACTTTGCTGCACACTTGAAACTAACACAACAGTGTAAATCAACTATACTCCCATATAAAATAAAAAATTTTTTTAAAAAGGCAAGTATTTCTACAAGTCTTATAATGAAAAAAGAAAGAAAGAAATTGAATCAAAGAATTAATGACTGGGCATGGAACTGGGCATGAATTCCCCAGTGAATAAGATAAAACAGGAGAGTCAACTATTGCTAAATAACAAACCATCCCAAAGCTGAGGAGCTTAAAACACCACTGGTTATTCCTCACAAATTGGTGAGTCAGCCAGATGGGTCTGCCGCTCTGGGCCAGGCTGGGCTGATCTTGGCTGGGCTCACTCATGCATCTGACTTGGATGGCACGTTGCTGGTTGCTCTGAGATGGCCTTGACTGGGACATCTCCCCCCGCTGCTCCATGGGGTCCCTCATTCTCCAGTAGGCTGGCCTAATCTTGTTCACACGGCAGTGGCATGATTTCAATTCTTGTAAACATACAGAGACCCAGGTCAGGCCTAGCGTAGAGTCTGTGACCTGAGAGGGTGGAAGCTGCATGATGGCCTCTTGGAAGGCCATGAGCTTACAGCTGACACGCCACCCCTCCTACCACACTCTAGCAGTCGAAGGAAGGCATGAGGCCAGTCCAGATTCAAGGGGCAAGTAGCCCCACCTCTTATCCAGAGGAATAAAGATTGTCACCATTTTTGCAATCACCGCAATGACAGATCACAGCTCTAATTATCAAAGAAGAAGAAATATGGCAGTTTCTTGAAGCAAAATTATTCCCCTTGACCAACTCAGAGCAATGTTCCCAAGGGGCAAACACCACATTGGTTTCATTGTCTTCATAGCAGCAATCTTTTATTGAATAAGTGCTAAGCACTCTACATTCAGTGCTTCAAAAAGTGCAGGAGGCACAGCATGGCTCTTAGTCGTGAGAATTATCGTTGGTACACACGTGAGTCAAGTAGTTGTTTGTGGTCATATTTGTTTTATCTTATGGCTTTCCATTTGTGATAAGTGATATCAATTTTCTTCTCATGCAAATATAAAAATTTCCTTTCAAAATAGATCAAAGTCTTTTAAAAGTAGGTCAATTTAAAGGAAAAGTAAATGATTTTTATTAAAGCCAAACAAATAATTTTTATTAAAAATAGTTTTTATAAATAATAATCAAAGATAAATAAATATGGTACCGGTAGCGTGTGGCCATAGTAAAACTCATGAGGATGCAGACAATGCACTGAAACTTGGGAAACACATTAAAGGATCTCTTCACCCCTGAGCTGTAACTATTGTAATTTCCATTTTGAAGATAGGGAAACTGAGGACAGATGTGGCCCACAGAGGCTGAGTTCCAGGATGCTGCAGATGTATGACTCCCCCTGGAAAGACTCTGGGCAAAAGCTCCCAGGTGGCTTGTAATAAGAAGCCTGGCACACAGCAGAGGCCTGCAGCATCTCTGTCCCCAAATGAGACCCCTGGGGCTCCCTGGGTGTCCCCCACCATTCCTGACTTCTGAGCATAACGAGGACGGCAAGCCAGGGCCCTGCCAAGACGCACTCTCAGAATTGGAATCAAATGGAATTTGAATCAGAAAGTTCCCTGGAAACCCAAATGAGGCTCCGGGTTGAGCTTTCCAGGAGAGGTAGGTGAGAGAACAGTGCGTGTAAACTGAAATCACTTTGCACCCAAGACGCTGAGCACACAGGGCAGAACTGAATAAATTAGGAGAAAATAAGCATGCTCGTGGGATAGGGGAATGAGAGATCCTCTTGCCTTGCATTGGGGGCCATCCTGGGGCAGGGACCGAGGCCCAGTGAGGGGTAGAAGTGGTAAGCGGGATGTGACAAAGCTCTCCCTGGCTCCACACCCCCGGCTCCTGGCCTCACAGGCATCCAGCTTCTCATTCAGGGTCCCCAGTGTTTAATATCACTTCAAAGTTCTTCCTGGTATCTAGCTGTTTCTGTCTCTCTTCTTCAAGCGTGCCCAAGCCAGGGAGGAATAGGCGACCACTTCTTATGGGGCACTCATGCTGGAGTGCCCTCTAAGCAAGGGCCAACACAGAGGTGCCACCTGATGTCCCCAAAGCTAAAGGATATCCAAGGAGAGGCCTGGGGATGGTGGGTGGAGCCAGGAGTCAGGTGGGAAGGTGATTTCTGTTCATTCATTTATTCATGTGTTCATTCATTCACTGAGTGGATTAGCCCTGGTCCTATATTTGAGGAGTTAAGGGAACCCTTCCATGTCCACTCCCACCCCCCATCGCACCCAACACGGTGGTGGCTATGAGGGTGGAGAAGAGCAGGGTTGAGCATATGGTCAACAGCCTAGGCTTGAAATCTGAACCTGCCTTTATGGGTTGTGTGGCCTTGGTAAACCCTACAACATCTGGAGCCTTGGTTTCCTTACCGGTGAGATGAGAATAGTAGTCAAATCTCATAGGGATTTCTTGAGGATTAAATGAGATGGCAAGTAAAGCATTTAGGAAACATCTGGCACGTGGTCAGCACTCAGAAACAAGGTAGCTGTTTGTTGCTTTTATTATTACTTCCACTTTCTCCCCTAACAGGTCCCCAGCCAGTGCCCAGGCTTGTCTTCACACTGTCCCACACTCATTTTATGCCCCAAGGCCTTTGCTCAGGCTTTCTCCATCACCTGGAATGTCCCCTCTACTCCAGGGGTCCCCAACCCCCCGGTACCCGTCCTCAGCCTGCTAGGAACTGGGCCGCACGGCAGGAGGTGAGCATCCGGAGAGCAGCGAAGCTTCATCTGCGCTCCCCATCGCTCGCATTACCGCCTGAGCCATCCCCCACCCCGTCCACCCCCTCCACCCCTCCACCCTCTCCTTCCATGGAATAATTGTCTTCCACCAAACCGATCCCTGGTGCCAGAAAGGTTGGGGACCGCAGCTCTACTCCACTCCCTAACCCAGCCCGTCCCTGGGGCCAGCCCACTTCAGCGTCACCTCCATGCATCCCTGCTCTGGCATTCACAGTGGCTGTCCCTTATCACTTCACAGGGTGCCCATCTCCTCTGCCCAGTGGTGGGACCCTCTTCGGCCAGGCCTTAGCCCTCCCCTTTCTCATACCCTCCAGCAGCCTTACCCAGGTGTGCTTCCTGGCTGTCTGATGGAATATGTTCCAGAAAACCACTCCAAGCGTCCTCCTCTAAGGCAGTGGTTCTCAGCTGGGGGTGATTTTGCCCTCCCAGGGAAGCATTTGGCAATGTCTGGAGACATTTTTGCGTGTCACGACTTGGAGGGGGTGGTGGATTTGCTGTCCTCTAGTGGGTAGAGGTCAGGGAGGACGCCAAACACCCCTCAGTGCACAGGATACTACCCACAGTGAAGACTTAACAGGTTCAAAATGTCCACAGTGCCGAGGGAGAGAAACCCTGCTTTCAGGAGACACCTGTCCTCCTTCAGAGAGCGAGAACGCTGGGGGTCCGGGTCATTCGGTTCTCAGGGCTGCACAAATCACAGTTGCGCTGCCCGCCCCGTTTTACAGCCTCCAGCACCTGGAGCTGTGTCTGAGCCCGAAATGGAGCCCTCGCGCACCCCGCCCCTTGTCAGAGTGTCCGCGAGTCCCTGCGGATTTGTATGAAGCAACTGACCTGTGACTAAGGCCAGCTGAGCTCGCCTTGTTCTCGCCGGGCAGGGACAATGCCCCATTACCAGGAGGCCAGGTCCCAGCCCACAGCATGGAGCACGGACCAGAGAGGGAGAGAGAGGGAAACGGAGCAGGGCCAGACTAGTCCTGGGATGGGAGTGCCGAGAGTCCCTGGTAAGAACGGTTATAATTAGGAGAACACAAATATCAGTATCTCCTTCTGGATGCCCAGTACGTGAGGGCTTATGCTTTATTCGCAAACCTGAGGAGATGCCTTTTCCTGCCAACTTCCAGGGGTATCGCTGGTTGTTCTCACAACCAACCAGGTGAGAAAACTGAGGCTGAGAAAAATCAGGTGATTTACCAAGGACACCCAGCAGGTAAGTGAAGAAGTAGAGGCCGGAACTCAGATTATCTGAATTGTGGTTATTAGAAAGCACCCATTCTGTGCCAAGCACAGTGGAAGTGCCAGGTGGGGAGTTGGTAACTTCAGTAGGTCGGAGAACCGGGAAGAACCTGATGAAAACCCGGCCATACCCCTCCTTCTGACTTCTACAGCTTGATACCACCCCCGCCATCATTGATTGGACTAGGAGAGGGTGTGGCCCAAGATGAGCCAATCAGAATCTCTCTCCAAGGAATTGGCAATTAGAACGGAACATTCGGGTCAGATAGAGGTGGGCCTGGGAAAATAAAGGTCCAGAGGGAGCAGCCTTCTTATCTGATTGGGGTGTTCAAAGCCAAGGGGCAGGCGGAAGTGAGGGAAAGACAAACCTTGCAAACTTCTATGTGTGTCGTCGGGAGGTTCTCAGTCTATGGAGAGGCGGGGAACTTTCACACAGGCAACAGCTGACCCATCACGCAGCCCTGGAGGCAGAGATGGTCTCTGCAACCACTGATCCTCCAAGCACCTTACTTCCTGCATCTGGATTCCAAAGGAATTCCTGAATCTGAGAGTTAGAATGTGGTTTTGCTCTTTGCTTCTAAATCTGAAGTTGGCAAACTTTTCCTGTTAAGGGCCAGATAGTATTTTTCGCTTTGAGGGCTACACAGTCTGCATCCCAACCTCTCCACTCTGCCGTTGCAGCAGGAAAGCAGCCGTAGACAACAAGGAAATGAAGGAGTGTGACTGGGTTCCAATAAAGCTTTAAATACCATAATGCACAGAGGGCAGAATTTGGCCCCCAGGCTGTAGATTGCTGACCCTTGATCCAAATAAAGCCTGAGGTCCAGTGCACAGCATTTGTCTAAGGCACAAGTTCCTGTGTCTCAGGAGACGGCATGGCCATTTACCCAACTGTCTGGCTAAAAACCTGGTGTAGCTGAGCAGTCAAGGTCCCACCCCATCCCCTGGGCACTAACCTCTACACCTGCTTACTACAAAGTCCTGCAGGACAGCACACAGTGCTGACAGATGGGGACCCAGCCCCTCAGCCCTCGGGTCTGAGATGTGTGCTCCACGCTAACTCCCCCAAGTCCCCAGCAGAAATAAGCTGCAGGGGCCCACATTGGTAACTTCTTGGTTCTGCATCTTTATTGGCTGCCTTTGTTTCCCCAGCTCACTTCTCTCCCCTGTGGGTGCTTCCTGGAAGCACCTCTCAAATAACTCCCTTACACTGGAACCCTGCTCTCAGGATCTCCTAACCCAGACTAAGGCACCCAGGAGTCATCAGTGGCCACTCTCGTTCTCTCTCGCCCCACACCCAAACCATTAGTAAATCAGCCCTTCCTTCAAAACATATGGGGAATACAGCCACTTCTCACCACCACCACTGCTTTGCCCTTGGTCCAAGCCACAGTCATCGCTGGGGCCCTCACAGTCCCTTCTCCACGTACACAGCAACCAAACAAAACCAAAGTTAAGCCAAGTCCCACCTCTGCTCAAAACCCAACTAGGGCTTCCCATCACATTTAAAATAAAATGCTAAGTTCTTAACCTAGTCTATAAGGCCTTACAGGATCTGGCTCCCAACCACCTCTCTGAACTTTCCTTGCAACTCTCTTCCTCTCATTCACTCTGCTCCATCACTCTAGCCTCTTCATGATTCTTGAAACCTTCCGTACATGTTCCTGCCTCAGGCCCTTTGCACTGGCTGTTGCACTTGTTTAGACCACTGTTCCCTGAAATATCTACATGGTTCCTCCTCTCACTACATTCAAGTCGTTACTCAAATTGGACATAATTAGTGAGATCCTCACTGTCTATCCTCTTTAAAATAGATCCTCTTCCTGTCCGTCCCCTTGTCCTGCTATCCTGTATATATCCTAAATATTATATATTTATTTGCTTATTTGATTTTGTTTTGTCTTTCCCAACTAGAATGTAATCTGCTTTGGCCTGTGCCTGGCATATTCTAGTTATTTAATACATATTAATGAGGGACGGGAAAAAGGTGTTAGGCTGCCTGGGTTCAAATCTTGGCTCTGCCATGTAACAGCTGTATGACCTTGGACAAGTCATTTTCCCTTCCCATGCCTCAGTTTCTCACCTATATTATAGGAATAAATAAGAAACAATGATAATAAAACCTATCTAATAAGATTATTGTGGGGATCAGGTGAGATAATCCATGTACAGTACCTGGCAGATATTATAGCGCTTCATAAACGGCAGCCAGGTTTATTATTGGGATGACCATGGGGCCTCTATTTCCTAATCTGTGAAATGGGGCTGTTGCAAGAATTAAATGAGGTGATGAATGGAAATTGCCTGGCACATAGCCCTCTATAAAAATTAGTGATTATTTTTTATAAATACACAGACGCACAGACGCACACACACACACACACGCACACACGCACACACACGTACACAGAGCCCATAAAGTGCTATCCATTTCTGCCTTCCCTAAGCAGATTCCCTGAGGACCAGGAATTAGCATGAACATAAGACCGTGAATTCGATGGCTGAAGAAGGATGGCTCCTGTTCAGCCACATCCACACTGGTTGCCTCTGAGCTGATGCCAGCACATTCTTTCTGGGAGTTTTCTCTTCCCACACACTCTGCAACCCCTGGTCTCCCGCAGACAAGCAGCCTGCGTCCCTGTAAAAGCCCCGCGCAGGCATCAGAACCCCAGCTGCTCCCTCTCTGGAGCCCAGACCACCAGGCTGAGCAGCCACTGCGCCTCTGTGTGGTGTGGCTCCTTATTAGGCATCATTAGGTACACGGTAATTATAATAATTATGTGCACTGCTTAGGCGACCATCCTCAGTAACAACCACTGCTATTCAGAAGTCATAATTGCTGCATCAAAACTTAAAATGAAGGCTAATTCGATGTCAGTTGCTCCCCCCGCCCCGAATCCCAGCCCCCGACATAATCTCTATACCCAAAGTGCCCCGTGACCCCCGGCCATCCTTGATTAATCTGTAGAACCTAAAACAAAAAATCCGGTCCACAGGAGAGCATGGCTGTGCCAGTGGAATTCAAAGGAAACATGAGGAGGCTTGAGGATGACTTGTACGGTGTTGAATCATTTAAAAAGAAAAGAATTTGAGGGCAAGAGGTGGCTGCAGAACGTGGGCTGGGGGTCAGGAGATGGGGTTCAAATCCTGGAGGTGTCAAAGTCTTCCGTGATGTTGTGCAGGTCACCCCTTCCCCGTCAGTGAAGTTGCAGGGGTTGACTTGGAGAAGCGTGATGGGGGCTTTCCTTCTAGTGATATTTTATAGGGGAGCAACAAATAAAGAGATGCAAGCAGAGCAGCTTTGAGAAAGGAGAAACAAGAGGGTCTGGAGACCCCCTGCCCTATCTAACCACACAGCACCTCTGAGATATCTCTGCAAAGCCCTAGGTTTCCAGGCGTGTCGATGCTCTCTGAAGCACTGGTTCTCAAGCTGGGCCCCACGTTGGGATCACTGGGGAGATTTAAAAACTGCTAATGCCCGGGTCTTACTCCCAAGGTTATGATTTTGTTGCTCTGGATGCAGCATGGACACCAGGATTTTTTAGATTTCCCCAGGTGATGCTAAAATGCAGCCTCATCTGAGAAGCACTCTTCTATAGGCTTATATCTGGACATTCAAAGGGCCTCTGATTCTTCCCAGCCTGGTACAAGGGTCCCATCACTGGGCCTCAGTTTCCACATTTTCCAAGTGAAAATGTTGAATGCGATGGCCTCCAAGGGCCTCCCAGTTCTCAGTTTCCCTCACGTGTGGGTCACTCCAGAGCTTGGAGAGCCTGAAGCATGAGGTAAAGCAAAGCTGTTTGTGTCCCTTTTTTTCCTGCCAAATGTTTGTATCCACTCCTACAAGTGCAGGCCTGGCCTCAGTGCTATAGAACAAAAAATCATAAGAACACCATTAAATACTCCTTGCCCTCCAAGCACTTGAGGAACCAAGAGAGAACCATTTATTGGAAATAAAAGGGCTAAACAGAAATACACACACTCACACACACAGAAGCCACCAGCGTTCAACTTCCCCAAAGGTAAACTACAATTCTGGTTACTCGAATCCAGCATTTCCCCAGGTGGGTTGAACAGAACATTAATCCCAAGAGAAGATGCTCAGTGAAGATCTGAACACACAATGGAACACTGATTCCTGCGTATGGAAGAGTCACAATGCAAGTGAACAGCATAAGAATAATCCTGCAATAAATAATCCTGTTTCGCTCTATTTAACCTATAGTTCCAAACTTCTTTGACTACAGAACTCCACTCAGGGTCTTTGGAACTAGTGGTGCACTAAGCACAGACTGGAACAGACAGAGGCACAGGCATGGACACCCAGTTAATTCAGTCTAGGGAATGGAGGCCTAATTTTGAGCAGCTTTGGGCAGAATGTTGGTAAAATTGCCACAAATATGTCTGGCTTTGGCTTCAGGAAAGACAACATTCTCATGTGGTCCTGCAAGAGATGAAGACAAGCCATGGGTGCATTTCAGGGAATGGGGGCAGCACCCACCAGGGAAAGCCTGTCCACCTGGATGTAGAACGTGGAGTCAGCAAGAAGAGGCAGCTCTCCAGAGGGGATTCAGACAAGCTCCTACACTATCCCCATGAGAAGGGATGCGTAGTTGACAGCCCTCACTTAGATAGGTCAATTATTTGCAGTGCAACCTTCTACTGCCTTTATAAAATTTCAGGTTTAAAAAAAAAAAGAATCTTCAGGCAAGCAAGAAATGGGTTGGACATCAGTAGCATCTCATGAGGAGGAATACCTTGAGACAGCAGTGGCTGCGAACTACCCCAGAGCACCTAGATGCCTCTCCACCCTGGGTAGCCACCACCCATCCCAAGTCGTTCCTGAGTTAGCGAAATCCTAGAGGGCTACACAGAGGCAGTAGCAGTGAGTACAGCCTTTGCAAATGGTGACTGCAAAAGGCAGTCACCTAGCTGGTTCCATGGAGGAATCCATTCATGCAGCAGGATTCTTCTAGAGTATGATTACCTTCCTGATCTATGGATGCCCCAAATATCTTCTCATGCAGCTCAGGAAAAGGGCCCAGAATGAGCCTCTCTCGCCATGAAGCCCTGTCTTCCAAGGGCTGCCACTGTGTGCATGAGTCACAAACCAGCTATGCGGGGCAAGGAGGGAAAAAGCAGATAATTCTTTTTTTTTTTTTTTTTTTAATTTATTTATTTATGGCTGTGTTGGGTCTTCGTTTCTGTGCGAGGGCTTTCTCTAGTTGCGGCGAGCGGGGGCCACTCTTCATCGCGGTGTGTGGGCCTCTCACTATCGCGGCCTCTCTTGTTGCGGAGCACAAGCTCCAGACGCGCAGGCTCAATAGTTGTGGCTCACGGGCCTAGTTGCTCCACGGCATGTGGGATCTTCCCAGACCAGGGCTCGAACCCGTGTCCCCTACATTAGCAGGCAGATTCTCAACCACTGCGCCACCAGGGAAGCCCGATAATTCTTATATAACACCTACTACATGATAAGCACCCTTCTAAATACTTTACATGAATTACCTTATTTAATCTTTGATATAACCCTATCAGTTGGGTACTGCTATTATTTCCATTTTGCAGATAATGAAACTGAGGCAAGGAGAAATTAGGCAAGTTGCCCTAAGTTCCTTACCATAGCTGGAACATGGTAAAGAACATTGTGTGGGAGTTTTCCTCTTTTCTCAAGTTTTTCTCATGGGCACTTCACCAACCTGAACTCCTCCAGGTTTTCAAGCCAGGGCACTGGAATAGAGGGGCTGCTTAAAAGCTGGGAACCAGAAACTTCTGTTGGGATCCCCTGAAGATCCTTGGCCAATAGAAGTACTATGCATGTGCAGACCAAGACTCTGCAAGGCTAGCTGAGAGCTGGTGATGAAGGCTGATTGCTGGACATCAGAAGTTACACCATGTAGGGAGTTTTGGCCTAATAAGAGTGAAGAGAGTCTCACCGAACACCTCAGGCATCCAGCTGAGAAATCAGAAAATCTATGCACATCTTAGAGAAAGGGCCATGTCCTAAGACTAAAGACAAAACCTAAAATGGACCCATCATAACAAAAAATAAAATTGAGCTTAATGGAATGAAGAGAATCCACCAGTAATTTAACTGACTGCCAGAACAAAACTCAACACCACTTAAAAGAAGATAGCAAAATCCAAATTATCCAAAATAAAATAAAAAGTTGCTACATGTGCAAAAAACAAAACAAAACAAACAGCAACAAATCACACAGCAAAAATGACTCAAAATTAAGAAGAAAAGCAGATAATAGAAACAGATCTTGAGATATTTAGAAGTTGGAATTAACAACCAAGGACTTTTAAACAGGTATATATAAATGTTAAAGAACTTAAAGGAAAATACAAACATGAAGAATTTTAAAATGGAGACCCTCAAATACAAGCCATAAAGAGAACCAAATGGAAATTCTAGAACTGAGAAGTTTCATAACTGAAATGAAATATTCCCTAGATGGTCTTAAAATCAGATTGGAGGTAGCAGAAGAATGCCAGGAAACTTGAAGACAATTCAAGAACAGAGGCAGGAAAACAACCTTTAAAAAATTAACTGAGCCTCAGCTACTGTGCAACAATATTAAGTAGTCTAAAATAGATGTTATTGGAATTCTAGAAGGATGAGAGAGAGAGTGGGACAGAAAAATGTATTTGAAGGAATAGTTTCCAAGTTTGATGAAAAACATCAGCTGAGAGATCCAAGAAGCTCAGGAGACCCTCAACATATATATAAATATAAGAAAGCCACACATAGGCATTTCATAGTCAAACACTAAAAAGAAAAGTAAAAGATGTATCTAAAAATCAGAGAAAAAATACAATACCTGCAAGTAATAATTATAAAATTGATAAGTAACCTCATGAGAAAACATGCAGATAAGAAAAAATAGAAATGAAGTCTTTAAGATGCTGAAAGAAAAAACTATCAATCCAGAGTTATATATCTAGCAAAAATATCCTTCAAAAATTGGGGTGAAATAAAGATATTTTCAGATAAACAAAAGCTTAGAGAATTCATTGTCAGCAGATCTGCACTACAACAAAAAAATGCTTTTAAAAATTTCTTAAGCCTGGGGCTAATCAGATGGCAACTCAAATTTTAAGGAAGAAAAGAAGAGCACTGGAAATGGTAAACATGTGATTACATTTAAAAGATTACTTTTTTCTTCTCTTTGGCTTTGTAATCGACAAATGACTATTCAAATCAAAAATAATAACACTGTTTTGTGAAGTTTATAACTTATGTAAAAGATATATGATGATGATGATAAAGATAGATATAGATATATAGATAGATGATAGATGTATGTAGGTATAGATATATTAAAATAATAGCACAAAGAACAGAGAAGAATAAATGAAATGGTAGTGTTTAAGGTTCTTATATTTTATGTGAAGTGGGAGAATATCAACTCTCAGTAGAGTTAGAATAAAAAGAGCTATATCTGAAAAAAGAATAGAGGAAATAAATGGAATAAAAAAGTATTCTATATGCCCAAATTAAAGAGAAAGGGAAGACAGAAAGAAAACGAGATAGGTCAAATAGAAAGCAAATAATAAGATGACAGATTTAAACCCAACTATATTAAGAACATTAAATGTCAATGTTCTAAACACTCCAATTAAATAGCAGATGTTGTTATTCTGATTCAGACAAGCAAGGTTAACTTTATTCCAACAAGAGAAATATTTAAAATATTAAGACTAATTAAAAGGGGAGAAAAGGTATAAACTGCAAGCAGTAAAAATTTGGTTTTTACCAAATATCAGAAAAATAGACTTCAAGACAAAGAGTATTTCCAGATAAAAGTATGTACATTTTTTACTGAAGCATAGTTGATTTACAATATTAATTAATTAATTAATGTTACAATATTAATTAATTTCTGCTGTACAGCAGAATGATTCAGTTAACATATATATTTATTTTCATATTCTTTTCCATTATGGTTTATCACAGGATATTGAAAATAGTTCCCTGTGCTGTACAGTAGAACCTTGTTGTTTATCCATCCTATATATACTAAAAACTCACTTTAGATCCAAAAGCACAAATAGGTTAAAAGTGAAAGGATGGAGGAAAAATTATCCATGAAAATAATAACCAAAAGAGAACTGAGGTGGCTAAATTAATATCAGACAAAATGGACTTTAAGTCAAAAAATATTCCAAGAGCCAAGAAGGACCTTATACATAGGTAAAAGAGTCAATCCATCAAGAAGATATAACAATTTTATACCTACACACACTTAGAGCCCCAAAATATGTGAAGACAAAATTGACAGAACTGAAGGGAGAAATAGACAATTCTAAAATAATAGTTGGAAACTTCAATACCAAGCTTTCAAAAATAGATAGAGCAACTAGACAGAAGATCGAAAAGAAAGTAGATTTGAACAACACTAAAAACCAACTTGATCTAATAGAGACATACAGATACTTCATCCAACAACCAGAGAATATACATCTTCTAAAGTGCACACAAAACATTCTCCAGCATAGACCTTATGTGCAGTCACAAAACAAGTTTCAATAAATTTTAAAAGGTTGAAATCATACAAAGTATCTTCTTTGGCCACATGTAATGAAATAACAAATCAATAACAAAGGAAAAGTGGAAAATTCACAGACATCTCGAAATTAAACAACACATTCTTAAATAACTAATGGATCAAAGAAGAAATCACAGGGGAGATTAGAGAATATTTTGAGACAAAAATGAAAACAGAATACAAAAAGTTATGGGATGCAGCAAAAGCAGTTTCAAGGAAAATTTATAGCTTTAAATATCTACATTTAAAAAGAAGGAAGATCTCAAATCAAAAACTTAACCTGACACATTCAAGAAGTAGAAAAAGAGAAGTAAAATAAATCAAAAGCTAACAGGAGGAAAGAAATGATAAATATTAGAGTCAGCTAAGTAGAATTGAAGCTAGAAAAACAGAATCAATAAAATCAAATTTTGCTCCTTTGAAAAGATCCACAAAATTCACAAACTTTTGCAGATATTTTGGTTTTTACAAACTGAAAGTTTTTGGCAATCCTGCATTGTCAGATGATGGTTAACATTTTTCAGCAATAAAGTATTTTTAAAGTAAAGTATGTACATTGGTCGTTTTTAGATATAATGCTATTGTACCTTAATAAGCTTCAGTATAATGTAAACATAACTTTTGAATGCACTGGGAAGCCAAAAAAAATTGTGTGACTCACTTTATCATGATATTCGCTTTATTGTGGTGGTCTGCAACTGAGCCCACAGTATCTCCAAGGTATGCCTGCAAAGACAGTGAATCGGTAATCAAAACTTCCCAACAAAGAAAAGTCCAGGACCAGATGGATTCACTGGGGAATTAAACCAAACATTTAAAAGAGAATTAATACCAATCTTCTCAAACTCTTCTAAAAATTTGAAGAGGAAGAAACATTTCTTAATGTATTTTATGAGGTCAGCATGACCTTAATATCAAAGCCAAAAAATAACTATAGACTAATATAACTTATGAAAACAGATGCAAAATTCCTCAACAAAATACTAGCAAACCAAACCCAGCAGCATACTTAAAGGATTATATACCATAACCATGTGGGATTTAACATAGGCATGCAAGGTTGGTTCAACCGCCAAAAATCAGTAGATATAACACATCACATTAATAGAATGAAAGAAAAGATATTCATAATCATCCCAATGGATGTATTTGACATAAACCCACGCCCTGTCATGATACAAAATAGGGAGAAGGAACTCCCTCAACATGATAAAGAGCATTTATGAAAAACCCACAACTAACATCATAATCAATGGTGAAAGTCTGAAAGCTTTCCCACTAAGGAACAAGACAAGGATTCTGCTTTCACTGTTTCTATTCAACATTGAAATAGTTCTAGCCAGAGTAACTAGGCAAGAAAGCATTGAAAATTGGAAAGAAGATGTAAAACTATCTCTATTTGCAGATAGAAAAGTCTAAAAAATCCACAAAAATATGAGAAAATTTTATGCCTCAAAGAACACCATCAAGAGAGTAAAAAAAAAACCTACAAAATGGAAGAAAATATTTATAAATCATATATCTGATAAGCACTTGGTATCCAGTAACTATTATCTTACAACTCAGCAACCAAAAGATAAACAACCCAATTAAAATGTGGGCAAAAGACTTGAACAGAGGGGAGGAGCTTCAAGATGGCGGAAGAGTAAGAAGTGGAGATCGCCTTCCTCTCCACAAATACATCAGAAATACACCTACATGTGGAACAGCTCCTACAGAACACCTGCTGAACGCTGGCAGAAGACCTCAGACCTCCCAAAAGGCAAGAAAGTCCCCACGTACCTGGGTAGGGCAAAAGAAGAAAGAAAAAAAAGAGACAAAAGAATAGGGACGGGACCTGCACCAGTGGGAGAGAGCTGTGAAGGAGGAAATGTTTCCACACACTAGGAAGCCCCTTCGCGGGCGGAGACTGCAGGGGGCGGACGGGGGAGCTTCGGAGCCACGGAGGAGAGCGCAGCCACAGGGGTGCGGAGGGCAAAGCAGAGAGATTCCTGCACAGAGGCTCGGCGCCGAGCAGCACTCACCAGCCCGAGAGGCTTGTCTGCTCACCCGCCAGGGCGAGCGGGGGCTGGGAGCTGAGGCTCGGGCTTCGGTCGGATCCCAGGGAGAGGACTGGGGTTGGCGGCGTGAACACAGCCTGAAGGGGCTAGTGCGCCACAGCTAGCCAGGAGGGAGTCCAGGAAAATGTCTGCAGCTGCCGAAGAGACAAGAGACTTTTTCTTGCCTCTTTGTTTCCTGGTGCGCGAGGATAGGGGATTCAGAGCGCCGCTTAAAGGAGCTACAGAGACGGGCGGAGCTGCAGCTATCAGCACGGACCCCAGAGACGGCCATGGGACGCTAAGGCTGCTGCTGCTGCCGCCACCAAGAAGCCTGTGTTGGAGCACAGGTCACTCTCCACACTGCCCCTCCCGGGACCCTGCGCAGCCCGCCACTGCCAGGGTCACGTGATCCAGGGACAACTTCCCCGGGAGAACGCACGGCGCGCCTCGGGCTGGTGCAACGTCACGCTGGCCTCTGCCACCACAGGCTCGCCCCGCACCCGTACTCCTCCCTCCCCCCGGCCTGAGTGAGCCAGAGCCGCCGAATCAGCTGCTCCTTTAACCCCGTCCTGTCTGAGCGGAGAACAGATGCCCTCAGGCGACCTACACGCAGAGGCGGGTCCAAATCCAAAGCTGAACCCCGGGAGCTGTGCGAACAAAGAAGAGAAAGGGAAATTTCTCCCAGCAGCCTCAGGAGCAGCGGATTAAAGCTCCACAATCAACTTGATGTGCCTGCATCTGTGAAATACCTGAGTAGACAACAAATCATCCCAAATTGAGGAGGTGGACTTTGGGAGCAAAGATATATATTTTTTTTTCCCTTTTTCTCTTTTTGTGAGTCTGTATGTGTATGCTTCTGTGTGTGATTTTGTCTGTATAGCTTTGCTTTTACCATTTGTCCTAGGGTTCTGTCTGTCCATTTTTTGTTGTTGTTGTTGTTGTTTTACTAAAAAAAATTATTTTTTAATAATTATTTTTTATTTTTTATTTTAATAACTTTATTTTATTTTACTTTATTTTATTTTATCCTCTTTCTTTCTTTCTTTCTATTTTTTCTCCCTTTTATTCTGAGCCGTGTGGATGAAAGGCTCTTGGTGCTCCAGCCAGGCGTCAGGGCTGTGCCTCTGAGGTGGGAGAGCCGAGTTCAGAACACTGGTCCACAAGAGACCTCCCAGCTCCACGTAATATCAAACGGTGAAAATCTTCCAGAGATCTCCATCTCAACGCCAAGACCCAGCTCCACTCAACGACCAGCAAGCTACAGTGCAGGACACCCTATGCCAAACAACTGGCAAGACAGGAACACAACCCCACCCATTAGCAGAGAGGCTGCCTAAAATCATAATAAGGCCACAGACACCCCAAAACACACCATCAGACGTGGACCTGCCCACCAGAAAGACAAGATCCAGCCTCATCCACCAGAACACAGGCACTAGTCCCCTCCACCAGGAAACCTACACAACCCACTGAACCAACCTTAGCCACTGGGGACAGATACCAAAAACAACGGGAACTACAAACCTGCAGCCTGCAAAAAGGAGACCCCAAACACAGTAAGTTAAGCAAAATGAGAAGACAGAAAGACACACAGCAAATGAAGGAGCAAGGCAAACATCCACCAGACCTAACAAATGAAGAGGAAATAGGCAGTCTACCTGAAAAAGAATTCAGAATAATGATAGTAAAGATGATCCAAAATCATGGAAACAGAATAGAGAAAATACAAGAAACGTTTAACAAGGACCTAGAAGAACTAAAGAGCAAACAAACAGTGATGAACAACACAATAAACGATATTAAAAATTCTCTAGAAGGGATCAATAGCAGAATAACTGAGGCAGAAGAACGGATAAGTGACCTGGAAGATAAAATAGTGGAAATAGCTACTGCAGAGCAGAATAAAGAAAAAAGAATGAAAAGAACTGGGGACAGTCTCAGAGACCTCTGGGACAACATTAAACGCACCAACATTCGAATTATAAGGGTCCCAGAAGAAGAAGAGAAAAAGAAAGGGACTGAGAAAATATTTGAAGAGATTATAGTTGAAAACTTCCCTAATATGGAAAAGGAAATAGTTAATCAAGTCCAAGAAGCACAGGGTCCCATACAGGATAAATCCAAGGAGAAACACGCCAAGACACATATTAATAAAACTATCAAAAATTAAATACAAAGAATAAATATTAAAAGCAGCAAGGGAAAGACAACAAATAACACACAAGGGAATCCCCATAAGGTTAACAGCTGATCTTTCAGCAGAAATTCTGCAGGCCAGAAGGGAGTGGCAGGGCATATTTAAAGTGATGAAGGAGAAAAACCTACAACAAAGATTACTCTACCCAGCAAGGATCTCATTCAGATTTGATGGAGAAATTAAAACCTTTAAAGACAAGCAAAAGCTAAGAGAATTCAGCACCACCAAACCAGCTTTACAACAAATGCTAAAGGAACTTCTGTAGGCAGGAAACACAAGAGAAGGAAAAGACCTACAATAACAAACCCAAAACAATTAAGAAAATGGTAATAGGGACATACATATTAATAATTACCTTAAATGTAAATGGATTAAATGCTCCAACCAAAAGACATAGACTGGCTGAATGGATACAAAAACAAGACCCGTATATATGCTGTCTACAACAGACCCACTTCAGACCTAGGGACACATACAGACTGAAAATGAGGGGATGGAAAAAGATATTCCATGGAAATGGAAATCAAAAGAAAGCTGGAGTAGCAATTCTCATATCAGATAAAATAGACTTTATTTATTTATTTTTATATTTATTTTTGGCTGTGTTGGGTCTTCGCTTCTGTGCGAGGGCTTTCCCTAGTTGCGGCAAGCAGGGGCCACTCTTCATCGCGGTGCGTGGGCCTCTTCACTATTGCGGCCTCTCTTGTTGTGGAGCACAGGCTCCAGATGCGCAGGCTCAGTAGTTGTGGCTCACGGGCCTAGTTGCTCCGCAGCATGTGGGATCTTCCCAGACCAGGGCTCGAACCCATGTCCCTTGCATTAGCAGGCAGATTCTCAACCACTGCGCCACCAGGGAAGCCCTAAAATAGACTTTAAAATAAAGACTATTACAAGAGACAAAGAAGGACACTACATAAAGATCAAGGGATCAATCCAAGAAGAAGATATAACAATTGTAAATATTTATGTACCCAACATAGGAGCACCTCAATACATAAGGCAAATACTAACAGCCATAAAAGGGGAAATCGACAGTAACACAATCATAGTAGAGGACTTTAACACCCCACTTTCACCAATGGACAGATCATCCAAAATGAAAATAAATAAGGAAACACAAGCTTTCAATGATACATTAAACAAGATGGACTTAATTGATATTTATAGGACATTCCATCCAAAAACAACAGAATACACATTCTTCTCAAGTGCTCATGGAACATTCTCCAGGATAGATCATATCTTGAGTCACAAATCAAGCCTTGGTAAATTTCAGAAAATTGAAATCATATCAAGTATCTTTTCCGACCACAACACTATGAGACTAGATATCAATTACAGGAAAAAGTCTGTAAAAAATACAAACACATGGAGGCTAAACAATACACTACTTAATAACCAAGAGATCACTGAAGAAATCAAAGAGGAAATGAAAATATACCTAGAAACAAATGACAATGAAAACACCACAACACAAAACCTATGGGATGCAGCAAAAGCAGTTCTAAGAGGGAAGTTTATAGCAATACAATCCTACCTTAAGAAACAAGAAACATCTCAAATAAACAACCTAACCTTACCCGTAAAGCAATTAGAGAAAGAAGGACAAAAAAAACCCCCAAAGTTAGCAGAAGGAAAGAAATCATAAAGATCAGATCAGAAATAATGAAAAAGAAATGAAGGAAACGATAGCAAAGATCAATAAAACTAAAAGCTGGTTCTTTGAGAAGATAAACAAAATTGATAAACCATTAGCCAGATTCATCAAGAAGAAAAGGGAGAAGACTCAAATCAATAGAATTAGAAATGAAAAAGGAGAAGTAACAACTGACACTGCGGAAATACAAAGGATCATGAGAGACTACTACAAGCAACTCTATGCCAATAAAATGGACAACCTGGAAGAAATGGACAAATTCTTAGAAATGCACAACCTTCCGAGACTGAACCAGGAAGAAATAGAAAATATGAACAGACCAATCACAAGCACTGAAATTGAAACTGTGATTAAAAATCTTCCAACAAACAAAAGCCCAGGACCAGATGCTTCACAGGCGAATTCTATCAAACATTTAGAGAAGAGCTAACACCTATCCTTCTCAAACTCTTCCAAAATATAGCAGAGGGAGGAACACTCCCAAACTCATTCTACGAGTCTACCATCACTGTGATACCAAAACCAGACAAAGATGTCACAAAGAAAGAAAACTACAGGCCAATATCACTGATGAACATAGACGCAAAAATCCTCAACAAAATACTAGCAAACAGAATCCAACAGCACATTAAAAGGATCATACAGCATGATCACGTGGGGTTTATCCCAGGAATGCAAGGATTCTTCAATATACGCAAATCAATCAATGTGATAAACCATACTAACAAGTTGAAGGATAAAAACCATATGATCACCTCAATAGATGCAGACAAAGCATTCAACAAAATTCAACACCCAATTATGATAAAAACCCTCCAGAAAGTAGGCATAGAGGGAACTTTCCTCAACATAATAAAGGCCATATATGACAAACCCACAGCCAACATCATCCTCAATGGTGAAAAACTGAAACCATTTCCACTAAGATCAGGAACAAGACAAGGTTGCCCACTCTCACTGCTATTATTCAACCTAGTTTTGGAAGTTTTAGCCACAGCAATCACAGAAGAAAAAGAAATAAAAGGAATCCAAATCGGAAAAGAAGAAGGAAAGCTGTCACTGTTTGCAGATGACATGATACTATACATAGAGAATCCTAGATGCTACCACAAAACTACTAGAGATAATCAATGAATTTGGTAAAGTAGCAGGATACAAAATTAATGCACAGGAATCTCTTGCGTTCCTATACACTAATGATGAAAAATCTGAAAGTGAAATTAAGAAAACACTCCCATTTACCATTGCACCAAAAAGAATAAAATATCTAGGAATAAACCTACCTAAGGAGACAAAAGACCTGTATGCAGAAAATTATAAGACACTGATGAAAGAAATTAAAGATGATACAAATAGATGGAGAGATATACCATGTTCTTGGATTGGAAGAATCAACATTGTGAAAATGACTCTACTACCCAAAGCAATCTACAGATTCAATGCAATCCCTATCAAACTACCACTGGCATTTTTCACAGAACTAGAACAAAAAGTTTCACAATTTGTATGGAAACACAAAAGACACCGAATAGCCAAAGCAATCTTGAGAAAGAAAAACGGAGCTGGAGGAATCAGGCTCCCTGACTTCAGACTATACTACAAAGCTACAGTAATCGAGACAGTATGGTACTGGCACAAAAACAGAAATATAGATCAATGGAACAGGATAGAAAGCCCAGAGATAAACCCACGCACATATGGTCACCTTATCTTTGATAAGGGAGGCAAGAGTGTACAGTGGAGAAAAGACAGCCTCTTCAATAAGTGGTCCTGGGAAAACTGGACAGGTACATGTAGAAGTATGAAATTTGAACACTCCCTAACACCATACACAAAAATAAACTCAAAATGGATTAAAGACCTAAATGTAAGGCCAGACACTATCAAACTCTTAGAGGAAAACATAGGCAGAACACTCTATGACATAAATCACAGCAAGATCCTTTTTGACCCAGGTCCTAGAGAAATGGAAATAAAAACAAAAATAAACAAATGGGACCTAAGGAAACTTAAAAGCTTTTGCACAGCAAAGGAAACCATAGACAAGATGAAAAGACAACCCTCAGAATGGGAGAAAATATTTGCAAATGAAGCAACTGACAAAGGATTAATCTCCAAAATTTACAAGCAGCTCATGCAGCTCAATATCAAAAAAACAAACAACCCAATCCAAAAATGGGCAGAAGATCTAAATAGCCATTTCTCCAAAGAAGATATACAGATTGCCAACAAACACATGAAAGAATGCTCAACATCATTAATCATCAGAGAAATGCAAATCAAAACTACAATGTGATATCATCTCACACCGGTCAGAATGGCCATCATCAAAAAATCTACAAACAATAAATGTTGGAGAGGGTGTGGAGAAAAGGGAACCCTCTTGCACTGTTGGTGGGAATGAAATTGATACAGTCACTATGGAGAACAGCATGGAGGTTCCTTAAAAAACTAAAAATAGAACTACCATACGACCCAGCAATCCCACTACTGGGCACATACCCTGAGAAAACCATAATTCAAAAAGAGACATGCACCAAAATGTTCATTGCAGCTCTATTTACAATAGCCAGGACATGGAAGCAACCCAAGTGTCCATCAACAGACGAATGGATAAAGAAGATGTGGCACATATATACAATGGAATATTACAGTCATAAAAAGAAACGAAATTGAGTTATTTGTAGTGAGGTGGATGGACCTAGAGTCTGTCATACAGAGTGAAGTAAGTCAGAAAGAGGAAAACAAATGCCGTATGCTAACACATATATATGGAATCTAAGGGGGAAAAAAAAGGTCATGAAGAACCTAGGGGCAAGACGGGAATAAAGACACAGAACTACTAGAGAATGGACTTGAGGATATGGGGAGGGGGAAGGGTAAGCTGTGACAAAGTGAGAGAGTGGCATGGACATATATACACTACCAAATGTAAAATAGCTAGTGGGAAGCAGCAGTATAGCACAGGGAGATCAGCTCGGTGCTTTGTGACCACCTAGAGGGGTGGGATAGGGAGGGTTAGAGGGAGGGAGACGCAAGAGGTAAGAGGTATGGGGACATATGTATATGTATAACTGATTCACTTTGTTATAAAGCAGAAACTAACACACCATTGTAAAGCAATTATACTCCAATAAAGATGTTAAAAAAAAAAAAGACTTGAACAGTTACTTTTCTAGAGGAGATATATAAATTACCAATAAGCACATAAAGTGAAGCTCAATGTCATTAGTTGTCAGGGAAGCTCAATATCATTAGTTGTCAGGGAAGCTCAAGTCAAAGTCACAATAAGGTAGCACTTCACACCCACTAGCTTGGCTATAATTAACAGCAACAACAAAAGAAACTGGAAAATAACAAGTGATGGTGATGACTTAGAGTCTTCATACATGGTGGGAATGTGAAATGATGCAGCCACTTTGGAAATCAGTGTGGCAGTTCCTCAATAAGTTAAACGTGGTTAACATACTATTAAACCATATGACCCAGAAATTCCATTCTTAAGTATGTACCTAAGAGAATTGAAAACAAGTGTTCAAACAAAAGCTTGCCCACGAATGTTCATAGGAGCGCTATTCATGACAGGCAAAAGGTGGAAATAGCCAAATGTCCATAAACTAATGAATGGATAAACAAAATATAGTATATCCATACAAAGGGATATTATTTAGCCAAGAAAAGTGAATGAAGTACTTATACACACTACAACAGAGATGAACTTTGAAAACATTATACTGAGAGAAGCCTAGCACAAAAGGTTTAATGTGTAATTCATTTATATGAAACATCCAGAATAAACAAATCCATAGAGACATAAAACAGATTACTGGTTGCCAGGGGCCAGGGAGCAGGAGGGGGATGGGGAGTGGATGCTTAATGTATACGGGGTTTTCTTCTGGGGTGATGAAAATGTTCTGGAACTAGATAGTAGTAATGGTCACACAACATTGTGTATGTACTTAATGCCACTGAATTATACACTTTAAAACAGTTAAAATGGTGAATTTTATGCTATATGTATTTTAACACAATAAAAACAATAAGATACTACCAAAAAAAACCCCAGAGACACAGATATTACAATAAAAGAAAATTGTGCAATATGTACAATCTCCCTCTTCTACGCTGAAATAATTAACAAAATATTAGCAAATAGAATCCAGCAATTTGTAAAAAGGATAATGCATCATGGCAACAACGTGGGATTTATCTCTGTATGCAAGAATGATTTCATATTTGAAAGGCATACAATGTAACTTATCACATTAACAAAAAAAAAAAAAAGGAGAAAAACCATAGTATCATCTTCATAGATTCATCGAATGCATTTGACAAAATTTAACACCCATTCAAAAACTTGCAGCAAACTAGCTGCATGTTTCTCCCTCTCCCATTTTATAGCTGGGAAAGCTGGAGCCCAGGAGGATTCCCTGGGGTCCAGCAAATGGAGCGGGGGTGAGGAGGTCCTGTTGTCTCCTCCTCATCATGGTTGCCCGGTAGCTTCATTGTGAACCCCTCTGGGTGTGGCATCTTCCAGCCGGCCACCATTCCCAGGCCACAGCTTTTCCAGGAAAGCTGTATGCACTCAGACACGTGGCCAGACATATATATGCACATGTTCACACACATCTAGACAATCCCAGAAATTCACACATGACACAGACACAGAGACAGTGTGGCAGTCCCATTCACACGGACACAGGCCACACTAGATATACACCACAGCAGGCATCCCAGACGCACACCTCCAGACACGTACTGGTACACCCAGCCCCACGTGCAAATGTACTTATGTCTGCACCACACGCTCACACACAATGATCCAGGCACAGATGGTCGCTGAGGTTCCTGCTCAAACAGACACGTACACCCACAAAGACATGCGCACAAGGACTCAGCCAGACGTCAGAGACACACACTGTCCCCCCTTGGCCACGACACTGACACAGGCACCACAGTCACACAGGCACACGCACTCCCACACAAGCACACAGACCTGCAGAGACAGCACAAACCACACACCCAGCCGCCCGCACGAACGCGGATGTGTTTGCACACTCAGACACCAGCGCACGCTGCACATGTGCTGAGAAACACTGTGCTCTCCCACGCACATGCGCACACACACGCAGACACACGGGTGCGCCCAGCACGCAGGCAGCGTCTCCAGCCCGCGCTTCCCGGGCCCGTGCTGCCACACAGTGGAGATGCATGCGGCATCCTCCCCGCGGCCCCGCACACCCTCCCCACCTCTGCCAGGGCAGTCACGTGGATGAAAAGACAAAACTATGGATGGGGCGGGGGAGGCGGGTAGTGAGGAAGGGAAGGGGCAGAAGATGAAATAATAATACTGCTGGGTTTGTTCATTTCGGTGATAATTAGCGGTGCATTCACGCCGCCTCACTGGCCGCTCCCGGCTGATCCCGCGTGATGGATGCCTGGTGGTGCTGAATGAAATTAGCATAATTTCATTACCGAGGGACCCGTGAAGAGGTTCAATTATAGAGCAATCTCATTAATACCAGGGCTTGTTAAACTAATAGAAAGAGACAGGCCCCGCAGCTCCAAGAGGTAGGCATGTGCTCGGAATGCAATTAATGCTGGAATCCCTCGTACCTGGGCCACGCCTTGCTTCTTAGGACCGGCCCCCAGTGCCCTGAAGACTTGGGCTCCCAGAGGGACAGGGGCCCTGAACTTGGTGGCCCAGAGCCTGATACATAGATGCCCATCAGAGAAGCAAAGCATCCAAGCTGGATCAGCCTTTCCTAATCTCGTAGTGGGCTACAGATGGGGAGACTGAGCTCCACGGAGTGGCTGACCCAAGGTCAGTGACATCAGAGGCAGCATGGGAGCAGGGGGGACATTCAGGCGAGGGGAGGTGATGCTCATCCCTGTTTTAGGGACTGGCCCCATGACAACCTCCCAGGAGCCTCTCCCACTGTGACTCAGTTTCTCCATTATTGTGAAGGCCCGTGGGTCCACTCGGCATCCCTTCCTGTCCTCATAAATCTTATCAGAGCAAATGCACCTGCTTCAGCCCTTCCCCAGCTGAAGCCAGCCACTTTAGCCCCCAGCTCCTCAAGAAGGGGGCTCTGTCGGGGCACTGCAGACTGAAGCCTTGGACCATTGGAGAAAGCAGAACTTCAGCACCGTTCCCTCCATCCCCACTTCCATCGAAGCCCTCCCACCCCGCACACCAAGTCTAAAGACGACCGAATCTAGAAGGCACAGCTGTCATTGAGGGAGGAACCATTGCTTTCTCCCTGAACCCTCAGGAACTGGATCAAGAGGCCGGCACGTTCTGCCTTCCACACAAGAAGGTTTCTTAGGGATGTCATAATCGCCCCCTTCTCCAGCTTCAGCAAAAAGGGGTCATGGTTGGCATTCAACTTCACTCACCCCTACCCAAGAACCTTTCACAATGACCTCATGCCCCAGCTCCCTTCCCAGCCCTGACATTGTGCACACACTGAGTTGGGTCATATGAATTTGCTGTATTTTTTATCACCTCTGTAATATTTGATTTTTTTTTCTGCAATTGTAAGTAAAACAGCACAAGTCCCGAAATACCCCCAAGCTGGAGAATGACTCACACTGTATATTACTGAACACATAAAAACATGCAGTGACTCAGAAGGGCCCAGCAGAAGAGAAAAACCCCACAAAAGGCCCCGCTGTTCAGATTTTAAAGGTAAAGGAGGAGGGCTACCCAATCGCAAACTCTGGCTCTGGCTGCTAACACTCGGCAAATGCCCATCGGTCCGTGGTGTGTTTGGGTTCTCTCTTTTCCTTTTTTTTTTTAAATAAATTTATTTATTTTATTTATTTATTTTTGGCCATGTTGGGTCTTCACTGCTGCGCACCGGTTTCTCTAGTTGCGGGGAGCCAGGGCTGCTCCTCGTTGCGGTGCGTGGGCTTCTCATTGCGGTGGCTTCTCTTGTTGTGGAGCACGGGCTCTAGGCGCGTGGGCTTCAGTAGTTGCGGCACGCGGACCCAGTAGTTGTGGCATGCAGGCTCTAGAGCGCAGGCTCAGTAGTTGTGGCGCACAGGCTTAGTTGCTCCGCGGCATGCGGGATCTTCCCAGACCAGGGCTCGAACCCATGTCCCCTGCATTGGCAGGCAGATTCTTAACCACTGCACCACCAAGGAAGCCCTCTCTTTTTCTAATGACATAATGAAGCCAGATAATTTCATAAGAGAAAGCCCCCTGGAGACCTTCACTTCTGTTTCAAAGTGCTGATGGGGAAGATGGGGAGGCGACATCAGAGACCATCTGGCCTTAGGACCTCAAGAAGCTGAATGTCCACAGGAAGGACTTCTGGCCACGCTGACACCCACCGCCTTGCAGGGGATCATGGCAGAGCCTGAGGTGGGGGACAGAACACAAGAGTAAGGATAGAGTGATGGGAAGAGGAACACGAGGCCCAGGATCCCAGGATCCTAGGACAGCCATGACCGCTGGTCCCCACAGGCACTCAATTGGACCTTGGGAGGGCGGCGTGTGGAGCTGCAGGGAAAGCAGGGGCCTGGAGAGCCTCTTCTGACCAAGAAGGGCTTTGGGAGCCACAGGAGGGGCAGCCAGCCCTGCAGAACCAAGAAACAGAAGAGGAAGTAGTGTCCTCAAGGTTAGGAAGGTAAGCACCGGAAGCGCTGGAAATTAACACCGGGATGCTGTGGTGAGCAGGGGCGGCGTGAGTGTGAGTGCGGTCCTCATCCATCACAGCAGAGAGTCAATAGATAATGCCTAAAACTGATGAATCAGGAAATAGTGGCAGACGTGCATTATTTAGAGATATGGGCAGTGCTCAGGACACCAGGCACGGAGTGAGTGTGGAGGCTCTGGGGAGCAGGCCTGCACCATCATGAAAGGAAGGAGGCTGGGCTTTGTGTGGGAAGCCATGCAGCACTATTTATTGATTGAAATATTTTCTTAAAGATCTGTCGCTTATACTCCTGGCAGCGGCTCCGCTTCACGCATCCTCGTCACCCTGAATGGTTTTAGTCATTCCCTGGGCACAAGAATGAGAGGGGCTGTTGCCTCTGTGCGTGTGTGTGTGCGTGTGTGTGTGTGCATGTGTGTGTGTATGTGTGCCCGCGTATACACGTTTGCACCTGTTCCGTGCATCTCGTAAATCACCGCTCTACTGGGCAGACAACCACCCAGACTTTTTCTCATCTGGGACTCAGGTTTTCTTATCATCATATTTGGAAGCTTGAGTGAGGGCCTTTCCCTTCTGACAGTCTGAGGCTTTGTGAGGATGAAGTTTAAAGCCAGAAGACCAAGATTCTCTTCCCAGTTCTGGCTGTGTGACCTTGAACAAGTCACTCACCCTCTCTGTGTCAGTTTTTCTCCTCTCTAAAATAAGCAGGCTAACTGCAGAGTCACCACGGGGATCCAGTGGAGGACAGTGGGTATGAGAGTGGCTTAGCTTCGCAAATCCATGGGGTTGTGTAAATCCGTGGGGTTGTGTAAGTCCGTGGGGTTGTGTAAATCTATGGGGTTGCTGCAGATGGATCCTCATTTCTCAGGCTCCAACTCAAATGGTGCATCTCTGCCTCCACGTTCTATTGCCTCCTTCCACTGTGTCTTCCTTCCTCTCGTCTCCTCCCCTACTTTGGGGGACCACTGGAAAGAAGTAGATTAAAAGCTTGAACTACAGTGACAGACCAGGGGATGGAGAGGAGCAGGCTTAGGCAGGGAGATGAACAGGAGGATGATGGGTGGATGGATGGAAGAGGAAGGGGCACCAAGTGTGACTCTGCGTTAATCAAGACCCTTTGGGCTGACTCACAGAACCCGATCCAAACTGGCTCAGGTGAAAAAGAGTGTTGATTGGCTTATTTAACTGGGGGCCCAATACCATCTTCAGGCATGGCTGGATCCAGAGGTTCTATCCTCAGAAACCTGTCTCTCTCTCCAGGTCTCAGTTCTGCTCTCCTCTGTGTCAGTTAAAACATCAGGGAGGCTTGTTCCAAGTGATGGGGAGGATGGTCTTTCCTGGTCTTACAGCTTCTGATTTCACAAGATCCTTTCTCTCCCAGCACCACTACCACTTTCCCCCAAAGGAACTCTGATTGACCCTCCTTGAATCACATGCCCAATTCTGGACCAATCACTGTTTCCAGGCAGGTGAGGTCTCCTGATTAGCTGGCTGGAATCACATGATCTGCTCTGGGGCAGAGAGGCAGGACCTGGAATTGACAGTTGCCACTGGAATCATGTGGAGGGGGGGAAAAGCAGTCCCCAAAAGAGAGAAAAGGGGAGAGGGCAGTGAAGGATAAATACCTGAAGGCCACTACCAGTGTCAAGGTTCTTAACCTGGGAATGAGGTTTGGGGATAGGAGGACAAGGCTATCCCTGATGCTCCAATAGGACTCTTCCCACCACTACCCCATTCTCTGCTGCAGCTATTCCTGACCTTGACCTGGGGTGGAAGAGGGTCCCAACGGGCCAGTTTATTGAGCACTCACTCTCTGCTAGGCACTTTAGCTGCACAATCTCATTAGATCCTTATTCCAAATCTGACTTATCCTTATTTTGCAGAAAAGGAAATCAAGGCTCAGAAAGGTTAAATAACCCACCTGGGACCACACAGTTAAGGAAATAGTGAGTGTGCATCAAACTCTAAGCCCTATGCTCTAACCACCAGGCTCAGCTGTGTATAAAATCTCATAGTTATTTACAAATACCTATGTAGTTCGTGGTTGGGGTCAGGAACTCTCCAGAGCACTCACTCTACATGCACCATCCCATTTAATCCTCATGTAATCCCATGAAGTAGATACTTTTGTTACTCCCATTTTACAGCTAAAGAAACAGAGGCACTGACAAATTAAGCAAATGATACCAGTGCCTGGCCAAGCTCCTTAAGGGATGTATCTGGTTGCCTTCCAGGCCCATGGTAGCCCAGGCAGGTACTGTGAGTTTTTGCTGAATGGCATTTATTCTGGCAGCAGAAAGCCCCGCAGAGAATTCAGCACACCAACTGCCCCAAAGCCCTGACATCAACTTTTCTGAAGAGGCCTCTCTCAGTGCCTCAGTTTCTTCATCTGTAAAAGGGCCTCAAACCTGGGGCAGAAATATGTTATTGCCTGAGGACAGGGGAAAAGGGGATGAGAGCCATAAAGGAAAAGAGAGACACAGCACCAAAGAGAGACTCACAAGGAGAGAGAACCACGTGGAACCCGGGTGGACGCACACAGCCTCGCTGCCGACCCCAGAGCACAGTGGGGCGGGGGTCTCCCAGCTGAGCAGGGGAGGGAGGAAACCCCAGGCTGGGTCTCTGCAGCGCAGCTCCCGTGCCTTCCCTGATGGCCCACTATCCAGCTGGCCTTCAGCAGGTCACTGTGGGGATAGATCTCTCTTCAGGACAGAGGAGAAGGGGCGGAAGAGGGGGAGTGCTTGCTTGAAGATAAAGACCAGACTTCAGGCCAGCCAGGGGTCCAGCCTCAGTCCCTTCCCCTAAGACCGCCCCTCCAGATCAGAAAAGCCCTTCTTGCCATCATGTCCACTCTCACACCCACCAGAGCTCCCCAGTCCAGAGCAGAAATATACACATCCCAGCCGACCTCATGGCTCTTCACTGCTTCTCCTCAACATCCCCCATCTCCCATCTCTACCCTAGAACAAAATACCCACACCACCCTACTCACCATGGGATGTCTGGCCTCCAGGCCTTTGATTCAGCCTGTGCCCTAAACATAGAACACCCTTCCCATCACCACTGCTGCCCCACAAAGCCTGGCTCAAGTTGGGACTGCAAGGACTTACCCAGACCCTGCCCAGCATGTTTTCTCTCCTCCACTTCCCCAAGCCTAGCTTCCATCACCAAGTCTGCTTCCTCAGAAATCCATCCACCCAAACCCAGCTATTACCTGAACTGTCTCCAGTTCCCCATCTGTGTGTCGGTTTCCACTAGAATTTCATTTCCGTGTCCATCTGCAAATGTAAATAATGATATCAATAGTAACTGTATCCTAGGGTGATTGTGAGGATTCAAATAAGATGATGCCACGTAAATTGCTTAGAACAGAGCACGACACTTCGTAAGAACTCAATAAATACTTCTACTATAGCTATTACTATTATTAGTACTGTGGTTACTACTACTTCTATCTAGGAGGGGATGGCTGACTGCATTTTCCAAAATATTTTCGGTCCATGTGCTCTTGAAGAACTTGTCACTTCCCACCAAGGGTTGGAGGGGAGAGAATGATGCTATATGACTGCTAAGGCTAGGATGTAAAAATGATACAGCTTCTGTCTCTGTCTCTGTCTCTGTCTTTCTCTCTCTCTCTCTCTCTTCACTCACCCTTGCAACCCAGGCACTGTGTTGTGAGGATGCCCAGGCCACATGGAGAGATCATATGGGGGTGTCCCAGCCGACTGCCCCAGTAACATCTCAGCCATCAGGCAGCATCAACCAGCAGACCCGTGTGTGAATGAGCCTTCAAATGAGACCAATTCCCAGCAGAAGAATGGCTCCCCAAAGATCTCTATGTGCTAATCCCAGAGCCTGTGAATATTTTTCATTCCATGGCAAAAAGAACTGCAGATGGAATTCGGGGTGTGGACCTTGAGAGGGAGAGCAGCCTGGATTACACAGGCGCGCCCCCATCTAATCATACGCGCCTGTACAAGCAAAGATTCTTTCCCCAGTGGCTGGAGAGACCTTCAAGGAGAGACTGGCAGAGACATGCAGCAGAGGAAGAGGTAGGAGAGATTTAAAGCAAGACAGGGGTGAGCCTGCTGGAAATACCTTTCCATACCTTTGGAAATGGAGGAAAGAGCTACCGGCCAGGAATACAGGCTGCCTCTAGATGTTGCAGCCCCCCAGCAAAGCAACGGGGACCTCAGTCCTACAATCGCAAGGAACTGAATTCTGCCAACCACCTGAATGAGCAAGAAAACAGATCCTCCCCTAGAGCCTCCAAAACACAACAGACAGCCCTGCAGTCCCTTGATTTCAGCCTTGGGACACTCCAAGTGGAGACCTAGCTGTCCCCACCAGAATTCTGATGGGTAAGAATGTACGATAATAAGTTTGTGTGGTTTTAAGCCTCTACATATGGGGTAATTTGTTCTGGCAGCAGTAGAAAATACAGCAGACTTGCAGTTTTGCTTCTGAGGCCCCAGACGTCACGGAGCAGAGGCAAACTGCCCCATTCCTGTGAGCAAATGCTTGTTCTATGGCACTGTGTTTGAGGGCAGGTTGTTATCACGCAGCCCTAGTAACTGGAACAGAATCTCCCCCACCCCCTTCCCAGAGGGGTCTGCTCTCTTCTCTGAACTCCCCAAGCCACAGTTTCTTCATCTGAAACATGAGAATAGTGACAATAAAGAGGCAGCTGGCATGTGCTGCCATAAAAAGGTACCATGCTGTGTTTCTAAGTGAACAATCGATGACCAATTTGCATTGTATGGCACCATTTTTGTGAAATTAAAACTTATGGATGCCACAATGAGATATATTGTCACACCCATTAGAGTGGCTATTATCCAAAAAACAAAGCCAGAAAATGGGTTAGCAAGGATGTGGAGAAATTGGAACCCTTATGCGTTGCTGGTGAGAATGTAAAATGGTGCAGCCACTGTGGGAAATGATATGGCAGTTCCTCAAAAAATTAAACATAGAACTACCAAATGATTCACCAGTTCCACTTCTGGGTAGATACCCAAGAGAATTGAAAGAAGGGTTTGAACAGATGCTTGTAGAGCCATGTTCATGGCAGCATTATTCACAATAGCTAAAACCTGGAAGCAACCCAAGTGTCCATTGGCAGATGAATGGATAAACAAGATATGGTCTATACATACAATGGAATATTACTCAGCCTTAAAATGGAAGGAAATTCTGACACACGCTACAACACGGATGAACCTCAGACATTATGCTAAGTGAAATAAGCTAGTCACAAAAATACAAATACTGTATGATTCCATTTAAATGAATTGCCTGTAATAGGTATAATATAGTAGGAATAATACTAGTCAAATTCAGAGAGACAGAAAGTAGAATGATGGTTGCCATGGTGTAGAGGGAGGGGGCGAGGGGAGTTACCATGGAATGGAATGGGTACAGAGTTTCTGTTTGGTATGATGAAAAAGTTCTGGAAATGGATGGTGGTGATAGTTGCACAACAATGTGAAAGGATTAATGTCACTGAAGTGTACACTCAAAAATGGTTAAAATGGCAAATTTTATGTTACATATATTCTACCAAAAATTTTTTAAACACCCTATGTGTGTACCTGTATTATGGAAAGCTTAAAAGGATGCATTCTGTATTGTCAAGGATGGGAATAAAGAGTGGGCATAGAATGGGAGGCATCTTTTACTTTATATACCTATACGTTGTTTAACCAAGTTATATAAGTAATAAGAGTTAAATCTGCAATAATAATACAAACAAATATGCATTTTTAAATGGTGACAGCAACACCCACTTCAAAGACATGATGTGAGGATTAACAACCTCGCTGCAGGAAAAGCACCTACCCTGGGCCTGGCACAGAGTTCTCACTCAAGGCACATAAAATCCTCTCCCTTCCTTTTCCCTGTCCTGAGCCTCTCCGGGCATCCAGAACAGCCGCCAGAGGGTTGACACTGGGGGACATAAACATTCAGTCCGTGTCCATCTCACTGTCCGCAGCAGCCAAGACTGAGGAAGGGTCCACCCCAGGAAGCACACCCCAAGCCTGGTGATCCCATCTGATCATGACTCTGGGAAACCATCTCCACCTCTGGAATTTAGCAGGAGGCTTGAGTCTTGAGAATTGGAAGGAAAACATGATCCTTTCTAGGGGCCACATCATTAAGTGCAAAAATTGCTGCCTTCTGGATCATTCTCAGAGACCACCCTCTGGGTACCTGTTTTCTGTTAGAATCAGAGTCTGTTTCTGGGCCTGTGCAGACTCAGCCTCTCTCTGTAGCTACATGCCCAGTGGTTGTGAGCATGGGCTCCAGAGCAGGGGGAGATGAGGATTTGGAAGCCAGTTCTGCCACTTACCTGCTTTGTAATCTTAAGGTACGTAACCACGCTGTACCTCAGTTTCCTTATCTATAAATTGGGAATAATAATGGTACCACGTCACAGAATGTTTTGAAAGGTCAGTAAATAATACATGTATAGTTCTTTGGAAACTGATAAACAGCAAGGCCTGAATAAATATTTACAGAATGAATTACATTATTTTTGAAGTGGTCCTAACACGCCATAGTGGATTGGTGGCTACTGACAGTTTTACATAACAAACCCAGAAGTACACTATTCCATTGATCTTTTGAACCACTCCAAAAATAAATGTAGGTGATCTTCTGAAGTCTAAAAATCCCAAAGCTATAAAAGAAAAGTAATTTTTTATCATCAAAATTTTTTTGATGCTATGAAAATTAAAACTTGTTTTTTGGCATCAGATAAACAAAATCAATTTAGACAAATAATAGATTTGGGGAAATATTTGCAATACAGAAAATTGAAGGTTAATATTTATAATATACCAATGAGCTGTTAAAAGGAATTATTTTTCAATTTTAAATTGGGATAAGTACATGAATAAGCAAATCACAGGAGAGCAAGTCCAAAAGGTCAACAAACATATGAAAAGATGTTCAAACTCTGGGCTATGTAAATTGAAATAACAAGAGGATATTATCTTTCAACCATCAGACTGGATTATATATTTTAAGTGATGTAACATCTACTTCCAGAAAGTTGTGAGAAAATGGGTTCCCTTGTTCAAATCTAGAAAATGAGAATTATTTCAGGCTTTATGAGAATTATTTCCAGAAAAGTCATAATAATGTAAAAATACATATATTCTTTGATGTGGCACTCTCTCTCCAAGAAATATACCTTATAAAATAAAAACTCTGGTACCTAAGAATATACATGTGTTTGTCACACAATTGTTCACCATGACAAGACACTAGCTGCCCATCAAATCATCAATGGATGGACATATCCATCTTATGCAGCCATAAAAATGAATGGATTAGAGCCGTGGCAAAATTAGAGGGATTTATTCAAGATACTGAAGAGTAAGGAAAACAAAAAGCAGGAAAATATGTATAAAAATAATCCCATTTTTGGTAAAATAAATACAAACTCCAAATTCATGCAGCTATGTAAATATTTGTGTTTATGAAATAAAAATTACTAAAAACATAAATGCAAAAAAGCATATGCTATTTTTAGATACATATTTACACATGGAAAAGTATAAACATGTTCTGTCTAGAAGACTAACCACCAAAATAGTGAGAATCCTGGTCTCTGAGTAGTTGGGGAAGGGGCGGTTAAATGACATTTAGCTTTATTTGTAATACCTTATTTCTTTGATGAAAAGCAAACTATAAGCAAATATGAGAAATGCTAACAGCTGAGTGGTGAGAGTAGGGATGTTTGCTACATTATTCTTTAAAATAAAAACAAGAAAGTGAAATAAATCTAACTATACATTCTCAGTCGATTCAGGCTGCTGTAACAGAATACCATAAACTGGATGACTTATTAAAAATACAAATTTATTTCTTACAGTTCAGGAGGCTGAAAGTCCAAGATCAAAGCACCAGCAGATTCAGAGTCTGGTAAAAGTCCACTTCCTGGTTCATTTACCACTGTCCTCTCACTGTAATCTCACGTGGCAGAAGGGACATGAGAGTTTTCTGGGGCCTCTTTTATAAGGGCACGATTTCCATTCATAAGGGCTCCACTCTCATGACCTAATCACTTCCCAAAGGCCTCACCTCCTAAAATCATTACCTTGGGAGTTAGGATTTCAATGTATAGATTTGAGGGGAACATAAACATTCAGTCCGTTCCACATTCATTATATAATGAGATGTCATCAAAAGCATCTGTTATGAGGGCAGTCCATAGATCCACCACATACAGTTTCCCCATCTATACAATGGGCATAGTGATAATACATATAACAGGTTGTTGAGAAGGTCAAATGAAAGAATACTTGTAAGAGAGCCCAGCACTCAGCCAATGTCAGTGAGCCCTATCTCCCCAGGCACTTGTGTAGATGTTTGCAAAGATACTTTGGTGCCCCTCCCAGGGGCCAGCTGATAATTTGGCCCAAGCATGGGGGCCTTGATGGTTGATCTGAACTCTGGGGCATTCTCAGAAGGCTAGAGGAAGAAAGAACATACAGGAAAGCAAAACTACAGACAATATCTCTTACAAACACGAATCTAAAAATCCTCAATAAAAATATTAGCAAACTGAATACAGTAACATATAAAAAGAATTATACACCATGACCAAGTGGGAGTTATCACAGGAATGCAAGGTTGGTTCAGCATCTGAAAATCAATTAATGTAATACAGCATATCAACAGAATAAAAAACAAAAATCACATGATCATCCCAGTGGACATAAAATAAGCTTTTGACAAAATCCCATAGCTTTTCTTGGTAAAAACATTCAACAAACTAGTAATATACGGGAACTTCCTCAACCTATTAAAGGGCATCTACAAAAAACTCACTGTTTAACATTACACTTAATTGTAAAATATTGGATGCATTCCCTCTAAGATTAAGAACAAGGCAAGGATGTCTGTTCTCACTACTTCTATTCAGTATTGTACTGGAGGCTCTAGCGAAGGCAATTAGGCAAGTAAAAGAAATAAAAGGCATTCAGATTGGAAAGGAAGAAGTAAAAACTAACTCTATTCATTGATGACATCATCTTGAACGTAGTAAATCCTAGGGGATCCCCTAAAAACTATAAGAACTAATAAAAGAGTTCATTAGGTTGCAGGAAATAAGATCAATACATAAATATCAACTGTATTACTATATATTTGCAATGAACAATCCAAAATGAAATTTTTAAAACAATTATATTAACAATAGCATTAAAATGAATAAATTAACAAAAGAAGTACAGACTTGCACACTGAAAACTACAAAATATTGTTGAAAAACATTTTAAAAGATCTAAATAATTGGAAAAACAACCCATGTTCATAGTTTGGAAGACTTAATATTGTTAAGACAGCAATTTCCCAACCTGATCTACAGATGAAGTGCAATCCCCAGCAGAATCCCAGATGACTTCTTTATAGAAATTGACAAACTGATTCTAAAATTTATATAGAATTGCAAGGGACCATGGTGGATAGCAAAAACAATCTTGAAAAAGAACAAAACAGAAAGACTCACACTTCTTGATTTCAAAACTTACTACAAAGCTACAGTAATCAAGACAGCACGGTACTGGCACAAAGATAGACATACAAGTCAAACGGAATAGAATTGAGAGTCCAGAAATAAACCAACACATCTATGGTCAGCTGATATTTAACATGGGTGCCAAGACCATCCAATGAAGAAAGAATAGTCTTTTCCACAAATGGTGCTAGAACAACTGGACAGCCACAAGCAAAAGAATGAAGTTAGACCCTTACCTCACACTATATATATAAATTAATTCAAAATGGATCAAAATCTTAATGTAAGGGCAAAACTATCAATACAAAACTCAGAAGAAAACAAGGGGTAAATACTCATGACTTTGGATTTAGCAATTCCTGCCCTTTCTCATTCTCTCCTCTCTGATGTGGCTTGGTACAGTGCATGGCATAGGGTAAGTACCAAGAGAATTATCATTGAATGACAGCGTTTCCCTCCAGGAGTAAGATGAATAATTAGAACCCACAGCCCCCGCCCTGACATGTGCTCTGCATGTATGAACTCAGACAGTCTTCACAAGAGCCTCTAAGATAGGGGCTACTGTTAGACCCACTTTACAGATAAGGATACTGAGGATCAGAGGAGTTCAGCAACTTGCCCTGAGTTACACAGATTTGACAGCTGGAATTTGACTCCAGGCCATCTGGTTCTGGAGCCCATGCTCTCCAACATCATACTCTACCACCTCTCACAAAAATAGGAATCTGCACAGCCTGTCTAGATGCTTGTCCTCCAAGCAAAGAGAGGAGATCAGGGTTCTGGTCCCAGGCTGCCCTTCACACACTAGGCATTCAGAGGAAGTCCTGTCTCCTCACTGGACCTCAGTTTCCCCATCCCAACAGTGAGCAGGTTGGACTGGATAGTCTCAGAAGGCCTTTCCAACTTTGAGCTTCTGTGAAGTGGACAGGAGCCCACGTGAGCCTTCAGGGCCACAAAGAGCCCTGTTAGCTGCACTGTCCCACCTCGATGCTGACTTAAGAGAAACAAATCTTTGTTGGCAGGATGGCCCACAGGGGAACAAAGAGGTGCAGGCTAGGTGGGAGTTTGGGCAAACAGGCCCTCTGGGTGGAGGAGGAAATTAGGGCAGTCTGTTTGGAGTACAGTTTTGCAGCATGTATCAAAATGCAAGACCGATTCCCCTTCTAAGTCTCCATCCTACCAGAATGCACTCACCCGCCCACCAAGACACACCCAAGGATGCTCACTGCTGCATCATCATCTGTGATCTTGACAGGCTGGAAATAGACAGAAGGTCCCTCCATGGGGAAGTGGTTAAATCAATCACAGACATCCCTCCTCTGAAATCCTCTGCAGCATTTCACAAGAAAGGGTGGGTGTGTATGTCCTGCCATGAAAAGGAGGTCATCAAAATATTGTTGAGTGAAAAAAAGCAAGAGCAATACGTTTAGTATAATCACATTTGTATTGGGAGAAACACTTAAAGACATGCATGTGTATATGGATATTGATATAAATGCAGAGAGAAAGGTCTGGAAGGACGGACACCTAACCTCTGGGGCAGGGAGCAGGTCAGAGCAGGTTGCTGGTGGGCTCTTTCCTTTGATGGCCTCTACACTATTCCTGTATTGTATGAATTTCTTACTGTGCAAAGGTATTCATTTTTTTCCGTATAAATTTTTTAAACAAACTAAAATGCAAAAAGAAAACAAGGAGTGGGAGCATGGCTGGTGCCTGCTTCATTTTCTCCATGGCATTTTTCCTCACTTAACATGCTCTGTGCAGAACTTTTTCTTGCCTTAGTTATTGTCTGTCCCCCCACGAGAATATCAGCCTCATGGGGGCTGGAATTTTTGCCTAGGATAAAGCCAGGTATGTATTACACACTTAAATAATGTTTGATGAATGAATGAATGATCTCTCTATCCAACCTCAAATGGAACTGAGACCAAGACACACACACACACGCATATCCATCAGTGCTGTGGGCTGAACAAGGTCCTTACTGAAAGCTCTTTCACTCTTCATCTTTTCTGCATTCCATGGACTCCACCTGACAAGAACCAGTGCAGAAGCCCCTCTCTCTGGAAGCCTTCTCCTCTCATCCAATGATTTATTCTGCAATCCAGCATTGAGCATTGGCTGCAGGCCAGGCTTTGAGCTGGGTGCTGGGGACACAGCAGAAGGCAGGACTGACATGAATCCTGTGCTCAGAGCATTCACAGTTGTGCCAGCCTCACCCTTTCCCGCCGCGATGCGGATTCTGCTCTGCACGTTCAGGACAGCACCTCACACCACCTTCTACCGGACTAAGCGGCCGGGAGCCACAAAGTGGCTGACTTGCCATTTGGCGGGGACATAAAGAGGCCTCCTGTGTCACCCAGCACACAGAGTAAAAGGGAGCAGAGTGAATGCCCGGCTCCCCCAGGACACTCATCCTGGTTTACTTGCTACTCATTTACCCATACAGGCTAATTCTAGTGAAAAGATAAAAGCTTGTTTCTCCATAACAGAGAGCCCCAAGGTAAAAAGCCAACTGCTAATGCTGGGGTGGGAATGAAGACCAAGAAGCAGTTTAAGAAAGCAAAACATGGGGTAAGTTAAAAGGCACAATGTTACATGAATCGAGGCAGGAAGCAGTGTTGAGTCCACCATTGCTCCAAATGGAGATAGGAAATAGCAAATCACAAGGCTCTTTGGGTGAAGGGCTCCAAAGATGGGGAAACAGCTCATTAAATAAGAAAGAAAACTTGAGGCAAAGTTTAAAAGGGGCAGAATTTGTTTCAATACCATTATTCAATCATCTGGTGACTGACCAGTCACTGAAATGACTCCGTTATATTTTTCTTATGGGGGGGGTGGCACTCCCCCATAAGAAATGTTGTGCTATGGCACCCCCCATAGAATGTTGTGCTCAAATGATGCATCCTTCCTGAAGGTGTAGGGGGTGAGAGGGAAGAACCCATAGAAAAGACGTTCATAGCACTATTGCCTGAAACCGCAAAGAATTGGAGAAGTTTAAATGTCAAAAAAAAAAAACAAAGCCCCTGTAAGCCACGGGGCTTCATCCACTCCATGGAATATAGGCAATCTCTAGAATAAAGGTCTCATAAACTGTGGAAATGTGTTCTCCTGGTAGTATTCTAAGTGGAGAAAAAAGCAGGATACAAAAGGCTATCTGGCTGAAAGAGCAACTTTAAAAACCATACCTTCACAAGGACAGACGAGAGATAGCCTGGAAAGACCCTTAAAATTTGAGAGATTGTAAATGACTTTTTTGTCTTTTATTTCTATGGCTGTTGCTACAGTATCGTTTGTGCAATTAGAAATGCTGAAATCAAAGCCAAGCCGGTTAAGGCTACTCATAACTCAGATTTAAACAATCACGCACTGAACCCTGAGCAGCAAGTCTCTGGCTGGTCCTGAGCTAGGATTTTAGGACCCTGGAGACAGACATGGAGCCTGTGCTTGAGAAACTCACAATCAGGGATGGGAAGGGGGAGCTAGAGCCTAAACAGATCATCATAACAGAGTAGCAAGACTTTGAGCATGATGGGCACAAGAAATAATAATGGTAATATTAAGAAGAATAATGATGGGGATGATGTCCAACATCCATGTATTAGTCAGGATAAACTAGAATATGCTGCAGTAACAAACAAACCTGCAATCTCAGTGGCCAAGGTCTACTGCTTGCTCATGCTTGTTCATTGCATGCTGGCATGGGGAGGAGGGGGAGGCAAGCAGGAGGAGATGCTGCTTATTAAGTTACTAAAAGACCTGGTTACTAAAAGACCCAGGCAAGTGAAGCAGCCTCCATCTCAAAAGTTGCTGGTCACTGTGCCGGAGAGAAAGAGAGTTCAGGGGAGTCTTACATCTGCAGTTAAATACTCTAGCCCAGGAGGTGACACCCATCGCTCCTGCAAGTAATTCAATGGCCACAGCTACTTCCATGCACTCATCTTCGGAGGCAGGGGCAGGAAGTATAATTCTACCATGCTTTCACAAGGCGGGGGCCAGAAATCTTTACTAAACTACCTTCATAACTGCCATGAACACTATTTCTGGTACTGTTCAAATGCATTACATATATTAGCATATTTAATTCAGATAACAGGCATAAGAGGTACGGACTATAATCCCCATTATAAAATTGAGGAAGTGCTGCCCAGAGAAATGAAGTAATATACCCGAGGTCACAGTGTAAATGTTAGAACTGGACTTTGAGCCCAAGACTCTGGCTCTAGAATTGGACCTCTTAACCACATCACTCTACTAATGAACTCAAAGGAAGAAAAGCTCTTGGGGGACAGGGGCCGGAAGGTGGTCTGGGGGAGTGATGCTTGAGATGATGATCAAAAAGCCTTACCATTGCCAACACTCCACAGTCTTGAAGGATGCTCTCACACCATATCGGGTATCCAGTATTCTTGCCAAAAGTGCATAACCTGAATATAATCAGGAGGAAATGATCAGACAGACCCCGAATGGAGGGATGTTCTACAAAGCAGCTGCCCTGAATGCCTCAATATCACCGTTGTGAAAGACAAAAAGGGGAGGGAGGGTGGGGGCTGAGGCCCTGTCTGGATTAAAGGAGACACATGGGTGAATGCAACCCTTGCTTCTCAGCCGGACACTGTATTGGGGGGGAAAATGCTTTAAAGACCTTTACTGAGACAATGGGTGAACTTCGAATATGGACAGTATGTTAGATAACCGTATGCTGTCAGCATTAACTTTCCTAAATTTGATTATTATAGTTGGATATGTAAGGGGAAGTGCCTGGTTTTAGATATTCCCTGAAATATGCAGGTGTGTGAAGGGTCATAATACCTGTACTCTCTCTCAAAGGAGCCAGCAATAATCATAAGAATACTATGTACACACAGAAAGAGAGAGACAGCAAATGTAGCAACATGCTAGCAATTGGTAAGTAAATATGGGTGACAGTAAACAGGCATTCACTGTATATTCTTGCAACCTTATACAGGCAGGAAACTCTTCCCCCCAAATGTATTTTTAAATAAAAATTGCCATCTGCCTTCTGTCCTGTTCATGCTGTGTGTGTGCGTGCATGTGTGTGTTGTGTTCACCATCCGGTTGGTGACATGGGCAATCCCCACCCACTGGCTACCCCTTTGAGGACTGACTCACCCTATCCCAGTCGGTCTGAGCAGGTGCTCAGGGCTGTGGCCACCCAGCTCTGACCTTGTTACTTGTTAGATTGACAGGAGGGGTTGCAAAAATCACATTGCCCAGAATGGTGGAGAACGGGGGCCAATTTTGCAAGCAATTTATCCAAAAGTGTGCGTGCCCCTGGGCCTGCCCTTACGTGTGTGTTTGAAGGCATGGGCTTATGTGAAGTGCATGTACATGAGAAATAAACAAACTGTTTGTACTGCACGGTGGGCTTCCCACACTCAGGGATTGTTAATGTCGCTTCTTCTGTCCTCCCAAACCCCTCTGAGAGGCAGAGTCCTGTCACTGGTGGCAGCTCTATCCGGAAACTCCTTGCCCAGACCCAGTGCTTAGCAGGGTTGTAGAATGAATTAACCTCCAGTAACCCTGCCTGCAGGGTTGGCTCCATAATCTCTGGAGCCCTGTGCAAAATGCAACTGCAGAGTCCCTTATTCCAAGATTATTAAAAATTTCAAGACAGTGACAGCAGAGCATCAGACCAAGCGTGGAGCCCTGCTGAGCATGGGCCCTGCACAAGTCACATGCTCATGATGCCAGCCCTGCCAGCCAAGCCTCCTCACTTGGCCTGACCCTGGCCACCCGCCACAGTGCTGGGCCCACCTTCATTCATTCATTCATTCAGTACAGGTTTATTGAGTGTCCACTCCACCCCAGGGACTGTTCTACACGCTGGGGATGCAGCAGTGAACAGATAAGTCCCTGCCCGCATGGAGCTTACATTCCGGAGTGGGAGACGGACAAGTCAGAAAAATCAATATGTCCTATGTCAGACACTGAGCAGGGCTAAGAAGCAGAAACAAAGCAGGAAGAGACACATGAAGTATGAGGCAGGGCCGGGGAATGGGAATGCCGGTAAAGAGGTAGGATAATAAATAGAGTGGGCAAGGAAAGCTTCACCACATAGGTGACTCCTGATTAAGGATCTGAAGGAAGCGAGGGACTGATCCAGGCCCATGGAATTGGGGGTGGGGGGACATTCCAGGGAAGGAGAACAGGCAGTGCAAAGGCCCTGAGGCAGGAGCATGGCTGGAGTATTCGAAGAACAACAGGAGGCCGGTGTGATTGCGGAGGAAGGAGCCAGAGGGGTAAAGTAGGAGGTGAAGTCAGAGAGGAAGGCGGGAGTGGGACAGATGATCAGGGCCCTGTTGGTCATGGCTAGGAGTTTGGTTTTTACTCCAAAGAGAAAAGGGAAGCCAGAGGAAGGTTTTGAGCAGAGGAATGACCTGGCCTGACTAATGTTCCCAAAGGATGGAACTCGCTGCTGAGTGGAGGAGAGTGGATGGGGGCTGGGGAGGCAGGTTAGGAGAGGCTGCCCTTCCCCCACCATGCAAGGTTCTAGCCCAGGCTGTTGGCCCAGTGACCACACCTGTGACTCTCTGTGGCTTCTGCAGCCAGCACTTAGAGGGCAGGAGGTACTGGGAATTACCCAAAAAGCAGCCCTCAGCCAGTGACAAATGAAGCTGTAGATAAATACGCCAGCTTCCTCATCTACAGGTAAGACATTCTGGAAGCGCCCCCTACAGCTCTGCCCCCCCCCCGCCCCGTGCCCCAGTAGGACTGCACCCCAGGTGCCCATGGAGGTCACCTGCTTGATAACATACCCCTAGGGTCTTCCTTCTCTTCCCTGCCATCGCTTCCTGGATCACCTCCCAAAGAAACCACTTGCCCCTAAACCCTTGTCTCTGGGAGACTTTTCGCTAAGACGGAAGGACGGCAGGACCGTGGTGAGAGCGGAAGGAGGCTGGGGAAGGGAGGGCATCACAAATGCTGAGAAGGGGTCAGACTCCGGTTCCACTGCGGACAGATTTAAGACTAACAGGGCGTGGGTCTATAGGCTCAAGGCACCTGTCTTCACCCCTGCCTGTGTGTCTTTGCCCCCCAAAACAGGCGCCCAGGCCTGAGGGGGGCTCAGCCTCTGGGGAACCAGGAGGCCGGACTGTGGCCTGGACACAGGCCCTCAGTGCCCAGCCGCCAGCCCGTGTCCTGCGGGGCGGAGGGGCTGAGGCTTCGGGAGTTAATGAGGTCCCAGGCTGCAGCACACCCCGCTGAAAATGACAAACGAACAGCATTACAGCCCGTTCCCACAATTACTATCAGTTGGCTGTAATATAAATATGCAAATTCCCTGGGCTTGAACTTTAACACCCTCTGTAGAGACCATTCATCTCTTTAAAGTATTAATTTAAGTTGTAAAAGGGCCCATACATCACCGCGTGTCATTTTGAAAACAAATATTAATCAATTTTACCCTCGGAATTGCTGCGGCGGAGGCGGTCCCCATTACTGCGGAACAAGGCGGCGGCGGGGAGAGATTTACATATTCATCCGAGCTTAAGGAAGCCGGTGATAATGCAAGAACAACCCCGAAACTTGGGCCTCCAGACCTTATCTGCGTGCCCCCGCCGGCCGGCTCCGCTTGAGCATTCGCGGCACCGCCCCGCATTGCAAATGAGGCCCCGAGCTATCTGGATAACCTTGAACGCCGGACCGTACGCGAAGGCCTCTCCCCACTTCTCTCCTCCCAGAAATGACAAAGTACTGGAAAAGGTTGGGTTCGCCCGGCCGCCCTCCCCAAACAGTAGAGGGACAACTCTGGCTTCTGGGGTCCTGAGCAGGACTGGTAACTGAGCTACGTTTTCTCTTCCGCCACCCGCCAGCCTTCAGAACCAGGAAACAGGAGGACGCCCCAGCCTTCAGCGGTGGGGAGTATCGAAGGTGGTTCTTCTGGGGACAGAAACGGGCTTTGGGGTCATGGAGTCCTGACTTTAAAAACTGATTCTGCATGTCCACGCTGTGTAAACTTGCATGGGTTGATTTGGCGTCTCTGAGCCTGTTAACATCATCTGAAAAATGGACCTAGATGTTAACGATCTCGACTCATAGAGTCGTTGTCAGGATTAGAAATTATCTATGAGAAGCACCCAGCACAGAAATGTATACAGTCAGTGCTCAAATTGCATTATCCACAAGTCTTATTATCCTCAATTATTGTCCCCTCCTCATCAGCCCCTGCTTCCATTTCTCCATCCTTGCCTTGGAAGTGGGTTTAGAGGGACAGGAGACTCCCTCATCCCCAACCCTGCCAACTTCCACAGTCTGAGTCAAATAAAATCTCCTGCCACCTGCCTGGATATCAGCCACTTCTTTACAAAAAGACAGGTCCTCCACAAAGTCCCTGGAATGAAATGCCAGTCTCGGTGAAAGGATAATGGCCCCCAGTCCACAAGGCTCTGACCCACCTCGGCTTCCCCAGGAAGATAACGCCATTCTCAAGCCAGCCTCCTGAAGCGGGGTTCACAGGCAGGTGTGAACCCCTGTTCAGCACGAGGCTGCCACTGTTCCCTGGTCAAGCCAGCAGAGGGCGCATCACACCTGTCCGGGGGGACCCTCCTTCTTTCCCAAGGTGTCCCATAGTGGCCTGCACACGTGTGTGGGCACCCACTGCATCGCGTGAGTTTACACGCACCCTCGGGCACAGAGGACACCCCCTGTGTGATCCACCTCCACATCACACCCCAGAAAACCCCACCTCCTTTCATCTGCCCTCCTGCAAGGTGGGGACAGGTCTTCCCTGATGGACTCACTGGGTGGAACTGTGTACAGCCGAAGGGTTCTCTGGGAAATGTTACACTGGCCAGGAAATATTTTCCACCACCCTCTGGGAATGTTGCGTATCAGCCAACATCAGACATTCGCTGGGGGAGCCACACATGCTGGCTCAGGTGAGGAACAGAAAGAGCTCCCTACCCTCTCCCCTGTGCAAGAGAAGCTTATTGCATCACTTCTAAGCCTGGGCAGGATTCGGGATCACTCACGGATACAATGAAACTCCCACCTCACAGGTGTCTCTGAACCACTCCAAGCATGTAACACACATGGATGTCGAATCACATGTAAGCATGTGCACATCGACATGTTGAACCACGTGTGTGCATGTGTATATTGAACCACACATACATACGAGGATTTGCACATGTATGTGTTGGGCCACATGTAAGTGTGCACACATTTGTGTTGGACTACAAATGTGTAGTGTGTACAAATGTGTGTGAATGTGTGTGCACTTGTATACATCGGTCCCCATGTAAGCATCGTGCATGCTAGGGTGTGTGTTGAATCACAGGTAAGTGAATGTACACGTGTACGTTGGTCTGTGAGAATAAGTGCCAAAGATGACAACCAGAGATAACAGGAAAAAATGAAGCACCGTCAAAGCCAAAAAATAAAAAGAAAGAAATCCTTATTCAAAACACCCTACATTCAGATTTTTAATTCACCAAACATCCATCCCACAAATGTTTATTAAGGATCTAATAAGTTTCAGGTAAACGTCCAGTCAGGATTTCCAAGGGCTGTGTTATGAGGAGTAGAGCCGGCAACTGGAGTTTTCATCAAACCTAAGAAGAAGCTCTAGGCTATGAATAAGAGTATGTTTTGATAAAGTGAAGAAATCATAAGCACATCCTTTAACCTCTGCCCTGCAACTTTGAAATTAACTTGGTTGTTCCCTGATACTTAAGGAAATCCCAGGATCCTGAAGGGCAGTGATAACATAAAGGTGGAAAATTTCAGAGAAGAGGTGTTTTTTTTAAAAGGACAGCGTGGGGTTTTTTTCCTAAATGGAACACTGAAATAAGTTGGCCTCTACCAGGAGATCTATCTTCAGGCACAATCCATATTTCCACACAGGCCCAGAGTCCCTTGTCAGTATATCTCCAAGTTCCAGGAAGTAAATTACCTGACAAGCTGGACGGCAAGGACAGTTACCTTGGACGAGTTACTTACGGTGCTTCCACTTCCTCACTTGTAAAGCAGGGATAGCATCACTACCTGTCTCACAGCATTGTTGTGAGGATAAAACCTGTCTAAAACAGTCCCTGGTACGTGACAAGCACTCAGCAATGTTAGCCGTCATTCATCGTCATCATCATACTTAATCGAAGCCAGCAGACACTTTATTTTATCGACAGAGTGGGGTTTTAAAATTTTTTTTTAATTCAATGCCAACACTAAAAGTTAAAACAGTTGACATAAAAATTCAGAATTCCGGTTCCTCTTTAAAAATCTAAACCTCTAGGTCTGCCAGGCTTGCATTCACCCCTGGCAATATTCAGCTGCAGATGAGCAGTGGTAGTGCCCTCCAGCTTGCCACAATGCCCGGCCTGCTCGCTCATCTCCACTGCTGCCTGGCCCCAGTACGAGAGCCTTGACATCCTACTCGCTCCCCTCGTAAACAGATAAGAAGACGGAGGCCACAGCTGGGCCCCAGCAGCCAAGTGCACCCACCCAACCCCTGGCCAAGAACCCTTTCCACCCTCCCCTCCTAAATTCTTCTGGGTCACAAGACCAGAGGGAGGCTGAAATCTCAGCTCCAATTTTTCAAAGCTCTAAGAGACCGATTGCCTCCCTCCGTTACTCATTATAATGGGATTTCTAAAGATGGATGGGGCCACGAGTTTAGGGTGGAGCTGGGGTTGTTGCAGGACGGTATGGCTTGTCTGGAGTTTAACGTTTTAGCCTCTCTTCCGCGTTCTTTTGCATTTAACGTATTACCAATATTAAGGCAAAGTCGACCTATTAGACGATTACACAAGGGAGCCCAGCTGCTACCATAAAGCCAATGAAGTTATGACAGCAGGGCCCGGGAGGAATCAAAGCTGAGTAAAACCTGTCGAGGTTGCTGACAAATGATGATAAAGTGATCTCTCGTGCCAGCGCTCGATGGAAATTGACAAGGTGAGCCTCCTCCCCTAATGAACAGATGCAACCCTTGCTCCCAATGAAATGCACGGCAAGTTTAATCTCCATGAGCATCAAAAGAAATTTGCTCCCACGTTTAGAAAGGACACAGACACGTGGGCAGGAGGCACGGCGTTCATAGAAGGGACCCTGGTGTGTGGTGTGGGGTGACAGCAAAGGTGCTGGGGGCATCCCCATATACAGTATCGCCGATGCACCTGCCTAAAAATACATCCATTGCCCACCTCTCCGGCTCCCAGGACAGAAACTGAGGCTCAGATGGCACCTACGTCACAGGGACCCAAACCACTCAGAGAGCAACTGTCTCCACGACTCCTGGTAAATGTACCGAGCTCTGGATTCTTACAATGTCAGTTACAGAACAATACCAGCCTGCCAGACAAGACGCATTAGAGGGACAAGGCGGATGGGGTGGGGGGAGGGGAGACCCCCCAACTCCCGGAATACAATGCACCAGCTGCACATTAATAAATATGTAATGTTTGATTAGAAATATGTATAGTATTTTTCCCTCCCCAAATGCCGGCTCGCCCTTAGGCGGAAGACGGGATCTGGCCCACACTGACGGGTTTCTTTCTTGCTTGCTTTGAAAATACAAACTCAAATGTTTTCCTGTCCCAGCTGTTTCCCATTGTTGCTGTTTATCAGCTTGAAGGATGAACAGTGGAATAAAAAAAAAAAAACAGGCTTGCATTTCAAATGTGCCAGTCAGTCACTCCATTGTTCAAAGAAGAAAGCTTAATTGTCTGTGCTGGCAAACTTCTTTTTGGTGAATGTCCAGGTTTTAAGAAAAGCTATTCAGCTGTGCAATTTGTTTAATACATGCAGAGAAAAGCATATCAAATCCCACGTTTTCTGGAAAAAAATTAAATAAGGGGAAAAGAGGAATTTGGGGGAAAGAACGAGTCACACATTGAAGTTTTCCAACTTGCCTGCACTGGGCACAGTTTTCTCCTTCCTCTAGGGAAGTCTTAGCTTCCACGGGGACGCTCCAGGGAGTCCCACCCCGCGGTCAGGCTTGGTGCAGACAAGCGGCACCAGCAGATTGCACTGGCCAAAACCCCACCTTCCCTGCCGATTGCATCAACTTCTGTTTGAACAGCTTCTGCTTTCTAGGAATGAAGTGCAGACACAGCCAGCAATGCTCCTAACGTATCTGGAAAGTTTATTCTGGAGCCCTCTCCAGATTTAAAACTACGGAGAGAAAAGGTTCTATGGCTAAGGTTAGTTATGCCCAAAGCAGACAAGGCCCTGTCACCACAGATCAGCCAGATCCTGTCAGGTGGACACACAGGTGCAGGCCTGGGTGCCCCCCACAGACACCCACCTAGGGGTTGGCGGAATCTATGGTTGCCTGTGAGGGGAACCCACGCTGTCTAGAACAGAAATGCCGTTTACGAGGCGGCATGGCCTTCTGCTTGGGTTGAAATTGCTCAGCTTATCTTCCAAAGGAACCCAGCCCCGAGAGGCTTCCACGTTAAAGGAGGACGCCAGGGACAGGAGAATGATTACAGCATCAGTATCAGTAGGAAGACCCTCTGTGTCCCTTCCAGACCCAAGTGTCTAAGAAAATGCCCTGAAGATGTAGATGACTGATCTGTAAGTGGAGGATGGAAGAATTGTACATGACGGAGTTGAGGGGACACTAAGGAATTAGGGGAAAGTGACTCAGAGTAGGTGGAAATAAGAGTCAGTGTCACAGTTTAACCAGAGGGCAACATTAGTACCCATTGCTATCTGGCTTTTCCCAGATTCAACCTCAGCAATGTTTTTTATACTAGAAAGGAGTGCCACGGCTACAAGTGTCATTACAGCCCAATTCATTACAATGTCCCCCGAATTTTTGAACATGCCATGCCATGCCCTGTGTCATTCACAGCCACCCCATGAGGTCAATGTCACCATGACCTCCAAACAGCAACGAACAAGAAGGGGGAGCTTTCTAATTGCTTTTGTTATAAAAATGAACCGCTCTCCGTTACACCGAAGTTTATCTTCTGACAAACATGCTACGGGCAATTGTCCTTTTAACATCTTGATACAATAAAGTCTATGTCCCCACCCTCAAAAAAAAAAAAAAAGAGAAGGGAGACAATGTTCCCAGTGTCTCACAGCTTCCAAGAGGTGACAGGAGGACTTGAACCCAGACCTTCTGAGTCCTGGTCCGCCTGGGTCTGCGAAAAGAAACACAGGTGGAAAAGGTTAACCAGGTCCCTCCCAAGTTCTCCAGGTTCCAAAAAAGCACCCTCCTCAGAGTGACTGAGGACTGGCCGGGGGCAGCGCCTGTGGGCTGGACCTCCCATCGAGGGCTGGTTCCCAGCACAATCCAGGAAGCCTGTTTCCCCATTCGACTCCCTCTCACGCTCTGCACAGTGATGATTTCAAACCTTCCCTTCTCCCAGAACCCCTTGGCAACTCTCTGCAACCCTCTCCCTCTCCCCACGATAACCTCACGTCCAGGCCCTCAGGAAACACAGAAGGAATCAATGAGAACACAGTTCATGTTCTGCCATCAAACCTGCGGGCACACCTATACCTGTGGCTGCCCTTGACCCACCCTGCCTGTCCGAAACCAACCCCGACCTTTGAGCTCAGCCCCTCAAGCTCCCCAGGGGACCGCACCATATCATTTATCACCTCTTCCCTGCATCTTCACCTTTCCTTGCTCTGTTGGCCTCTGTGCCACCATGAAAGCATATCTCAGATTCTCCTGACTTAAGAAAAACGAACACACAAAACAATAGGATTCAGAAGACAAGTTAAGCATTCCCATCTCCCTGTCCTCCTGCCCCAAATCCCTGAAAAGAAAAGTCGTATTTTAAAAAGAAAGAGTGAATCCGTCACCAGGCTGGAGAAACAAGAACTTGTCCACAGTTCCTGGAAGATGGGAAGCAGATGGGGTGGGGTTGACAGGAGCAGAACAGGAGAGAACGAGAGGCTCAGAAGGAGTCGAGGAAACCACAATGAAAACCACCAGAGCTAGAGCCACTGAGAAAGGAAAAAAAGACCCAAAATAACCTTGGGTTCAGAGGAAACAAACACAGAAAGCAAGGGGTGAAGCGATCGGGAGAGAAATTAGTAAAATAACTGTGTTCAGAATTGGTCTTCATTGGAGCCGATAGAGCCTGCCTGTCCCTGTACATCAGACAGGAGGCTGCAGTGGCATTTCAGGTCAAAAGCCAAGGACTGCACATTAAAGAAAGTGAACCCACTTCTACGGGCAATCTCACCCTCTAATTTGCCAAGTGGAGGTACAGCTCCCTTCACTCCAGAGCTAGAGACATTTCACCAAACCCAAAGAATTCTGTCGTGACGTAAGTACAATCCCAGAGACCCTCCAGGATCGTTCACAATGAAAACAAAAAATATAACATACCTGGGAATAAACCTACCAAGAAATGTTCAGGACTATGAGAAGAAAACTATAAAAATTTACTGTGGGACATAAAAGAAGACCTGAATAAATGGAAAGGCACAACCATAGACCTGGATGGAAACAGTCAATATTGTAAAAATGTCAGATCTTCTCAAATTAAACTATAAATTCATTACCATCCCAATCACTATCCTTACAGGAGTTTTTAATGGAACTGGACAAGCCCAAGCTAAATTTCATTTGAAAAAGAAAATGCAAGAGAATAACCAGGAACAATTTGAAAAAGAAACAAAATAGTTTGGGCATTTGTTCTACCAAATATGAAAACAGACCATGAAGTATTTGAAAGAGCATGAAGCAGATGGGATTACACAAAGAAACCAAAGAAACAGAATAGAAAGTCCAGAAATAGACACATGTATATAGAGAAAAATCAGGAAAATGATGGAGTTTTCAATACATGAGATCGTGACATCTGGCTCTTCATTTGGAAAGAAAAAAAGTCAAATCCCTACCTCACATTGTGTATAGAAATAAACTCCTACCAGATTAAGAAGCTAAACATGAAAGACAAATCTAGAAAAGTATTAGACAATGCCACGTGTTGTATTTGAAATGAATTAGAATGATGTGGTTTTGAAATCATGTAATATGAAAAAGAATAATGTCTCAATGTTACATACAAAGTTTGAAACTCCCCTCAAGTAAAACAACCGTGTGGTCAGGCCACTCAAGATGGCTGTTCTCTTGCTCTCTGTACATCCCCTGCTCGACCAGGCCCTGCTTCACTCACAGGACTCTCCAATCTTCTTAATTATAGGGCTTAATTAGTAACTGCCTACATGCTTGCCCCTGCCCCAGCCTCTGGTTTCCATGGTAACTGATGAGCCAACCTGATGTCAATTCCCCCTATAAATGGTAGCCTCCTTCACCCTCAGGTAGTGAAGATTGCTGCCGTGTCCTGCCTGCTGTCTGCTGTCCATGGTGTCACCCCGGGACCTTGCTTCAGATGCCCTGTCCAATAAGCCATTGCTGTCTCTCTCACTGTTCCTGGGCTCTTTCTTTGGTCTCCAGGCTGGACAACTACAAGGTTTGCAGGCCTGCGGGATGCAGCCCAACAGCAACAATTAATCAAGAATTGCGGAATTTCAAGGCACTTCCCTGGCGGTCCAGTAGTTAAGACGCCTCGCTCCCAATGCAGGGGGCCCGGGTTCTATCCCTGGTCAGGGAACGAGATTCCTCACACATCCCGCAACTAAAAAAGATCCCACACGCAGCAACGAAGATCCCAGGTGCCGCAACAAAGACCCGGCAGAGCCAAATAGATAAATATTTCAAAAAAAAGAATTGTAGAATTTCAAAACTAGGGCAAAGTGAGCTGAAACTACATTTATATTAATGCCACATGGTGATGCCTCTTTAGCAGGTAGAAACAAGGACCTGCTGTCCTTTGTTATTACTTGAGCAGTGGTTCTCCAATCACAACTTCCAACAGTAAGTTTGATGACTAATGTGCATTATCATTGACATTAACTGATCTTATGATTCAAAATATAGTTTAATCCTTTAACAACACCCTCCAAGCATTTATTAGAGTGGTAGTGCTAGGTTTGTGCTAAATCGCCCCCCGCACACACACATCTAAACATCAATAACTCTGGGCTAGAGAATGGAGGGGATAAGATTATTTTGAAGACCAAACAATCACCATGGTGTGCTGTTAATTTAGGAGTGCGTGCTCTGTAAACTATCAGAAACATTGCTGGAAAAAATTCACCATCATTATAGAGTTGTGCGTTCCAAGAATACAATAGACGCCACCTCGTGGAACAATTAGTCTTAAATGATGCTAGCTTTGAATCAGCTGAGATCTCTGGGATGTAGATTTCTGGACCCCAGCTGCTATGAGGTAGGCTGGTAATGGCTCCCAGTGGCCCCTTTTCTGGAGAATTGCCTTCAGCTGATGGGAGGTCTTTGCCCTGGAAGTTAAACCCCAGCACGCGGCAAGGGCAGCCCATAGCAAATGACTGGCTGATCAGGAGGTGCAAAAGACTCTGGTCTTGAGGGGGGACAGCAGCAGTGTGATTTATGGTCTAGAGCTCCCTACCGTCACCGTGGCTCAGATAAGACTGGGCTTCACTGAGGTTACCTCCTTGTCCTGCTTTTTCTCTATGATTATCCTGCTCAATTCTCTCCCTTACAGGTTTTTCCGGAAGAGAACCCTCTTCGTTAATCCTGTGCTCCTGAATCCTCATCTCAGGCTCTGCTTCTAGGGAACCTGAGCCAGCAGAGTTGGGACCAGGAGTGGTCCTCAGAAACAGGCTCAGGGAATGGAATTCTGCAGTCGCGAGCCGGCTAGCATGATGACCCCATCATTGGCGGGAGTGGGGAATCGTCTGGAGCATGCGGTGGCAGTGCGGTTACCAAGACTCCCGCCTGTGGGTCCCCTGGGGCACGGAACACATGTGGATGGGGTGCACTGCCTCGTGCAAGAGCCCTGATGTTGGCGCAGTATGGGAGGAAAAGGACTTAGACTGTGGAACTGGGAGCCCATTGACGAGCACCACTGATGCTCAGAAAGCCAGGCTCGGGGTGATCAGTCACAAGGTGGAGCAAACCATGAACGACCGGGAGCCCCTGTGACAGCATTATGGGCAGAGGAAGCCGACCACCAGGAACTGAACTGCAGAGAAATCTCAATTCTCAGCCTAGGCAAGTTTTCTACACCAAAGTCAGGACCCTGAAAAGGAAGATTTAGGACTCTGAAACTTGGGCTAGGGTCATCTGAGTACCTGCACTGGAGAACTTGGAAGGCTCTGCATCTGCAGAAGTGGCCCACTCCCCCCTGGTGTGGAGACTGTTGGAAAAGCCTCAAATAGGGGCTTAGAAGACTGTGCTGGTCCTCCTCATGATCTGCTGACCATCAGAAAATTTCTAGGGTCAAATCTCAGCATGACTCAACTGTGCCAGGCCTGCAAAGGGAACGTGGGGTTGAAAAGCCAAAGGAGTTGAAAGACCCCATGAACGGGTCCCAGCAGGACTGGCAAAGTGTGCCCAGAGGATGCTGGTTACAACGCTGGATGAAATACATAGAATACAATGCTGGGTAAGGGATCGTTTGTTGATAAGGGAGCCCTCTCCTTTGACATAGGATCTAACACCCTGGGTCTAATACACAGCTGAGATGGCTCTTAAAAGCTTGGAAAGGGGCTTCCCTGGTGGTGCAGTGGTTAAGAATCCGCCTGCCAATGCAGGAGACACGGGTTTGAGCCCTGGTCCAGGAAGATCCCATATGCCGCGGAGCAACTAAGCCCATGCGCCACAACTACTGAGCCTGTGCCCTAGAGCCCGCGAGCCACAGCTACTGAAGCCCGCATGCCTAGAGCCCGTGCTCCACAACAAGAGAAGCCACCGCAATGAGAAGCCTGCGCACAGCAACGAAGACCCAACGCAGCCAAAAATAAATATATATTTAAAAAAAAAAAAAAAAAAGCTTGGAAAAAGTGATGTCTCACATTAACTGAAGTAGAGATGCCAGAACTATCCTTGCAGATGGTGGGGGAAAGGCTCAAGCAGGCAGTAGCTGAATTGCAGTTCCTGTGCCGAATGGGGTATATTTACTAGGGCAGCTTAACACAACCTCGAGTATGTGGTTTGCAGTCTCTGATCTAGCAAATCCACACCGTGTTAGTTTCCTGGGGCTGCCCTAACAAATTATCACAAACTTGGTGGCTTAAAACAATAGAAACTTATTCTCTCACAGTTCTGGAGGAGAGAAGTCTGAAACCAAGGTGTGCGCAGGGCCGTGTTCCCTCTGAAAACTTCAAGGGAGCATCCTTCCTTGCGTCTTCCGGCCTCTGGTGGCTGCCGGCATCCTTGGCACTCCTCGGCTTGTAGACACATCACTCCAGTCTCTGCCTCCGTCTTCACATCACCTTCTCCCTGTGTGTCTTCCCTTCTCTTCTCAGGACACTTATCACTGGATTTAGGGCCCACCCGAACCCAAGATGATCTTATCTTGAAACCTTAATTACATCTGCAAAGACCCTTATTCCAAATGAGGTCAAGTTTATAGGTTCCAAGTGGACATATCTTTCGGGCAGGGGCAAGGAGGGACCACCATTCAACCCATTACACCTACCCATCACAAATGAGGATGCCTTTACATCCAATGAAAAATAGCATACATTTACAGCCTGGCCCTGGAATATGGTAATTCTGATTTCTGTCATAATACAGTCTAAAGTGACCTAAATCATCAGGACACTTCCCAGAACCTGACATTAGTTCCCTGTCTCAATGATGTCATGTCAGTTGGATCAGGTGAGAAAGAAGAGGCAAGTCTTCTGGATGCCTCATAAGATACATGCTTTCCAAAGGATGAGAAGGAAAGGATTCAGAGGTATGCATCAGCAAAGTTTTTAAGGGTTATCTGGAGCAGTGGAACATTCCCTCTAAAGTAAAGGAAAAAGGATGGTACCATGTACCTCCTATCACTGAGAAAGGAGCCCGATGCTTGGAGGACCTGTTTGGATATTGGAGGCAGCATACTCCCACACTTGGGAAGACGGCTCCTGCCCATCCACTGGGTTATACGGAAGGATGCTAGTCTTAAGTGAGGTCCAAAGCAAGAAGGGGCTCTACCCCAAGTCTGGGTTGTGCTACAAGTCCTGCATCTTGCGCCATATGACTCGATGGACCCCATGGTGCTGACATTAGAAAAAAAGAAAGGTCTCAAATTAATGACCTTAGCTTCTACCTTAAAAAAAACTAGGAAAAGGAGAGAAAATTAAACCAAAGTAGAAGAAAGGAAATAATAAAGATTAAGGCAGAAATCAATACAATAGAAAACAGAAAAACAATTTTTAAGAAATCAAGGAAACATAAATTTTAAAAAGATCCATAAAACCAATAAACCTCTAGGCAGAATGATCAAGAATAAAGAAACTACAAATTACCAATATCAGGAATGAAAGCAGGTACCTCACTAGAGATCCTATGGAAATTAAAATGATAAACTGATATTAAGAGTGAATTTATGGCAATAAAGTTGATAACTCAGATGAAATGGACAAATGCCTTAAAAGACACAAACTACCAAAGCTTATATGAAAAGAAATAGATAATGTTCCATGAAGGAACTTGATTTATAGTTTTAAATCTTTCCATAAGCAAAACTCCAGGCCCAGATGGCTTCACTGGTGAATTGTGCTAAACATTTAAGGAAGAAGTAATACTCCTTCAGAAAATAGAAGAACAAACACTTTCCAATTCGTTTTCTGAAGGCAGCAGTACCCTGATACCAAAACCAGACAAAAATCTAACAAGAAAAGAAAACTATAGATCAATGTCCCTCATGAACATAACCTCAAAAATACTTTTTAAAATATGAGCAAATAAAATTCAGCAATATATAAAAGGAACACTACATGATGATTATGTGGGGTTTATCCCAGAGATTCAAGATTTGATTAGCATTCAAAAATTCACCACATCAACAGACTGAAAAAAGAAAAATGGTCATTTCAATCGATCTAACAACAGAGATTCAAAGAATGCCCACTCGTACCACCTCTATTCAACACTGTACTGGCGGTCCTAGCCAGTGCAGTAAGGAAAGCAAAAGAAATAAAAAGCATATATATTGGAAAGGAAGAAATTCAATATGATCATCTACATTAAAAAAAAATCTACCATAAAATCTACCAAGTAGCTATTAGAACTAGTATGTGAGTTTAGCATGGTCACAGGATACAAGATTGGTATACAAAAATCAATTATATTTCTATGTGCTAGCAATGAACAATTGGAAACTGAAAGTTTAAAATACCATGTACATGGGAGGGAGGGAGACGCAAGAGGGAAGAGATATGGGAACATATGTATACGTATATCTGATTCACTTTGTTATAAAGCAGAAACTAACACACCATTGTAAAGCAATTATACTCCAATAAAGATGTTAAAAAATCAAAAAATAAAATAAAATACCATGTACAATAGCTTCAAAAAACATGAAATAGTTATGGATAAATCTAGCAATATAAGTGCAGGATTTGTGTGCTAAAAACTATAAAACATTGCTAAAAGAAAAACATTTTAAACCAAAATAAATGCAAAAACAAACTATATTCGTGGATCAGAAGACTCAATATTTTTGAAATGTCAAAATTCTCCCCCAAATATTTCTATGGATTTGATTCAGTCCCAATCAAAATTCTAGCAGGTTTTTGTGGAAATTGTCAAGCTGGTTTTATATTTAGATGGAAAATGAAGGACCTAGTATAACCAAAACAACCTTGAAAAAGAAGAGCAAAGCTGGAGGAATCATGCTAATTTCAGACTTACTATAAAGCTGTCTACTATAACCAAGATGGCATAGTACTTGTATAATGATAGATAGATCAATGGAACAGAACTGAGTCCAGAAGTAGACCCACACATGATAATCTACTTGTGACAAGGTGCCAAAGATAATGGAATAGGGAAATAATATTTTCAACGTATGATGCCTGAAATTTGGGCATCCATTTCAAAAGCAAAAGAACCTTGACCATTATGTTGTATCATATACAGAAAAGTAACTTGAAATGGATCATAAATCTAGATGTAAAAGATAAGCATAAAACTTCTAGAAGAAAATATAGGAGAAATTTTGACATGGGTTTAGACAAATACTTTTTAGATAGAAAAGGAAAAGCTCAAACCATAAAAGAAATAGATTTCATCAAAATTTAAAACTCTGTTCTACAAAGGATATTGTTAAGAGAATGAAAAGTCATGCCACAAATGGAGAGCAAATATTTGTAAAACACATATCTGACTAAAGTATACATTCTCAGTGAAGGTGATATCACCCTAAAGTGGCAAAAATTGGTTCTCAGGAGACTAAAAAACTTTTAAATATCACAATGGTATATGTCCCTCCAAAGAGCAATAGTGCATAAACAGATATGCAGTATATCTGTGGCATTAAATTTCTTGGGCAGGGGTAGTGCAGGCATTAGGGGAAAATGTCTAAAAAGGCTCAGAGGTTGGGGGAAGTGTGGTATTCAAAAATATGTCTTGAGAAACACTGGATAAAAAGTTTGTATCTAGAATACATAAAAACTCTCTTACAACTCAATAATAAGACAAAGAATCCAATTTTTAAAATGGGCAGAAATCAGAACAGATACTACATCAAGAAGATATATGGATGGCAAATACGCACATGAAAAGATGCTCAACATTATTAGCCATTAAAGAAATGCGAATTAAAACCACAAGAAGATACTGATACACCCGTACAAGAATAGCTAAAATTTTAAAAAAGACTGACAATCCAAGTGATGGTGAAAATGGGGAACAACCAGAATTCTCTTGGAAGATATTTTGCCAGTCTTTGGTAAAGTCATAATATATATACCTGGTTATGAGGTTTCTGCTCCAACCTCACTAGTTACAAATATGAACAAGAGACAGTCAAGTAGTTAATTTCTGGGCACCCAGTTTCCTCAGCTGTAAAATGATGTTAATCATACCTGGCTCATAGAATTATTATTCCTACGAAATGAGAATTATGTATAAAGCATTATTAATAGGGCAAATTTTTATCTAGTTACAGCTTCTTCACTGGACAGGAATCAGAGTTTCCACTTGTCTGAATCTATCCCCAACCCTTTAAACTTGCACAGTAGAAGTCGCCCCTGAAAAGCCAGAAGACACCACCCTCTAAAATGCAAACCCATCAGCTGGCAGAGGACCCAGGAAGCCAGGATCACCCGTTAACACCTCAGCAACATCAGGTTATCTGACAACCCACCATGGCCCAAAGAGGGCGGGACACCAGTAGGGGGAGAGGGCTCTTTGTGTGGGTGGGGTTCTGATTAAGACTCAAGAGCAAACTTGCCCACTCCACATGTTACAGCCCCACCCCACGCACGGACTTCAGCCCATCTTTGATATTCACTTGTCCAACTGTCACATGATTCACACTCTCAGGCACTCAGGAATTTGTTCATTCATTCATCCTGAAAAGTATTTATTAAAGGGCCAGACATTGTGCCAGATGTCAGGTATGCAGTATTGATCTCTCTGAGCCTTTGTTTTCCCATCTGTAGAATGGGCTGTTGGCAGAATAAGGTGTGTGTTCATGAAGTGCCCTGTATGGTGCCTGGCTCAGAAAATGTCCCTTCTGTGTTCCCTTCTCTTCCTGTTAGCACACCAGGCTCTGAGATTTCCTTTCCCTTAAAATGAGACCGGTGTCAACCTTCCCTGGGAAATAGGATACGTGGACCCTGGCAACCCCACTCTTTATGTCAGGGGTTGCAAACTCAATTATCTCTGGTGTCCAGGCCTTGGGGAAGGTGACCAGGTGCGAGCAGAGCACAGAGCTTGTCCTCGGTGGTCAGCTTCAGCCCCTGGTTGCCCTTCCAGAAAACAGCCCCCAACATGCCAGATTTCCCAGTTTTTCAAGAAAAGCTGGAGGTCCAGATTTCTTGTAAAAGCTTCTATTTTTTTAAACAAGGGCAACTTTTCACATTTATTCCAAACACCATGCAGACTTTGAGTTTGCAACCTCTACACAGCAGAGAAAAGGCCGTGGTTCACAGCCTTCATCGCTTCCCCTCACAGGGGTAGAATTTTCAGAGACACAGACCGACCTCATCCTTAAAGGCCAGCCCATCCTCACAGCCTCCTGGGCCCACAGTCCACACCGACCAGAGCCTCTTCAGTTCTCAATATATGCTTGTTATATCCACTGCCGTTCCCCATACCCTCACTCCTGGGTAAGGAAATGTCAGATCCCAGCTCTTTCTGCCTCTGGAGTATGTTGACCAAAGTGCCCTTTCTTTGCTGCAGACACAGATGAATACGGGGCTGCAAGGTGCCTGCCACGTGCGGGGGCCACTTACAACAAACAGGACTCCCCTCCCTCCCTGAGGCCCCGCTGCCCTGCCAGCCGCCCGCCTGCGTGGCAACTGCTCTCCCAGCCACGCTCTTGCCCACCTCGGCCAGCTCTGCTCAAAGCGACACACGTGTCCCCCCAGTGACAGAGCTGTATGGTATGAAAAGACTCGGAGTTGATAAAAAAGACTTTTCCCCTTGATGACCATTTGGCCTCTGGACAGGCTTTCCAGACAGCCTGGAGAGAGCTTATTACATGATCAAACACCTAGAAAAGCAGTTCCTCTCTTGCCATATTCCAATCCTTAAAAAAAAAGAAGAAAACGCTACAATCTGGAAACAACCTAAGTGGCTACATTAACCATGGCACAACCGGACAACAGAGCACTATGCAGCCGTGTGAAAAGCTAAGGAGCTCTGTTATGTGGTTACATGAAGAAAGCAAAGCACAGAAACAAGTGCAAAGTGTGTCCCATTTCTGTCCACAAAATGGTGATATTTAATTGCCTGAGTTGATTCATGAAAAGAATATTTCCGGAAGGAGATAAGAAACTGGTAAAAATGCTAAACTCTAAGGAAGGGAATTGGGAACAGGGAGGCCCAGGTAGGAGGAAGGTTTGCCTTTCCCTTTTATACTGTTTGACATCTTTTTAACCTTACTGTTATCTTAGTGATTTTTTCACAAACTTTTTTTGTTTGGGAATATTTTTTAGGCTTACAGAAGATTTGCAAAGATAACACGCTTCGCGTGTACCCTTCATCCAGTTCCCCTTAAGGTCAGCCTAACTGTGGCACATTTGTCAAAGCTAAAAAGCTGACAATGGTACCATCTTACAGACTTTATCCGGGTCCTACTGGTTTTTACACAAATTTCCTCTTTCTGTTCCAGGCACCCATCCAGGGTTCCCTGTCGCATTGAGGTGTCATGTCTCCTTCGTCTAAGTCTGTGACAGTTTCTCAGACTTTCCCCGTTTTTCATGAACTTGAACACCTTTGAAGAGTAGTGGTCAGATGTTTTGCCCGGTGCCCCTCAGTCTGGGTTTCTCCTGTTTCCTCGTGGTTAGTCTGGACTGTAGGTGTGGGGAACAAACAGCCCGAAGGCGATGCGCTCTCCCTGCCATACCACATCGGGGTCCGTGATGCCACGCTCACCCCTGGTAAGGTTAACCTTGGTCAGCTGGTTAGTCTGTTTTGTCAGTTTCCCCGCTAACATGGCTGTTCTTTCCTCTCCACACTCTGTTCTTCTGACGGGGGTCCCGGCGTCCAGCCCGCAGGCAGGGAGAGGGGATGCTCCCCCTCCAGACGCGGCAGCAGCTCCATGTGATATTTGTCATTTTCTAAAAGAGATATTTGTCCCTTTCCCCCATTTTTTAATGTATTCAATCATTTCTTTATATTAATATGGGTATTTTGGTTATTTGGGGTGTTATAATCCAATACTGCAGCTGTTCGTTTTGTCATCCAAATTATTCCAGCTTTGGTTACATTTGTTTTGTTAATGGTTTTGATGATAAAAACCTACAGTCATTTAAGAAGGCTGTGATCAAGGATAAGGTGGCTTGAGATCATCAGAAATTATTCCCGGGCCTCAATCTTCCATACCAGAGGGGAAAGTACTGGGGAGGGATGACAAGCTCAGGCCCCAGAGTGAGAACCACAGTTCAAATCCCAGCTCTGCCACTTAGGAGCTGTGCAGCTTTGGGCAAGGGGTAACCTCTCTGTGCCTTAGGTGAAACATTAAAAAATGGGATGATTATGATACATAATAATACTTCCTACCCCCCCAGTTTTTGTGAGAAACAATTACAACAGTATCTGGGAAGCATTCAGAACACTGCTTGGCACCAGGACAGCACCCGGTAACCGTAAGCCATGGTTGTCATTGGCATGGTGTGGGGTGCTGGGCGCCGGGTGCAGTTGGGGTCCCTGCACACTCATCTCTCCCCATCAGTCCTGGTCATCAGCAAGAGTGGGCAGAGGGCCAACCACACGCAGGAGGAAGGGAAGGCTTGGCAGAGATGGAAGGGTCAGAGGCAGGAGGCCTGAATTCCAGTGCAGCCCACCTCTGGCTCTGCCACCGCAGGGGGCTGGGGTGGAAGCTGCGTCAGCCCCCCTGGGCCTGAGTTTTCTCACCTGTGGGGAGGGGGCTCATGAAGCTGGGCTGCCTTTCTCAACAATGGATACATAAGAGCTTTGGAAACTGCCAAGTTCAGGGGACCCAAAGAAGTTGTATTCGGTTGATTCTCAAAGCTGTCTCCCCAGGCAGGGGGTCCAGATGCTTTTCCTAGCCTGTTCAAGGGGATCCTCTTCCAGGCTTCAGCAGCCTTGAAAAACTCCAGCCTGCCTGCCTCCTCTGCTCTGCCCCCAGGGTCCCAAACAGAAGCTAAATAAAGTGTGAGATCCCCACTGACCACACCTAATTCACTTGACCTGCCAGGCCAGGGTGACAGTAGCTGGGCTGCCCTCCAGGCCCTTCCCCTGAGTGTTGAGTGGCTGGGAGCCCATTTCACAGCCCTAGAAACTGAGGCCAGAGTGAACCACCCAAGTCAACATGGTGAGTAAATTTCCAATCCAGGACTCAACCCAGGTCTAGACTTCCCCCACGGATTCCGCTCTGCCCACCATCCCACTGCAGTCATCATCCCTCTGGGCTGGGGAAGTAGCAGGAGGCCACGGGAACGAACCACCTCTTTCCTCCACATCTGCTCTTCCTGCCCTGATCTTGTTCCCTTGGGAGTTAGCCTAGAGCATCCACTCAGCCCCCTCTGGAAATCCAAACCCTTCGCCAAGGCTCCCCACACTACCTCCTAAAGGAAGCCCTACTGACCGGATGAAAATCCCAGAAAGGGCTCTGGATTCTCTTGGACCCGAGTTTGAATTTTGTCTCCCTATTGCTTAGCTGAGACATCTTGCGAGAATTGCCTGCTTCCTGAGCTGAGACGTCTTGGATGAATTACCTACTTCGTGAAATGGAGGCACCCACCTCGTGGGAATGTCACAAAAACTAGCTGAATATATATAAAGCACTTGGCTTTGGTAAACGTTTAGAAAGTGGTAGACGGTACACTCTTCTCCTTACAGCAGAACTCACATAATAGCACAACCTCGTCCTGCATCATCCGTCCCTCCATTCATCCATCAAGTCCTCATGGAGTTTCTGTTCTGGGTCAGAATCCGGGAACCCAGTGCTAAGTAAAGCAATACGGTGGCTCCCACAGAGCTTGCAAGGTGCCAGGTGCCATCAGAGTGTCACACCATGTAAAATGACAGCTGGGAGGGTGAACCTTGTTGCCCTGAGAGCCCATACTTGGGGGACTTGGTGGAGTCTGGGGGGTCAAGTGAGGCTCCCCCATGAGCCAGTGATGCTTAAGTGAAACCTGAGGGGTGATGAGGGGTGAGGAGGTGTGGACCAGACCAAAGACCAGCACCCCAGCTCCTGGAGGAAGGTCCATGTGCCTGAGAGAGGGAAGTGGAGGGGCAGAGGGGCCTGTGGGCCAGGTGAGCTCCAGGGAATGGGTGACTGAGGGAGCTGGGGAGCCCTGAGTTCTGGCTGGGGAAAGGGAAGCCATCAGGAGGTGGGCAGTCGCTTGTGTCCAGAACATTCTACCCCTGTCCACCCCAGCTGTCAGAGGGGGGTCCCCATGCTCCCTATTCATTACCTGACATAACTAATTGCCTGGTGACATTTCCCATATTATAGACAAATGTGAATTATGGGCCCAGCTGTTTCCCTGCTCGTCACCAAGAATCGGTTGATAAATATGTTTATTCGAGGTCAGCCTGGCCTCATCCATTAGAAATATTGTTTTTCTAAACATTACATTGATTTAATTTAACTCTAATCAATTTAAAATGGTTCTGACAATTAACAAAAGCTTCAAATATGACCTTAAAGTAATAGGATTCATTAGCTATGTTTAGGATTAAACTTGCCCTAATAGGGCAATTTTTCTTCTGAGGGTATTTGGTAAGCGACTAGTGGTCAGTCAAAATGAAATCAATTATTATAAATTATACAGTTAAAGTTGATTATGTATCCCCTGCTAATTTGTATAAATAAGAGTCTCTGACAATGGGAGTAATTTATTAATAACTATCTCTACCCCAGCCCGGTATCACACTTCATGTAGCAGCTGCCAGGGCATCTGTAACCCATGAAGTATTATTTTCCATGGCTGCTCTCGATGTATGCTAATTAAACCCATAATTAATTGGAACAGTTATAGTTAAGACACAATGCTGGCGCCCTTTGCCCTATTATTCATTACAGTCAACTCATTCAAAAGGCAATCTGATCAAAAATTCATATGCTAGCTCGGGCGCCCCTAAAGTAAGGCGATCTTCCTACAAAGGGTGCCTGTGATGTGACAGCTGGCGTGCTGGGGGTGGAGGAGACGTAGTCAGAATCCCAGCCCCGAGAGCTTCTGTGCTTCCCACCCCGCCACTGCCAGCCAAAGCCCGGTGCAGAAGGAACGGAGACTCAGAGTGGCAGAATAGAGGGCCTGGGACAGAATGTCTAGGCCAGAGCTCATGAACTGGTGGTCCATACAGTGTTTAAAAACAAACTAACTACAAAAACTCATGTTTTGGTCAGAATTTTACAAATTTGGGAAATCTCACATCTCCTGGAAATTCCTGATTTTGAAAAATCAGAATCCTCTGGGCCTGCTTCTCCCATTCCCTGTAACACCCCCACACCTTTCCTTCCCTTCTTCCATTACCTGCCTGGTCCCTATAGGCAGTGAGCTTGAGAGCCAAGGTCTAGGACATCTCCCCATTTTATAGGTGAAGAAACTGAGGCCCAGAGAGACAGTCTCATCAAGGAGCATGTGGTGACCAGGTTCCAAGCAGTCTGGGTGTGGCTGCTTTCACAACTATCTAGGCGGAGCCGGGGGCCCAAGGGGAGGTGGGCCTGGCCACGAGTGGACCCTCTCCCTGCTGTAGACTAGATGGGCCAACACCACCATGTTGGATGTTTGCAATTGGAAACCACAGACTGAGTCCCTCTAATCGCAGATTCTTTGAGTCAGGCTGGCGAAGGATGGGGGAAATTCTTCCCTACCCCCACTTGGGCTCTCTGAGACATGTGGCTGAAGGAGGGGACCGGAAGAGAAAAGTCCTGACCACTAAAATGGCATGGGCCAAAAAGAATATTCCGCTTGGAAATGCCCATGAAAATGACCTTCATGTGAACTGTCCAGTCCTGCAGTGGACATGGCGTGCTTCCCGCTGGGTCGTCCTGGGATGGGTGCTGAGGCAGGAGGGACCACGCAGCTCTCACCCTCTGGTCGCCCTCCTACCAGAGCCAACAGATGAATTTAAAGCTTTGTGGAAGTCCCAGGAGTCTTGGAAGTGCCTGGGGAGGGGTCCCCTCGAGGATAAGGGAGGCAGAAGCTCTAGAGGTGAGGCTGGGCCTTTCTCTGCACTCAGGCAAGTGAGAGTAGCATTTCTCTAGGGAAAGTCTTGAATTCTTCCTGCAGGAAGTGGCAGGTTGGTGAGGAGCGAGAGGTAGGGATGCTGGAGCAGGTCTGAGGCCCCAGAGGCCTTGCTGGCAAGGAAACTGGGAAGCTTCAGATGACTGTGAGAGCCCTACAGAGCCGTGAACTAGAACCACGGATACACACAGATGAATGAAAATCACAGACACCGCACTGAGTGTGCAGGAGCCTGTCCCCCTTTACATGGAGTCACAAACCTGGCAAAATGAATCATGGGGACAGGAGTCAAAACAGTAGTTATTGCTGGGGGAGGGGGAGGAGCTGCCTAAGGGAGCAGGACCAGGTGCTGGAAAAGCCCCGGAGGTTGACCTGAAGGCTGTACGGACACGTGAAATTCATGGAACCCTGCACAGAAGACCAGCGTGCTTAAACAAGGTACATCTCAATAAGAAAGGCCGCAGCCCCACGCGGTCATGGCCGCGGTGGGCGGGGCATCCCCCAGGCTCCGGGCACCCTCCCGCGGACCCCTGAATAGATCCCAGTTCAGCGCCCCTAAGCGCTGGCGCCCCTCCTTGGCAGGGGTGATGGCTTGCTCTCTGCAGGCGGGCCAGAGCACGACTCCAAACGCAGGGCCACACCACAGAGCATCAGATTGAGCCCTTACCTGGTTGGCACGGAAACCCCGCCAAGGGCCCTCTGTCAGAGGGGGACCTGGATCGGGCAGGGTCCTGCAGACGTGTCCAGAAAGATAGCAGAAACGAGTGGGACCAGAGGGAACCGTCTTGAGCAGAACTCCCCCAACCCTACCTCCTTTTAGAGTCAATGCTAGGCCTCTGGAGCCAGGCAGCCCTGAATTTAAGTCCCACTGGCTCTGCCTGGGCCTCAGTTTCCTCATCTGGGAATTGGGGTGAGGTTTTTGTAAGAATGGGAGAGAACATATAGGAAGCACCTAACCCAGGGCCAGATGCTCACCAGCTGGGGAAACTGAGACCCAGGGAACAGACAGGCATGCTTCCCTCCATGTGTCAGGACCCTGTGGCTGCAGAGCTCCGTGCTGGCTCCTCCTGCAGCCCCAATTCCCCCCAGGCTGTTCTGCCACCAGCAGGAACACGTTCAATCCTGCGGTTCCTCCCTGGTCCCCTCCTCCTCTGGGTGACGGGACACCCGGTCCTGCCCACCACCGCCCTTTGTGTTGGCCCCAACTACCCCATCTCTTGGCCTCCTCCATCCTTGCGTGTCCCTGATGCCCAGCACGCCTCCCCAGCCCTGCTTGTCCAGACCCCTAGCATGCAAGGCCGGAAGGGGAGTGACATTTGGGGGCGGCAGGGCTCCACTTGGTCTCCCCTCCCCCTTTTCCGCAGTGAGCAAGCAGCAGGCTCTGTGCCCATGGCCTCTGGGGAGGAACTCAGCCTGCTTCTCCTGGTCCTGCCCGCCCGGGAGAGGCCAGCTTATATGTTCGCGAGCACCACAGTAGAAGTCTGCTTAACGCGTAACTCCTGCCAAATCCCCAGCTCCTTTGGCCTCAGTTTCTCCAAAGTGCACCTCTCCATTCTGTGCGGTCAGAGGGTGAGGGTGAAGGCTGTGAGCTCTGGCAGCCACACGAAGGCTTGAACAATAGTAGAGATTGGAGAGGAAAGGGCCGGGCGCAGCCGAGTCTGTTTACACCAAACCACCCCGAACACGGTTCTCTTCCTTGGCCACCTCATGCCTGCTGGGCTGCCTCAGTCTCCCCAGTGTGATCCTGGCAGTTCCTGCTGTACCTTCAAGACCCCCTCACCCAGAACGCTCATCGTGGCCTGGGAATAGCTTCTGTCTTGATCGGGTCATTGGCAGCACCCCCGAGCCCTCGCTGACTCACCCTTCATGCCAGCTGCAATCCCCTCCCTCCCTGGGGTCCTAAACGCCCTCTGACCTCCGAGGCCCCTCCAACCTCCCTTCCCTTTCCCCAGGAGCCGTCTTTTCTCCCCAGGACTGCCAGGAGAGAACTTGAAAACTGGTGGACGTGCACCTGTCTTCATCATGCCAAATGACCTCCAAAATCACTGCCCAAACTCCCAAACATCCTAGCAGTATTTGATTTACAGCTCACAGACTTTCCCACATCCATTATCTCCTTCTGATACATGGCCCCTGCCCAGCCACCTCCCTGCATATCCTGTCATTCAGTCAAACACGGGTTTTGATTTGGATAATACTGACAAAGGGAAAAAACGAGAACATCAAAATCATTTGCCGTCACTGTAATCTATGCAGTCAGTGTATTCACTGTAAACTTTTCAGTACACTCATACAAAACTTTGTATAAACAAAGTTAGATCTATTATGAAACATGTTTTATAATCTGCTTTTTTTCACCTAACATATTGTGGAACTTGGCTCAGGTCATTTAAAACAAAATAATGTTCTAGAAGCATCTTCAACAGCTGCCGAGTACTCCGTAGTCTAGCTATACCAGAAATTGATCAAGGTCCTGCACCCTTAAGTTTCTCAAGTGTAGCTACATTGTGAACAATGTTGCCTGTGGTCTTACAGCTAATCTTGGGCATCCTTGTAATCTTGTGATCATGTCCCTAGAAAAATGTCCTAGCAATAGAATTGCCCGGTAGAAGAAAAACATCAAGGCTTTTGAAAAATAAGCACACGTGGATTGAACCACACATGTGGATTGACTCACAACCTGTGTGTGATTGTTTAGGGTCAGGGGGCTGAGGAAGAACCAAACTGAGAGAAGTCAGCGGTCTGAGGAGGGGTCTGAGCACACACCAGAACAAAGCACCCTCAGATGTGAATATGGGGAGGGGGGCTTAGAAAGCAGTGGGGCCCCTGAGTGTCAGAGGACAGCAGAGATGCTAGCGCAATCCCCCTATATTAAGGGGTGGAGAAACAGGCCAGAGAGACACCACCCAGAAAGGTGGCGACCTCCAGTTCCGGAGTCTTTCCAACAGAGCCCTGTGCTTTCTGTAAAGCGAGCCCTGCTGGGGAAGAGCAGGCTGCGCCTCGGTGTGGGAGCGTGGACTGGTCGTATCCAACCTGCCAAGCAGAGCCAGGGAGACACTGTGGGTATGAGCCGGGGTCACGGACATACAGCGGCTATAATCAGCATCAGCACCTGTGATGTGCCAGGCGCTGGTCCAGGCGTTTGGGTCTGTGATGACAAAGTGAGTGAAGGTAGGAGCTATGACTATGCAAGAGATTCCAGCTCTCGCTCACACAAAAAGCAGTTTATGTGAGCCTTCGTCCACATGCAAATCCTTCCTGGATTTTGCTGAAAAAAAGTCTTTGCCACAGTGGCAGAGTCTAGGGTAGTGGTTCTCAAACACACACAAAGAGTGTACAAGACTCACTTGGTGGGGGGAGGGGGAGGTGTGCAAAGTGCAGATTCCAGGGCCCCATGCTGAGAGTATGATTCTGTAGTTTTAGGTGGGGCACTTGAGCCTGCATTCATTCTTTTTTTTTGAGGTGACTGATGTGTCAGCCCCATCACATTTTTTTAAAGTCTTTATTGAATTTGTTATAATATTGCTTCTGTTTTATGTTTTAGTTTCTTGGCCGCGAGGCACGCGAGATCTTAGCTCCCCGACCAGGAATCGAACCCGCACATCCGCCTGCATTGGAAGGCGAAGTTTTGACCGCTGGACCTCCAGGAAAGTCCCTGAGCCTGCATTCTTAAGGCTCCCATATGACTCAGATGCAGGCGGTCCACAGACCACTCTTTAGGAAACACTGATGAGGGTGTGGTTGATTTTCATACTGAGACCCTGACAACTTTAGCTGTAGTAAAGTTAGTAGATATTAGGCTCACCCTGACAGTCTTTTCCCACACCCTGTCCCCCCGCCCACGCCAGAAAAGCATGTTTCTAATGAAGGGAGAAATGCATACCAATTTAGGGGCTTGACATCAGGATCCCATGATTTACCTACTTTCCTCTCATAAAGCTAGGGATTAGTACTCTATTCTTCAGCAGATCCCTGAGAGAAGCGATCACACCCGACCTTACGGCATTCACCCAGCAGATGGCACTAACTCATTTTAAATACCATTTGTAAAAGGAGACAAAGCTCAAGATAGATGGAGAGACAGAGAAAGGGCAAGACAGACAGACAGTGAGAGAACAGTCACAAGCAGAAACATCCTGAAGTGACACAGAGGGAGCTTAAACCCTCCTGGATGTAATTTGTAATCTGGTGTGTAGCCTTAACTAATTGCCACACTTGTTTTCAAAAATCACCTGCTGCTTCCCAAACCTGGGATCTGGCTGCACAGCCAGCTGGGAGTTAAGATCTAGGACATTGACATAACCTATGATCACCACAAGATGGCGATGCTGTGCCAGGAGGACCAGAAGCACAGGAAAATCTAAATCTTAAAAGGCAACATGAAGGCTTGAGAATATGTCTTGAAAATAAGATCATGGAGGGAGAAGAGAGGGGGGGAAAGAGACATGTTGATTAGATTTGCAGCCTGTCTCTCAGAGTTCACGATTATGTTATTACCACGACAGCTGCTGCTACCAGCGGCTGCCATTACTGAGGGGTTACCACGTACCAGGCTGTGATAAGCACTCTACATACATACACAGTTTCATTTCAAGTTCATCAAGCCTTATGAGGGAAGTTCCACGATGTCTCCACTTCTGAGAGGAAGCATTATGTGGGGCACCAGAGGCTGGGACCTCTTGTATTTTCTCAAAAGAAATGGGCACAGTGATCTAATTCTGGCCACATCAACAATAGTGAATGGGGTGACATCTATGCATAAAAGGCTGAGAGTTCCTTCTTTCACTGAGCAGATATTTGAGTGCCTACTCATGCCTGGCCCTGTTCAAGGTGCTAAGGAAAGAGAACTGAAGAACCAGAGAAAAACCCCTGCTTCTAGTGCAAAGAGAGCGCAGTAAACCACCAGGTCCCAGGAGGGGTGCCATGGAGAAATTGAAGAACCCCAGGTCCAGAAAGTGCCTGCAGGGGCATTTTAGAGGATGTTGGTGGTGAGCTGGAGCTGGTCCCACCGACCCACAGAACCAATTGTTTAATTTTCAGGAATTTTGTGAGCCAGGTCTTAAACATATCCATTATGAATATTAAATTATATGAACTTACAATTGTTATATTTAAAAGTTATCACTAAATAAGTCATATTTAAAACTTATTCCTTCCTAATTATTTTACATTTTACAATTATCTAATGGGAAGCACACTTCTTCCATAAAGGACCGGATAGTAAATATTTTAGGCTGTGCGGGGCATACAGTTTCTGTCGTAACTACTCAACTCTGCCCTTGTATCTTGAAAGCAGCCATAGATATGTAATATGAATGGGCGTGACTGTCTTTCAATAAAATGTTATCTACAAAAACAGGCAAACAGGCGGTGGGCTGGGTTTGGTCCCACAGCTGTAGTCAGCAGCCCCCGGTCTGTGCTCAGCTATTTCTGTCTGTCGTATCTGGTTGGTGGATATGCTATATATTGATACTTGTGTGCTAATCCTAGCTGCATCTCTTCCCGGTGCCACCTTCAGGGATGTCACACTGGCAGCTTGCAATCAGCCACTGTGAAAGCATTTACACCTCAAAATTGGCAAACGCTGCAGATCAGGGCTTTTTTTTCTCCCTGGAGAGCTGGCTGTTAAACATTTACCAGCACACCAGCGGCTAATGTGGTCTGAGAAGGCCTCTCTGGGTACGTGAACTCTGCACAGGAACCTGAAACTGCACTTCAGTCTTTCTATCCTGCAGCTGCCCACCCCACCCACCAGAGGTAACATACAGGACATAGCTTGGAAACAGATCTGAACAAAACAGTCTAAAGTTCGCAGAGATGGCCAGAAAGAGTAAAACACACACTTGTTTAAAACGTAGAGATTCCAGTGTCATAACCCCACCATGACACACTCCACAGAGCAGCCTTGCTTGTCTGTCTTCAGCCATGTAGGACGCACAGCTAAGAAGCCATGCATCATGCCCCAAGGCCTGGCCTCATTTATTCCACAGGCTGGTGAGACTCTGCCTGCTGTCAAATGGGATTCAATAGGTACAACCTCGGAGGTCACATTCAACGTCTCACAAAGTAGGGAGGGATGGCAGAGAGGGACTCAGGAGGCCTCCCTGGGGAAGTCAATTTCAATCCAACTCTTCAAACCCGAGTTCAACCTCAAACTGCTTTGGAAAAGGCAGTATTTGAAACAGACCTGGGTGTTATTTGTAAGGAGATGGTTTGATGTATAAAATTTAAGAGTTTTCATAAACTCCTAGGAAAGGGGTAAGGTCAAAGCAGTGGATGCAACTTGCAAATTTCTGTGGCGCTTTTGTAATGGAGGTCACTGCTGGGTAAATTACTCTACCTTTATGATGTCCAGTTCAGTCTTCACGCACCTAATTACTTCAATTAGACCTCAAACTACTCCCCCTTCCAATAAAATTCAGCATTGCACAACAGCCCCCCAAAAGTGGCAACTTGCACAAACCTGACTGTCCACAGTTCAGTGTAAAGGCTGCCCCCCAAAACACTGAGCCCCTTCCTAAGAGCTTTCCCACCTTCTTACCTAATCAACCTGGTGGGTTTTCTTTTTTGTTTATGACATCTAAGTTTCTACACACCTTGGAATATTTCCTGAACAGGATATGCCCCTTGAAGGATATCTTCATTCAAGCCCTCTTAGAAGTAGTGACATTCACCCTGTTTCCAAATCCTTTCTCTGGCCTCTAGAATACATCCCACATAGATTTCCAAGGCTCTTTCTCAATAGTCTGGGCCAGGAGCTTTACAACAGATTTTCTACTTCCCCTTTGGAGCCTGTCCAAGTCCATAGACCTCTTTATCAGAGCAGAAGTTCCACCAGGGAATGACAGGTGGATTATGTTTCCCTCAGTAAACTGCATTCCTCCTGACAAGTGGCCCCCGATCCCAGCTGCATGTTGGACTAATGTAAGGAGCTGTGGAAAATGCCACGTGCCTGGCCCCATTGTCACCAAGCAGGACCCTGTGGAACCTTCCTGGGACAGATGCCTACCCTATATCCTCTGCTTTAGCTCCTCTCTGAAGCCCCTAGATAATAGTATCTGATGCATATTTCCTGAGTTTTTCAGATGCTAAAACCACCAGCAAACGAAAGAAATTTACTACTTGCTGATCAGGAGCATTAGCCCCAAGCCTTCTGGCACCTAAGAACTGATGATGTTAACCCCTGCGAGATGGCCCTGTTACCTCACCATCAACCAATCAGAGAATTGTGCACGAGCTGATCACATACCCCGTGACCCTCCCCGCTCACCTGGCCTTTAAAAGTGCTTTGCCGAAACCCTTTGAGGAGTTGGGGGCTTTTTGGGCACGAGCCCCCAGTTCTCCTTGCATGGCCCTGCAGTAAACCTTTCTCTGCTCTGAACTCCGTTTCGGTTCGTTTGGCCTCACCGTGCATCAGGCACAGGAACTTGCGTTTGGTAGCACCATCTTCAGATTCCAGTGGGTTCGGATGGGCACAGGCATGAGTTAAAAGCCTCCATCCGTGAATTCAGTGTGCAGCCAGGATTGAGAACTGCTGCTGTAGGCGGCACAGCCCTTCTCGGGAAAGTGAGGGACACGAGGCCTCAGCAAGTCAGGAAAGGAGCAGGGAGCCAGGACCCAGGAGGAGAGGCCTAGAGAGGCCGTGGTCCTCTGTCTGCCAGCCGGGCAGCCTGCCTCCAACAAGGTCTGGTTTTGACTGTCCACATCCACAGGTGGACACAAGCGTATAAACTATCACTGTCTCACTGACACACCCACAAAGAGAAAGAATGGATCTATGAAAAAGCGTGAAAACCCTTGAGCCTGAACAAAGGAAAACCTGAGTGATGTTAAAATGGCAACGTTTCATTATCACCAATGTGTCATACAGCTATGCATTTCTGAAACAGGAAAGTTCTTGAATGTTCTATATTCATACGAATATTGCCAACTCAGACCATTCTGGCTTTCTTACCTTGGCATAACAAGTGACTTAAAATCCAAGCAGTTAATTCCTGTAGAAGGCTTGTTGTATCAGTTACCTAAAAGAAGGTAAAAGTTTCGGTCCTTATAGCATCATGTAGTCATGCCTCTGGATTATACAGAAAAGTAAAGTGTTTAATTGCCTCCTTGGCAGCTGTGAGGGACCAGGACACACTATTCTATAGTCAACAGCTTTGTGCCCATGTTTAGAGATGAACAGCTTCTGGCTGGATTAGACTGGTGGATCAGAGCTTGGAGGTGCCAAGTTATTTCAAGAAACTACAAGGAGTCACGATGTCAGGAGGCGACCCAGAGGCCACTGGCGTATCTCCCACAACAGGAAAAGTCTGTAAGGTTTTCTAAAACAATCGTGATGATGGCAGAGACTCGATGAAGACACAGGTGTGCCCGGTACAGCATTTTCCTAAAGCAATCTTCTTTCCCGGCACCACTGCAAAAAACTTACGAAGCTGTACTCAATTCTAGTCTTCCCATAACCCAAAACCCTTCCCCAAAAAAATCAAGGAAAAGGAACCATACAAATTTAATTTTAATGATACAGAAATAGTATAGTACATTTCTTTCCACAGCTGCACTTCAATCATCTCTAAAAAATTTAACAAAATTAAGGCTAAATCAGAGCAATCTGATAGTAAGGGGATATTTTATGTGGTTTTATTTTTAAAGAATGTCTTCATAAATATAGAATGCTCATCAGGCCAAAAAAAAAAAAATGTTGAACAAGATACCAAATATGGGAAATGCAATACAAAATGTGCTCCTTTATACCAATTTCCTAATAACCACGACTTCCCTGGGAGGTTCCAAATGGGATTTTTTTTTTTTAATTAATGTTTGTGACAGGATACTATGACTTTCTGAAGTACTATAGGCCATTTTAGAAAATAAAACCAAGGACAGTTGAGTCTCCAACACAATCTCTATTGAAAAAATAAAAAGCAAAAGTGGACAGGTTTAAAAGTGCAAGAGAATTACATCTGAGGCTGCGATGCTCCCATGGATGAACCCTCCATAACCTGGCCTTTCCCCCGACATGCGTTATAGAAAGACTTTAAAATACAGTGAAAAAAACTGGCATCACTGACAAGACAGAGAGTCAGGAAAGCAAATGTGGTTCTTGAGTGACCTGCTCCAAATACTGATGTTTATTGTGAGCGGGAAGAAGGAATGTCTTTCTTTCCCCCTTTTTCATTGTCCTTGGCCATATTTGCTGGTTAGCTTTTTACCACCACTTTCTGACTCAAGAAAGACCCTTCGGCTGTTCCAGGATTTAGAGTAAGATGAAGAGTCTTTTTTCCTCTCTTTTCCCTCCAATAAAGCTTCTGAAAGGAAACTAGACAATGCAGTGCTGAGTCCCTGCAGGAAGCCTCGCTCTCTGCAGTCCCAGTCTCTGAGCAGTGACATAAGCCTGCGAGCAGAGAACCCACCTTCACAGGCTGGGCACCACACCTGGTGGCCTTCCCTCCTCCACCCTCTCTCTTGCACACATTTCCATTTTAATATGCTCTCCTCCTCCACCACCCCAAATTGCCTTGGGAAATTCCAGTATTATTTTCACTGAAGGAGAATTGTGGGTGTGTTAACATCACTGACCCCTAGAAAAGGTAGTCTTATTTCTTCATTATAAGCCTTAGAGTCCCCCTACTTTAACAAGGACAGTTTACTTTATGACCAGAATCTTCTCATATAGGGCTAAAGTTTTCATTATAAAGTAGCAGCTAGTTAGTTTACATTTTTTTCTTTAACTTTGCATAAGAATTTTGTTTTTCCATTTCTTTGGTTCCCAGAGCCTCAATTTCCCCTCAAGAAATTAAATGAAATGCAAATAGCCAGGTAAATAACATCCAATATCCTCTTTAAGTCTTAAGTGTGTTCCAAAGATGGCTAAAACCTCTAGGAAACAGCGGGCTGAGGCATAGATACTAAAATGCATTTCTTATATAAATTCACATGTAAACACAGAGAAACAATATGACAAACATACAATTACCCACATGAATGTAGAGTAATTAACACAATAACATTCTATGATCACACAATCACGTAAAGAGAAGGTATTTTTGAGATCTTTCAGTTCAGTGCTTTTCAAATCTGGCTGATCATCAGGGTCACCTGGTTGGGCTTTTGACATTTCCTAGACCCCATTCATGAAGAGTCAGATCCAGCAGGCATAGCCAGGGACCCAGAAATTTGTCTTTTTTTCCTATAAAATTCAATAGTCCCACCCTCTCGCTATATAGAGGAAGACACTAAGGCCCAGAGAAGTCAAGATGTTGCCCGAGACTAACAGAGCAAGCGACAGAGAAAGGACTAGCACCAGCTCTCTTGTCCCCTTGCCCATCACTTTTTCTGTCACACCTCACTGCGTCCCAGAGCTTTCCCCCGACCTGGTACCCTTACACTTAGGCTAAGCAGCCTTTAGTAGACATTCTGTTGTTAGAAGTAGGTGGTAAACTGCTTGAGGGCAGGGACCATGTCTCATGTTCCTTCTGACACAATCCTAGGTTATAAGTGTCTAAGAAATACTCGTTGGCAGGCAGTCCCTCAGCTAAGGCCTCATTCTGTATTCTCCACTCACATCTCTGTCTGCGATCGTCCACACAGATGCAAAATCATCTAGCTGGATATGGAGATCCACCTGAGGAGGGCAGTAACGCCTCCGAATTTATGAAGGTGCCATGTTCACACAACAGGAATCTGAATGACAATGCAAGTTCCATAAGAATTACCATGTCTTCCCCTTGTTCCTGAATTATGTGAATTATGTAAAAATAATAATAATAAATGAATCCATGGGATAGAAAGAAGTTATTTACCTATAACATTTGGCAAATATGAATTATAAAAATCCTCAGCTAGTCCAGGGAGATAATCCTTAGCAACTGAAACAACTATATTTTATTGAGTTTTATTACTGTTTCTCTTGGTTTGCAATGTGTATTCCTGGTCTTATAAAACATTCTTTTGTGGATGGAGTCAAACTCCTTCATAAAGCTGACAGCGAGGGACTGAACCCATTATGACATGGCTGCTCTCCCTCCCCACCCCACATACATAACTTCTCACACACAAACACACACACACTTACACGTGTGTACTTAATGGAGGTGGGGGAACATGACTTGTTTTATAAATAAGATGATTCTACTATACTGCCATCTTGATTGTAGATATGATACGGAAGAAAGGATAACAAAAACATCTCAAAAGCCAACAGGAAAATATTAAAGAAAATTTAAGGCTGAAAAGTAAATAAATCAACAGGCACATGGGCCACTGGTGCCACACAGCCCAGCCCTGCCTGTGCCCACCTGACACACGGGCCTCTGCTGGACCAGGAACAAGACAGGACTGCTGGGGGGGCAGGGAGGACACCCAGGGCCGGAAAGGACCCTGCCTCCCCAGGAACCACCACAGCAGGCCCTGCCTCCCTTTACTGGGTACTCCCTCCCCAGCTAATGCTAAAAGAACTGTCAGCATTCTTCAGCTAATGCTCGAAGAGTCTGTCCTTAGAAATCATTTATGGATGAGGCCCCTCCCACTTGAAAGCACCTCCACCCGCCTCGGGACACCACACACGCGCCCTCACAAGTCCTCTTCAAGTCTTCTGCCGCAAGGGGCCGGGCACGACAGAGCTTCCTCAACTTGTACTTTGTTGTAATTTTTACAGGAAAGGCACTGTCTTCTCTTTTTTAACTGTTAAATCCAGTCTTACCCAGATATAGAGTCCTACTCACTCCTCCAGACAGCCTTTTAAAATCACACTGATAAGCTCCTTCATCCATTTATTCCCCAACACGTATTGATTAAGCGGTGACTGGACTTGTGGAAGGTCAGGGCTAGATGGGACCGTAGACATCCTGCACCCCATGCTCCTCATCTACCCCGGGGTGATAGGGCGGGGTCACCCCCAACCCCCGGATCTACTAACCATCTCACCACCCACCCAGGCACTGAGCAAAACTTCATGCACAAGTTGCGTACTTTTTCATTCCAAAACTGAAAAAAATCACAAGATGAAAGAATTTTTTGTACCTTATTATGATTTATAAAGCTAATAAATATTAGGAAAATGGAATGACAGAACCAAAAAGTAAATGTGACTTGAAAAAGAAACAATTGCAGGGTTTGCAAAGATTCTTTCCCTTTTTTTGGACATTCAATGTTTTATGAAGTCATATGCTAGACACACATGACAACCTCTGCCTTTCCGCGTGGTTAGGAAGTCATTCCAGAGAGACAATGACGCCATACAACACATCCCAGGGCACTTACATTTACAGCCTATGCTTCTAGTCTACAACAGACACACACTACGGATATTAGCTACAAAAACATCCATTTTCTACTTATTTAATCAGGAGGAAGGCAAAGCTACTGCTAACATTTCAATAAAATATCTGATTCGTAACTGTCATTATCTCAAGGGAAATCAGATGGAATTTAATGCGGGGACTGATCTAAGTTCTGGACAGTCTTATCTAAAATAGTAGAGGTTTAGATATCCAATACATCTCTTCAGGGAAATTTTAATGAGTGATTCTATATGCCAAATTTTTTTTCTTATGAACCATATATATTTGTGTAGGAATATGTTATATTTATCACCCCAACGTTTTAATAAAACTTACTGTGCCCTGTTGCATAAGATAGTTAGAGAGCCTTAAAAAAAAAGCTGTTAGCTGACAGTTACTACTATGAATGTAGAGCTTCATTTGCTGTATACGCTAATCCTCCAGGAAAATTACATCAAAAATGGACATTTTATGACAAAATCACTCATTTATCTCAAAACCAGAACAAATAGAAAACACCACTAAGGGAATTTAAATACTTTTCTGACCACTACTGCAGAAACACAGAAACTCAGCAGATTTCAGACATGCAGGAATCAGCACTATACAGGGAAGAATTAACAAATCAAACTCAGTACAACTTTAATAACTGGATTGAAAGTAGACTCTTAATAAAACCAAAATATATCCTCCTCAAGGCAACCATCAGCTACAAAGGAAAAATGATTTCATATCCTTGGTCCGTAAAGAAGACACATTTATTTACATTCTCAATGGACTAGAAGAGGTTTTAAACTGTCACAATTAAAATTTTAAGCTTCCAAAAATATCTTATGATCAATGCACTTAACTTAAAGCTTCTGGTATTAATAACTTCATTTAGACATCTTAAAAAACCAACACAAACATACTTTCTAGAGTGCAAAATGCTTCTTATTAAATACTTTAGTAACACAAAAGCAATTTGTTTTTAAACGCAGGAATCCTCTTCTGAAGGATCATCACCACAAAGACATCCATTGCCGGCAATGGACGTTGAACAAAACTGCCAGCTTGCGTGAAATGCAACATTAAAATTGTGCATCGGGTTTCTGCACCTGTCCAGATGACCCCGTTTATTTGTACAAACTCATTGTTGGACTCTGGTACATGCACATGTATGCATCACAAAGAAGTCTTCGTGCACAGCCTTGGATTCTTCTGGAATCCAAGGAATGCAGATCTTCTAGAGACATTTTCAAGTACTCTCCTACTTCTGGGCATGGGGTAACTTGAGGAATGTTGAAGCCATTCTGACCACCTACGGAAAAGAGGAAGAGCTGTATTTAGGGCAGTCAAGTTCTAAACTCTTTTGCTGTCCTGCCCCACCAAAGTAATTTTACAATTCCATAATTTAGTTAAGGCTAATTCCCAGGACCTGAAAGACCTTATTTTACTTCCGATTTCTAGAAGTTAAATCCTCTTGTTAACTCTTGACAGTCTCATTTCTTGGTTTCTGAAAGGATTCCGGGACCAACAGTGAATACTATTGACAAAAGGACACATATCCTGAGCAAAGTCCAAAACCTACTTCCCAGGCTTCTCTGTGTATTCAATCAGGGAATAATGTTACATACACATATGCACACACATTCAACTCTTCACATTCCCAAATCCCTTCCCAGACACAAGCACCCCTCCCTGTATGCTTTACCATGAGCCTGTCCAGTTTAGGGCAGATCTAGTAAAATGAATACCATTTTATTCCGCTAAATTTAAAATATGTATTTGTGTGATTCTCGCAAGGTTTTGTTCTACATTTCGTTAGACTGAATGAAGATGCTATGAGGCGTGGTCTTAGGGATTCCAGGAAAGGCTTTAGCCTCCCAGTGGCTTTTCTAAAAACGCCTGGAACCCTTGTGCTTTTGAGTTACATGGCTAAATGCAAATTTTTAACTGGGGTAAGGACCTATTTACAGCTGGGGCTGTGCTATATCCCTCAAGCGTCTGAGAGCTGAGAAAACATTGAGAACCCTTGGGGTACAGCTTGGGCATCTGATCAAGAGGCTGCCACAAGGTGGCATCCTAGGTCACCAGAGGGCCACACCAGAAGACTCGGGGTCTGGAGCGTGAGAGAGTGACTAAAGGAAAAACGGGGTATCAGAGAACTGGAGGAACGTTAAGTCATACTTCACAACCTTGCCTAGGACCAGTCCTGATCTGTAAACTATACAGGCAGGGGTACAGCTGTTTTGACAACGGTTTCGTTTTTGAAACCTACTAGAGCCCCAGGCACTTCACATGCACTCATTAGGTATCTGTTAAATAATGACTGAACATCCTAGAAAGCAGCCTAGAAGGTGCAGTATATTCCCCACTTAAGGAAGACACATTACACACAGAATAAGCTTATTTTTCCAAAGAAGACATTTACTTCTATTCTTAGCTTTGTCATCTAGAAGACAACAGAAAAAACATAAGCACTGAGGTCAGAAAGACTGAATTAAATACAAGCTCTGAGACCTTAGGCACCTTAAATCTCAGCTTTAGTAAGAGGAAAAATAGGAATCATTCCCACCTTGCAAGGATTTAGGTATAATGACGTAAAGTACCTCCCTGAGAGCTTGGCACGTAGGTATTTAGGAAATGGTGACTATGGTACAGAAAATAAGAGAAGCCTGAAAGTCAAAGACGACAAAGCTGAAAATAAAACCTTTCAGCCCTAAAAAAAGAAATTTCCAGCTCCTTTTTTTTTTTTTTTTAAAAAAAAAGACTCTATGCATGTCAAAATATCACAACAATATTATCCCTTAGTTTAGTAGCAGGCCTGTTAATGCATTTCAAGATTTCGGACTATGTCACCAAGATATTCCTGAACGGATTTTCCCAACACTATTTTATTACTCAGACCAGGCTAGCCCACTATGGCTATCCCACTACAAACTCAAATGTCGCCACATGTAGAAAAGGTCTGGAAAGTACCATCCCGATCAGCCATGCTGTCAAAGAAGAGCCAGGCAGAGTCGTCTTTCCCGTACTTCACAAAAGCGACATAGTGGCTTGTTTCTATGCAGAGGACAGCAAATAACTCCATCTTCTGACAGGGGATGCAGCCGTGTCTCCAGTCCCAGTCAGGTAAATCTTTGGGAAGTGACACTGGGTTATATTTATGATTCAGCCTCTTGGGATGAAGGTGGACCTGAAAGGGAACATGAAGAGAATGCCATTAAGAAGCCGAAACACAATGGTTTGAAGGGAATGAATGCCACTTACTCTAATTGAATACATCCCCACAAAGAGCAACTGAGTACTCGACAGAAGTCCATCAAATAAACAGAGAAGGCATAAACAATACCATTTAATTATGGAATTTTTAAAGTTAATTATGATTCTGAAAACTTTTCAAAACCTGAAATCTGTTTCAACTACAAATGATTTACTGCTTATTAAGAGAATATCCATTAAGTGAAGTCAAACTTACTTGAGTGTTGCAGGTTTTACAAAACTGCTTGATTTTTCCAGCTGAGATGTCAGGGTCATCGTAGCATTCTCTACACTCATACATTGCGAGCCCTCCACATATCCGGCACTGCCTAGGGGCTGAAAACGTTGGGGGTGGCGGGGAGTTAAGGGGCCTTTAAAAATGCATTCTTTCATTAAAAAGATTAAAAAGAAAAGTTAAGCTTTAAAAAGGATAATGTTCATGGACTCAGTAAAGTCCACCCCTCCCCATCCCCATAAGCTTTAAATTGGATTTTCTTGGATTCAGGATATCTTTAAAGACATTTTCTCTGACCAAATGACAAGTTTTTAAAAATAATATATTCTAGAGTGTTTCCCCTGATTATAAAATTTCTATTGATGAATATGCAAAGATACAAGAGAGTATAAATAAGAAAACTGAAAGCATCTACAATTTCAGTTAGCAAGACATAACCACTGTCAATACTACTGTGAATTTTCTCAGGTAATTTTGTATCTGCACACTCACATAACTCGGCGTGTGTGTGTCTGTGTGTGTGTGTGTGTGTGTGTGTGTGTGTGTAGCTCCTCTTATAGAAAATTATCAGCACACTCTCCTTTTCACTTAACATTACATCATGACCACTTTCATATAACATTGGTCTTCAAAAACATGAATTTTAATGGCAGTAGTTTTGTTGTAGAGATACACCATAATTCACTTAACTACTCTCATTAACATATAGAGTGCTTCTAATTTCTTACTCATAAACATATTTACATATGAAATATTGATTTACATGTCTGATTATTTTTTCAGAATAAATTTTAGTGTAGTATTTCCAGGCTCTTCAGCCTCTTCCGATACCAAACTGTCCTTTAGAAAACTCGTATCCTGTTAAGACTCTTATTCTCAATTAATGTGAATGACCTGACAGACTATTTCTGAAAAACAAACTAAAAAATCTTATACTTACTGTCTTCAAGTAGATCTGTTATATTTAATTCCAGAGAAGGAAAAATTTTTTTAAATAGTTTAAAGTCTTTTCCAAATCGAGGCATCTGAATAATCAGACACGATGGTGCCTAAAAAAAAAAGATACATAATTTTAGAATCAAAACGCTGAAAAAAAATTTCCCTGAAATAGTCGTGGTTGTCAAACCAAGCAGCGGCTCCACCATAACGTGGATGGCTACTCCGTGTTCACAAATGGGATCCACATGTGAAATGGACTGTGAAGGCAGAGCGCCAAGGAGCCACAAGCCTCAAGCAGCCCAAGATCTATGGACACATGGACACGGAAGTCAGGCAGTTCAACAACCTTGGGTCTCAAATAATATGATGACCATGCAGAGTCATCTACTTTGGGTTTATATTTTTAAAAGGCTTTGGAAAAACCTGAAGGACACTATTCCTTATATTTCAACAAATAAATAATGGCAGCTGTTAAGGTTTTACCAGAACATTCCTTCAGAGATGGATACAATGAAAATGAACCACAAGCATGTACTACTAAGAGCATGAAGATACTCAGTAAACAGTAAAAGAAAAGTAATTTAAATCACTTGTTCATTTACAGTAAGTGAATTTTGTCTTTTACTGAAGGAGGAAAAGTAAACATTTTTTTTTGATATATTTGGATAATATGCTTGGGTAAAATTTTTAATTGGGTAAAATGTTAAGCTGGGTGAAAGGACAACAACAACAAAAAAACACAAATCTTCTTTGCTTTAAGCTACTTAAAAGTTTTCAAGTTACAAATTAGAATGATATTTTCTTTGGCACCAAAAATCTAAAAAGTTCAATCTTAATTCTAAGGTATTTTCCACATGGACAAAGTTGAAGCATGGCATATTTTTTTTTAATTTGTGTTTTCTTAACAATTTGTGCTCCTAACTGTTCTCAGTGGGTTAAAAGTAATAGTTATAGAAGCTATAGTTGTCTGGAGAACCCTAATGACTTGCATAAAAAATACAATAAGTAATTATCACTAACCTCAGCAAATTTCAGGTTGCTGTTGATAAAAGACCATTCTAATAATTGCTGAATTGTAGGAACTCCAACTTTCTCATCTTTTTCCATAAAAATTTGATAGAAGTAACAATCTTGAACTTTTTGACCTGCTGATCTAAAAATATGCAGAAAAACCCAGATAATTTATTTATGAAATGCATCAAAAAGTGAAGTGGTCCCAGAGGCATTTGAGAACGGAAAAACTGTTGAGAACAGAAACCGATGGTGCAACTCTGACACTCAGAACAACAGGGGCAAAGACAATCATTTAGATAAAATAATTAAATGTACTTATGCATAAGACCTTGCAAATGATTTCTTGTTTAAGTCCTCATATTGAAAAGTTGCTTTAGTGATTAGAAGAAAAATAATGCAATAACATCCACAGTCAAGAAGCACTGTGTGAACAATAAAAGCCAGAAGCTAACATCACTTGGTTCAACTTAACTGTCGAAGCTAGAAAGGAGCGAACTGCATTTAATGCTTGAAACAGGAAAGTTAATTTGTACATGCCTGAATGGGACAGACCCTAAGAGACCTTCCAGATGCAACTTTTCATTTCTAAAGTGAAGGCCCTGAGATCTGCGGAAGGATAATCCTTCCCAGTAACTCAAAATCAGAGCCAGGTATAAAACCTAGGTGTCCTAACAACTGCTTACTATTCTTGGCACTAAAGCATGCTGTCTCTTTAGATGGTCACTCATTTATTCAACAAACACCAGGTTAGGGCCCACTATATGCCAATCACAGTGCTACCCTTATACTGAACATTTTCCCTTCTAAATATTTTACTTCAGAATGCATGAAAATTCAAGACTAACTCTACTAAAAGAATCAATAATCTTTCAATTTACTATTTACCCTTTTTAGCAGAATTTCTGCATATAGAATCAGACTGTTTATAATTAGATTTATAAGTACAGTTCAAGATTTTTAGGGGAAAATATTAACGTTGTTTTCATAATAAAATCTCAGCTATTGAGAGGCCAACCTCAGAAACCCTCAGTTTCCCAAAGCAACTTCCCTATTCTCTCTAGTGTCTCCCTATTCTCTCTAGCGTCTCCTCCTACAACGACAATTAGAATTTGTCTTCCACGTCTCTTATCTCCTCTTTCTTGTTTTCTAACTCTTTATTGCTTTGGGCTACATTCTGGGTAATTTCTTCAGATCTATCTTTCAAGTAAGCAATTCTCTCTTTAGCTGTGCATACGGCATTCAGTGAGGTGCCCTCTCCCAGCCATATATACATATATGGCTATATATATATAACTACATATATAGTTTTTTATTCTATTTTGGGCAGTTTTATTTTTGTTTATTTTTCTTTGTTATCAAATCTGCATTTATCCTCCCTAGGTATCTAAGTCCTCCTTTTTTCTCTTAAACCATTTAAGAATATTCATATTAAGAATATCATTTTAGAATGGTCTCTTTTAGACTACTTTACTATTTCAAAGTGTTAAGGTACTCATCCTCCTATCTGTTGCATCAGCTGACGCTCCCTCAGTCAGAAAGACCGGCTCATGGAGGGGAAGAATGACACTTGGGAAAAAACTGCTAACTTTTAAAGTTGTTTTTTTTTATCTTTTTATAATCTTCAAACTAGTGATTCTCAATCTGAAGAGGCTGCTGAAGGGGGAGGAGAGGCAGAGCTTCCCAGGGCCCTCTTCAAACTCCACAAGACCTTCAGACACTGAGACATATTCCTATATGTGACTGACCCTTCTTCACCCACTCTGAGAATCACTACAGTATTCATCCTATGTAACACACCAGGAGTGTATTACAACCCAAGGTGTGTTGGGCTATGAAAAAAAAGAATGAAAACTGTTTTAATCATCTGAAATTTATCTCTTCAAGATGAAAAACAGAAGTGATTTTTTTCCTCCCAAACTGCCTGGCAGATTTCCTACATCATGTATTCAATATATATTTCCTTCCTCCTTTGTGTTTGAAGGTTGACTTATAAAATACTGAAATACCACATATAGTTAATTCTATATCCGGGCTTTCTATTCAGTTCTATCTATCCAATTTCTAATTGTATACCAGTATCACACTGTTTTAAATGTCTGTTGTTTTGTCTTTATAGCTTATAATAGAATTCTTTAAAAAAAAAAACAAAACTGCAATGTTTTCACCCATTTCATCTTGTAGAGAATTCTAAAATCATTTTACTAAGTTCCAAAGGAAAAAAAAAAAAGTTAAGATCTTGATTATGTACAAGTTATTTTGTAAAAATTAACATCTTTAAGTTATTTAATCTTCCTACCTGGAACACAATCTTTCTCACTAATGAATTAAATCACCTTTTAGCTCTGTGCAAGTCTTCTTTAAAAACCTATCTCAGTAAAATTGATTTCTTGGCATTTTATACTTTCATGAAGTATGAAATTATCCCTTTTTCATATTTGCTAGTGGGGATACAGGAATATGACTGATTTCTCCATGGTTTTTTCCTGCATGGTCAAATTACAAATTCTTGTGTTAACACTAGTAGTTTCTAAACAATTCTCTCAGATTTTCTGGGTATACATATAGCTATGACCTTATTTGAATAGATAATAAATATATACTATCTTATTTCATTAGCTAGAACTTCCAAAACAATATCAAACTATAACTGCGGTACTGTCCACCCTTCCCTCCGTCCTTCTTACTCATCAATTCGACACTGGCATCAAAGAACATCACTTAAGACACTGAGATGAGTAAGAATACTTGTCCGTGATTAGCTTTTAGGGAAGTAAATAGTATATAAGCAAGATTTTTCAACAAAGAAACCCAGACTAAAATGTAAAAAGGCCCAGCATTCAATCTGGAAAGTTCATCCATTTAGAACATCTCACTAAGAACTTCACTGCATTAGATTCAAGGCTTTCATTGAAGATGGGGGGAAAAAAGACCAAGTTATAAAACTGGGAACAAGAGAGCTAATTTAGGGCTAAATTAATTCTTTGACTAATGGGTAGTCAAAAACAGTGCTCCCACGGTGTCTGACTGAGTTCGAATAATATTCTCTTAAAAGGATTCATTAATTTAAATTAAAAAAAGATTTATATACAGTTTTATAAGAAAACGATTTGCAACAGTGCTTATTACTGGGGTTAAAATTAAAAGCACAAATTTACACTGGATTTGTTCTTCAAGTTAAGTATGATACTATGGCAAAGATAATGATTTAAATTAATTTGCATTGCGGGAACCTAACATATTAAGATCCCTAAATAAATACAATATTAAGTAATCATTAAGGAAATCATTTCTACTGAATGATGGCAGTGGAAATGAGGATTGTCTATTTTTCCAACGCTTCTGTAACAATTTAAAATTACCTTATTTTTAACAATGGTTCTACCCTTAAAATATGATGAAACAGGATATTCAAGAATTCTTCAGGATCTAGGAGAAAATAAAAAATCAAATAAGTCACAGACAAGATTTTTAAATCATTCTATTTTTTCTTTATAACAGTCATATTCCTATACAGAATTCAATTTCCTAATCAATATTATTTCAATTAAAAGCATAGTTCTCAATTTTTCCTAAAGACAAACTACAAAGGATATTTAAATGATATGATAAAGTATTACGTGACAATTTTGTTATAACTTTATTATATTTCAAAGGGTATAATAATTCACATATAGGGAAATAATTTTAATTTCTTTGGGGGGGGGCTTAAGTGTAATAAAACCTGACGTATGACCTTATTTTTTCCTGCTGTTTAAATAATTATCAAGTCTGTAAATATTATAGCTAGTTACAATATGCTGTTAATACATTCAAAGTCAGGAGTTGAATCTCTGAGTAAATTCATTAGCTATGAATAGATTAAAACACTGTCTCTGACCATAAACTTAATCCTAATCAGCCATTTGTAACTCCCTTTATAACAAGGAAAGCTAAGTGAGAAATGTGGATGACTCAGTGCAACTCTTCACCCCTGAAAAGAAAACAACTCCGAATATCATTGCTGGATGGAAAGATCTCCTTATTTATTCGTAATATACTAAAACCAGTCAGCTTCTTAAAGGGGTTCATTATTCCACATATCACTCATTTTTAGAAGAGAGAAAGCATTTACAAAAAGAGAAGAAAATTGTACATCACATAGAAAAAAATTATATTTTAAAATAAAATCCCCAAAACTACACAGATATAACATTTCAGCCAACAATTTAGCATTTATGCTTTCAAGTTATTTTAATGCATATCCTATAAATTAAAAGTCACCTTTTTCTTCAGAGGTAAATCCTGATGCAGCCTCAACTTTTTCAAGTATTTTCCTCAGTTTCATAATCTTTGTTGCACATACGTATCCGTATCTATGTTAGTAAAAACTATTAATTAATATTAGCATATATATTAAATTAATATAACACATTTTTTATTGAAGGATAGTTGGCTTACAATGAACATAACACATTTTGATAATCAAGTATTTCTTATGTAACTCCAGTGTGTCATAAATTAGTAAGCTTAATAAGTATTTCAGAAAATACAATTATAAGCTTCTTCTTGAGGTTTGAAAATTTTTAAATCTACAATCAGAATTATCCCAGACACTATGATAACCTAAAAATAACTATCATATACTAATAAAAGAAAAAATATTTTTAATTTATGACTGTTTTTTAATACTATTTTACTTAAGGAATTATAACATTTACTTTACAAAACAGAATATACAATTTTGAGAGAGAATCCTTTTAATGTTGTACTAAAGGATGAAATAGCTACCAAGGGGGATGGAAAAGGGCAGTGATAAGAAACTGAAATTCTAAAATATGCAATCAAACCAGTCATCGTAATTATGACATTTTCTCTTATCTTTCTCTGAATACAGGATACATTCAATAAGCTTCCTGTCAATCCCTGACAAAATTCTAATTCTAAAACTGGCTTCAGAAGACAGCTTAGAGGCCACCATGGGCTTCATAAGAGCAAGTCAGAACCACCTAATCTTATATCCATTTTTCATATCGGCTATTCACTCACTCATTAGCTCTTTGCAGCCAACATATATTGAGCATCTACCACTTACATAGTAATCTAACCTTTCAGTCACTGGGAATACAAAAATGAATAAGGTGAAAAAACAGGGTCTCTGCCTGCGAGAAGCTTGAAATGGAGAGAGCACGTGTTTCCGTACCAAGTAAAACCAGTCAGCTATAATCTAGATATGACTGCTGCAGACACAGGGAATCTTGATCAAAACAGGGCATCTGACAAGTTTCTTGTTGTGGACAGGGTGACAAAGTCTGACGAACCATGATTCTTAACTGGTTGGACAACAGTATTCAAAGAACGCTTATTAATGGACTTACGGTGTTTTGGAAGGAAAGAAGGAAGTGGTAACATGCCTTAGAGTTTTGGATTTAATCTGTCTTGTTCTAGTATCAATCACTTGGGGGGAAAATAGGCAGTATGTTTAAATTTTGCATTTATACAAATATAATACAAAAGAACTGATGTAAAACTCAAGATTCATAATTATCTTAAGGGGGTAAAAACTACAGTTATTTTCATCATTACAGAATTCAAAGAAAACAAAAGATACAAGTGGGAAATCTATTCACCTATAATATACTTTCCTAGTCATGTTATATAGTAGGTCATTCTGAATGCTCATTATATTTCAGTGTCCTGAATTTTGGGGTCAAAATCTTGTATCAAACTATTTTTTATTTTAATTGTTAAATAATAAAAGTATGTCACAAAATTTAAATTTATCCTAATATGGACTTTAAATTACATAGTTTGCTCCCTATATTCCTAAAAGAACATATTTGTTTTGTGATCTATGGCCCTGACTCTTCATAGTTTAAACTTTATACTGTGATATTATCACACATTCCTCCTACCACTTAACAAAAGTCCTTACTAGATGTCTTGTACTTATACCATTACAAATTGTTTCCTGTGGCCAAAGAAAGACATACTTATAATTCTTAAACTAGGAGATAACCAAAAACATCACCTTTTTAAGAGAGGTGGAGGGAGGCCTAAATATCTTCCTTTAACCGAGAAATGTGTTAATAAAATACATCTCATCTATTTCTAACATAAAACTATTAAATACTTGCTACTCTATAAATAAAAATTTCCCTTGCTGCTATTCATTCAGATAAAATTAAGTTTAAGAAGCCAGATCATACCGATTAAACTAATAAGCATGATTATATTAGGGGTAGTATTGGAGAAGATAAGAATCCCAAATATCTTATATCAGCTTTTATAAACCTACTGTAATTGCTGAATTGTAGTACACTCTACCAAAATGGTTTAATCATTTCATGGCTTACACTATGTACTACACCTTGGCCAGATTTAAAATGCTAAAGAAGTAAAAACAGTACAACGGGACTTCCCTGGTGGCACAGTGGTTAAGAATCCGCCTGCCAATGCAGGGGACACAGGTTCGATCCCTGGTCTGGGAAGATCCCACACGCCACGGAGCAACTAAGCCTGTGTGCCACAACTACTGAGCCTGTGCTCTAAAGCCGGCGAGCCATAACTACTGAGCCCGCGCGCTTAAACTACTGAAGCCCATGCGCCCTAGAGCCCGTGCGCTGCAACTGCTGAGCCCACACCCTGCAACTACTGAAGCCCGTGCACCTAGAGCCTGTGCTCCGCAACGAGAAGCCACCGCAATGAGAAGCCCGTGCACCGCAACAAAGAGTGGTCCCTGCTCACCACAACCAGAGAAAGCCCATGTGCAGCAATGAAGACCCAATACAGCCAAAAAATAATTAAATAAATAAATAAAATAAAAATTAAAACAAATAAATAAAAGTAGCAACAAAGACTGAACAGAAATCTTCTTTAAAAAAAAAGATAATACAAGGACTGAAAGTTAAAAAAGATGTTAATACATCATCAAGAGAACTAATTCTCTCCCATTTCTCATTAAAGGAAAGCAGGGAATAAATTAATTACTGTACCAAAAAACAGCACCTAGGATACCACCTAAAGGCAAAAATAACTATCTTCTACTTACATTCTCAGAGGATTAACGATTTCTGTCCTCAGCAGCTCTTGAGTTTCACTATAATATTCTACATCATTCTTTTCTTTGGGTCTAAGTAACACAGTGTCGAGAACGGAACTAAAAGCAAACAAGCTGCAAAATAAAAAGAATATGTTTCCTCATGCTGTAAATGTACTAATTTTTGAGAAACACATACTAAAAAGAATATGAAGAGAAAAATCACAAACTCTGGAGAACAAATAACATACAAATTAGTGTTTTTTATTAATACAGGTAACCAAGACCCCTGTCAAGGTTCCCATGGTTCAATCATCAGGGCCTAGAGATCCTTAAGGAGAATACTAATATCAAGAAGGCAAACTATAGATTGACAGTGTTAAAGGATTTAAAATATGCCTTCAGTACACTGGAAAACTTCTTTGCAAAAGCTGAAAGAAGGCCTACAAATCTGAGTCAAACTACAACAGAGGAGAAAGTTTGGAAACTAATTCCCCAAGGCAAACACATAGCCAATATGTAACCCACTCTAGATATACTTCTCTCTCTCCACAGCCCTTTGCAGAGGTCTGAATTCCTTTAAATGTCAAAATCACTTGTGAGTGACTAACAGCAGTGACTTGCTGATATCAAAGAAAAAGAAAATTTGGCTAAACAGATTTTTATCAGAAAATCTGAAGAATATTACATCAATTCTTGCTTTTGTCAACACCTCTGAGAGACAAAGTATTCTGCCCAAAAAAGGGCCCACCACTTTTATTCTTCTCCCTGTCTTTAAAATTTTAACGTCCCATTAACTTCCTAATTCTTACAACATGGCTGTACAGAGCTGGCAGGTTATGCTCAGTTTAACTGGCAATGTTCTTGGTTCAAGCTTCAGAGTGTAAAAATTCTTGCCATGTTAAATCGTTCTACTTTGGAACAAACTACTTATACGAGGGCAACTGTGCTTCTGCTGAAAATACTTCTTTAAAATAAAGTAGTTTTATGATTGCCTCTGCCTAGTAAAACAAACACACAAGCCAGTCAATGGCTTATGACAAGTTATTTGATTTGTGCACAAAGATCCTGTACTTATTCTCTTCAGTCCTATGATTTCCCACATACCCTCAGAATATCTGTACCACCTGTAACACTATCATTCACCTCTTATCCATCATTCACTGCATTACTTTTTATATTAATTTTTTGGATACAGGCACATGAGGCAACATTCAGTAGCTTCCAAGGAGTATATAGTGAAATGCAAATCTCCCTTTCTCTCCTGAACCCCAGCCCCCAGTTTCTCCACTCAGAGGCAATTAGCAGTTTCCTTCTCTCTCTCTTTCTCTCTCTCTCTGACACACACACACAGAAACACACACACCTGCCCCCACGGCACTATATTCCTACTGCATTAATTTTAAACTTACCAGAATAAGGTTGAGTCTAAGTAACAAGAATTGTAATGACCCTGGATACCTTTCTTCTTTCCAATCATTATCTCTAAACCTTCTTTTTCCATTTTTGGTGGAGTATTTTCTTCTACTACTTCACTTAAGTAGCCTCCAAATGCTGCAAAGATAAAAATGAAAATAATTATTTTAAACTATTATAGTTATGTATTCCCATACATATTTCTTCACTTAAAAATATCTTTTCGTATTTTGATGCACAATTTATTACCCAACTTAAAACTAAGTTAAAGGTAGGTTTTGGTTAATTGTTATTCAGCTTGGCTTATAAAAAATGCTAATGTTCGTTTTCAACCTTATTTCCTCCACAATTTAAAGAACACTTTAGAGTATCAAGTAACGTAAAAAAGCATCTGCCAAGTAAAATATTTTGTTCCCCAAATATTTTATTTGTCTGAAGATGTTCCATTTCCAAGTTGGAAAAGAAAACAAAAAATTCCAAAGCACTACTTCAACTGTAAGAAAAATTGTTTTTCATAAAGATGGCTTTCCTATTTATACCTGTTTAACCCTTAAGATGCTTCACCACGATTATCCAAAACTGGAAAGGGATAGTATCAGGAAACTGCCACCTACTATAAGTGATGAGGAGACCTGTCCTTCATCAAGCAATTAAAACTACTTCTTATAATAATGCTGACTTCTTGATAAGATATGCTCATTGACGTACTAGACAAGACACTGAGAAGGAAGTCATTCTTGATAAGATATGCTTATTGATGTACTTGAACAATATAGAGAGAGGAAAATCAGTGCCAAAAAGAAGGCCACATTTCAATCTCTACCTCCTGGGTTGTTGAAAATTAAATGTCTGTAATCAACAGGAAGGGGAAAATAAATCCCACTATTTCTCAATTTTTAAGTCTCAAGCATGGTTTCCTGGTTAATACTTTTTTTAAATGTCCCCTCTTAGGATAACTGTAACTTTCTCATACACCAAGTAATAATTTTTTTCTGATTTAAAAGCTTGATGAACACTGGCAGGAAAGAAAGAAACACTGTTTACTACCAACTACTGCAAAATGACATGAGGTCAGAACTAGAGTCATTCCAGATTGATAAATAAATGAAAGGCACACAAATACCTAAAGAGTTACAGCGTTCGATCTGATTGGAAACTGGCTGCAGGGACGCAAACCTAGAGTCCGGCCGGCAGCTCTTCAGTTTAACAAACAGCGCTTTTTTCAGGGCACAGGTGAAATACCGAGTACCCCTAAAGGTTCCATCTGTACAGCCTGCACACTCGTCTTCCTGAAAAAGACAAAAAAAAAAAAATGCTTAGACATGCATTATTCTCCATCTTGCAAAGATGGTATACAAAGAACTAAGACTTGTTTCAAGTTTACCCTTTCTTAGAATTCCGTTGCCACACCTGTACTGAGAACTCCATCAGGAAAAAGGGGTTGACTAATCAGTGTTTCAGCCCACAGCTGACGATTTGAGAAATTAATGCCTTATTCCAGCATAAAATCCTCAATGTATTTCCCTTCAGAATACATGTTAAACCTTCCCTGGTTAACTGACTTCCCTGCACCATTTCCAAAAGCATTAAAACTAGTGGGGAGAGGGGGCCAGAAGGAACTGTTTATTTTAACAACCCAAAGAGAAAAACAGCATTCAATGGCCTGTAAACCAACAAATAAAAAAACAAGAAATATATTTAAATAAAAGCTAAATGTACTCAAATTCTCTTTCTGATTATGAAATGTCAAACAATATGCTTTCTAATCTCCAAAATCTTTCCCTCTACCAAAGATCTCAAAAGGTCACTAAAAATGGTGATTAATCTTAAAGTCAATGATAGAAATATTAGAACTGATTGCAGGAGGGAGGCTAAGAAAAAAAAGAAAAACTGATAACAGTTTGCTTTCCTTACTGCATTCTGTTTAATATAATGAGCCTAAACATATTAGCCTAAAAATCTACTTTCATTCCTTGAACATAGATCAACTAACATTAAGAATAAGTGGATCAGATGCTTAATGGGTGGCAAAGGATGTCAGGCAACGTGGTAATAAAATTTTTCTCTAGTGATGGCTTTGTGGATAAATAAAATATTTCACCAAAAAGCAAAGAATAGGGAAAGATCTGTACAAAACCCCAGACAGAAAAGAAATGCAATTTTTAGGTCAAATTGAATTACCAGTTCCAGTCCCGCCAGTACTTCATTGAGTCCTGGCGGCTGCCCAATCCAACGGATCACCCCGTAGAAAGGAGGATTCTCTTTAACCTCGGCCAGCGAGCCCACTTCCAGGCCATGTGAGTTACCAGAAGATACGGCCAAAGGTGGACTCTCCTGCACGGGTGCATTGTTTAGCTCTCCCATCACAGACTGAACTGACAGAGAGAGCGCACTGTGGCTAATACTTCCATTGGTGTTGGACATCTTTGTCAGACTAAATGGTAAAGAATGAAATCTGTTCTCGCTGGATAGTGAGTTCATGGAAGGAGGTTGCAGTGGTGGTGAAGCGTGTCCAAAGTCTGGAGAGATCTCCGTAAGCGATTTTGCAGGGTCTTCAGCAACTATAAGAAATTATTCTTAATTAGAGAAATTTATTCAAGAATATTAAATATGCCCTACATCTCTAAAGATTAATATATACATAAGTCCAACTGCCCACCTGACCTCTTCTAGTATGATTCTCGTAAGCATCACAAACTTACTACCTCCAAGACAGTGTTCTAGATTCACATCCCCACCTCCAAATTTTTCTTCTTCAGTAAATGGCACCCAATTATTCAAACCAATAAAATATGTTATTGATTGGAATTGTATAGGTTATATTCTTTGTCCAAAATACAATTAAGTTACAAAAACCTATACAAAAAAGAGAGCAAAAAATTTAAGAAAGATGCTCCTAAATAACTAATGAATCAAAGAAGAAATGATAATGTAAATTTTTAAAATAAAGAAAAAATAAACACTTGAACACAACTAAAGTAATACTTACAAAAGAAATGTATAGACTTAATAGTTCATTTTAGAAAAAAAGGAAAGGTAATATTAATAAACTCAGCATACAACTTAGGAAGTTAGAAAAACAACAGAATAACCTCCCAAAAAGTAGTCAAGAGGAAAGAATAAACACAAAAACAGAAATTAATGAAAGAGAAAACAAACATCCAATGAAAAGAACCAAAGCCAAAAGCTGTTTCATTAAAACAACTAATACAGTTGCCAGGCAGGTACTGCAAATCAGTGTGGAAAGAACAAACTTCTTAATAAACGGTGTTGAGATAATCAACTATCCATATTTTAAAAAAATTAGGGAGATCACCTTCCTCCCCACAGATACATGAGAAATACATCTACACGTGGAACTGCTCCTACAGAACACCCACTGAACGCTGGCAGAAGACGTCAGACCTCCCAAAAGGCAAGAAAATCCCCACGTACTTGGGTAGGGCAAAAGAAAAAAGAAATAACAGAGACAAAAGAATAGGGACGGGACCTGCACCAGTGGGAGGGAGCTGTGAAGGAGGAAAGGTTTCCACACACTAGGAAGCCCCTTCGTGGGCAGAGACTGCGGGTAGCAGAGGGGGGAAGCTTCGGAGCCACGGAGGAGAGCGCAGCCACAGTGGTGCGGAGGGCAAAGCGGAGATTCCCGCACAGAGGAGCGGTGCCGACTAGCACTCACCAGCCCGAGAGGCTTGTCTGCTCAGCCGCCGGGGCGGGCGGGGCCTGGGAGCTGGGGCTCGGGCTTCGGTGCTAGCCGGGAGGGAGTCCGGGAAAAAGACTGCAGCTGCCAAAGAGGCAAGAGAATTTTTCTTGCCTCTTTGTTTCGCGGCGCGCAAGGAGAGGGGATTCAGAGCGCCGCCTAAACGAGCTCCAGAGACGGGCGCGAGCCGCGGCTATCAGCGCGGATCCCACAGCAACAGGGACGCAGAGGGAAAAACGGAGAGATTCCCGCACAGAGGCTCGGCGCCGAGCAGCACTCACCAGCCCGAGAGGCTTGTCTGCTCACCCGCCGGGGCGGGCGGGGGCTGGGAGCTGAGGCGCGGGCTTCGGTCGGATCCCAGGGAGAGGACTGGGGTTGGCTGCGTGAACACAGCCTGAAGGGTCTAGCGCACCACAACTAGCCGGGAGGGTGCACGAGAAAAAGTCTGCAGCTGCCGAAGAGGCAGGAGACTTTTTCTTGCCTCTTTGTTTCGCGGCGTGCAAGGAGAGGGGATTCAGAGCGCCACTTAAACGAACTCCAGAGACGGGCGCGAGCCGCGGCTATCAGCGCGGACCCCAGAGACGGGCATGAGACGCTAAGGCTGCTGCTGCCGCCACCAAACAGCCTGTGGGCGAGCACAGGTCATTCTCCACACCGCCCCTCCCGGGAGCCTGTGCAGCCCGCCACGGCCAGGCTCCCGTAATCCGGGGACAACTTCCCCGGGAGAGCGCACGGCGCGCCTCAGGCTGCTGCAACGTCACGCCGGCTTCTGCCGCCGCAGGCTCGCCCCGCCTCCTCCGTACCGCTCCCTCCCCCCGGCCTGACTGAGCCAGAGCACCCGAATCAGCTGCTCCTTTAACCCCGTTCTGTCTGGGCGGGGAACAGACGCCCTCAGGCAACCTACATGCAGAGGCGGGTCCAAATCCAAAGCTGAACCCCGGGAGCTGTACGAACAAAGAAGAGAAAGGGAAATCTCTCCCAGCAGCCTCAGAAGCAGCGGATTAAAGCTCCACAAACAACTTGATGTGCCTGCATCTGTTGAATACCTGAATAGACAACGAATCATCCCAAATTTAGGAGATGGACTTTGGGAGCAGGATATATTAACTTTTCCCCTTTTCCTTTTTTTTGTGAGTGTAGATGTGTATGCTTCTGGGTGAGATTTTGTCTGTATAGCTTTGCTCTCACCGTTAGTCCTAGGGTTAGGTCCGTCCGTTTTTTTTTTTTTTTTTTTTTTTTTTGGCTTAAAAAAATTTTTTTTTCCCTAATAAATGTTTTCTTAATAATTTTTTCCTTATTTTCTATTTTTAAAAAAATTTTTAATAAGTTTTTTCATATTTTTTATTTTAAAAAATTAAAAAATTTTTTTTCTTAATAAATTTTTTCTAAATAATTTTTTTCTTGTTTTTAGTATAAAAAATTAATAAATCTATTTTTAAAAATTAAAAAAAATTTTTTTTCTTAATAAATTTACTCTTAATAATTTTTTTTCTTATTTTTTATTATAATTGCTTTATTTTATTTTATTTTATCCTCTTTTTTTCTTTCTTTCCATTTTTTCTCCCTTTTATTCTGAGCCGTGTGGATGAAAGGCTCTTGGTGCTCCAGCCAGGCATCAGGGCTGTGCCTCTGAGGTGGGAGAGCCAACTTCAGGACACTGGTCCACAAGAGACCTCCCAGCTCCACGTAATACCAAACGGCGAAAATCTCTCACAGATCTCCATCTCAACATCAAGACCCAGCTTCACTCAACGACCAGCAAGCTACAGTGCTGGACACCCTATGCCAAACAACTAGCAAGAGAGGAACACAGCCCCATCCATTAACAGAGAGGCTGCCTAAAATCATAATAAGGCCACAGACACCCCAAAACACACCACCAGACGTGGACGAACCCACCAGAAAGACAACATCCAGCCTCATCCACCAGAACACAGGCACTAGTTCCCTCCACCAGGAAACCTACACAACCCACTGAACCAACCTTAGCCACTGGGGACAGATACCAAAAACAACGGGAACTACGAACCTGCAGCCTGTGAAAAGGAGACCCCAAACACAGTAAGATAAGCAAAATGAGAAGACAGAAAAACACACAGCAGATGAAGGAGCAGGGTCAAAACACACCAGACCTAACAAATGAAGAGGAAATAGGTAGTCTACCTGAAAAAGAATTCAGAATAATGATAGTAAGGATGATCCAAAGTCTTGGAAATAGAATAGACAAAATGCAAGAAACATTTAACAAGGACGTAGAAGAACTAAAGAGGAACCAAGAAACGATGACAAGCACAATAAATGAAATTAAAAATACTCTAGATGGGATCAATAGCAGAATAACTGAGGCAGAAGAACGGATAAGTGACCTGGAAGATAAAATGGTGGAAATAACTACTGCAGAGCAGAATAAAGAAAAAAGAATGAAAAGAACTGAGGACAGTCTCAGAGACCTCTGGGACAACATTAAACGCACCAACATTCGAATTATAGGGGTCCCAGAAGAAGAAGAGAAAAAGAAAGGGACTGAGAAAATATTTGAAGAGATTATAGTTGAAAACTTCCCTAATATGGGAAAGGAAATAGTTAATCAAGTCCTGGAAGCACAGAGAGTCCCATACAGGATAAATCCAAGGAGAAACACACCAAGACACATATTAATCAAACTATCAAAAATTAAATATAAAGAAAACATATTAAAAGCAGCAAGGGAAAAACAACAGATAACACACAAGGGCATCCCCATAAGGTTAACAGCTGATCTTTCAGCAGAAACGCTGCAAGCCAGAAGGGAGTGGCAGGATATACTTAAAGTGATGAAGGAGAAAAACCTACAACCAAGATTACTCTACCCAGCAAGGATCTCATTCAGATTTGATGGAGAAATTAAAACCTTTACAGACAAGCAAAAGCTGAGAGAGTTCAGCACCACCAAACCAGCTTTACAACAAATGCTAAAGGAACTTCTCTAGGCAAGAAACACAAGAGAAGGAAAACACCTACAATAACAAACCCAAAACATTTAAGAAAATGGGAATAGGAACATACATATCGATAATTACCTTAAATGTAAATGGATTAAATGCTCCCACCAAAAGACACAGACTGGCTGAATGGATACAAAAACAAGACCCATATATATGCTGTCTACAAGAGACCCACTTCAGACCTAGAGACACATACAGACTGAAAGTGAGGGGATGGAAAAAGATATTCCATGCAAATGGAAATCAAAAGAAAGCTGGAGTAGCAATTCTCATATCAGACAAAATAGACTTTAAAATAAAGACAATTACAAGAGACAAAGACGGACACTATATAATGGTCAAGGGATCGATCCAAGAGGAAGGTATAACAATTGTAAATATTTATGCACCCAACATAGGAGCACCTCAATACATAAGGCAAATACTAACAGCCATAAAAGGGGAAATCGACAGTAACACAATCATAGTAGGGGACTTTAACACCCCACTTTCACCAATGGACAGATCATCCAAAATGAAAATAAATAAGGAAACACAAGCTTTAAATGATACATTAAACAAGATGGACTTAATTGATATTTATAGGACATTCCACCCAAAAACAACAGAATACACATTTTTCTCAAGTGCTCATGGAACATTCTCCAGGATAGATCATATCTTGGGTCACAAATCAAGCCTTGGTAAATTTAAAAAAATTGAAATCGTATCAAGTATCTTTTCCGACCACAACGCTATGAGACTAGATATCAATTACAGGAAAAGATCTGTAAAAAATACAAACACATGGAGGCTACACAATACACTACTTAATAACGAAGTGATCACTGAAGAAATCAAAGGGGAAATCAAAAAATACCTAGAAACAAATGACAATGGAGACACGACGATCCAAAACCTATGGGATGCAGCAAAAGCAGTTCTAAGAGGGAAGTTTATAGCAATACAAGCCTACATCAAGAAACAGGAAACATCTCGAATAAACAACCTAACCTTGCACCTAAAGCAATTAGAGAAAGAAGAACAAAAAAACCCCAAAGCTAGCAGAAGGAAAGAAATCATAAAGATCAGATCAGAAATAAATGAAAAAGAAATGAAGGAAACAATAGCAAAAATCAATGAAACTAAAAGCTGGTTCTTTGAGAAGATAAACAAAATTGATAAACCATTAGCCAGACTCATCAAGAGAAAAAAGGAGAAGACTCAAATTAATAGAATTAGAAATGAAAAAGGAGAAGTAACCACTGACACTGCAGAAATACAAACGATCATAAGAGATTACTACAAGCAACTCTATGCTAATAAAATGGACAACCTGGAAGAAATGGACAGATTCTTAGAAATGCACAACCTGCCGAGACTGAACCAGGAAGAAATAGAAAATATGAACAGACCAATCACAAGCACTGAAATTGAAACTGTGATTAAAAATCTTCCAACACACAAAAGCCCAGGACCAGATGGCTTCACAGGCGAATTCTATCAAACATTTAGAGAAGAGCTAACACCTATCCTTTTCAAACTCTTCCAAAATATTGCAGAGGGAGGAACACTCCCCAACTCATTCTACGAGGCCACCATCACCCTGATACCAAAACCAGGCAAAGATGTCACAAAGAAAGAAAACTACAGGCCAATATCACTGATGAACATAGATGCAAAAATCCTCAACAAAATACTAGCAAACAGAATCCAACAGCACATTAAAAGGATCATACACCATGATCAAGTGGGGTTTATTCCAGGAATGCAAGGATTCTTCAATATACGCAAATCAATCAACGTGATACATCATATTAACAAATTGAAGGAGAAAAACCATATGATCATCTCAATAGATGCAGAGAAAGCTTTCGACAAAATTCAACACCCATTTATGATAAAAGTCCTGCAGAAAGTAGGCATAGAGGGAACTTTCCTCAACATAATAAAGGCCGTATATGACAAACCCACAGCCAACATTGTCCTCAATGGTGAAAAACTGAAACCATTTCCACTAAGATCAGGAACAAGACAAGGTTGCCCACTCTCACCACTATTATTCAACATAGTTTTGGAAGTGTTAGCCACAGCAATCAGAGACGAAAAAGAAATAAAAGGAATCCAAATCGGAAAAGAAGAAGTAAAGCTGTCACTGTTTGCAGATGACATGATACTATACATAGAGAATCCAAAAGATGCTACCAGAAAACTACTAGAGCTAATCAATGAATTTGGTAAAGTAGCAGGATACAAAATTAATGCACAGAAATCTCTTGCATTCCTGTATACTAATGATGAAAAATCTGAAAGTGAAATTAAGAAAACACTCCCGTTTACCATTGCAACAAAAAGAATAAAATACCTAGGAATAAACCTACCTAAGGAGACAAAAGACCTGTATGCAGAAAATTATAGGACACTGATGAAAGAAATTAAAGATGATACAAATAGATGGAGAGATATACCATGTTCTTGGATTGGCAGAATCAACATTGTGAAAATGACTCTGCTACCCAAAGCAATCTACAGATTCAATGCAATCCCTATCAAACTACCACTGGCATTTTTCACAGAACTAGAACAAAAAATTTCACAATTTGTATGGAAACACAAAAGACCCCGAATAGCCAAAGCAATCTTGAGAACGAAAAATGGAGCTGGAGGAATCAGGCTCCCTGACTTCAGACTATATTACAAAGCTACAGTAATCAAGACAGTTTGGTACTGGCACAAAAACAGAAATATAGATCAATGGAACAGGATAGAAAGCCCAGAGATAAGCCCACGCACATATGGTCACCTTATCTTTGATAAAGGAGGCAAGCATATACAGTGGAGAAAAGACAGCCTCTTCAATAAGTGGTGCTGGGAAAATTGGACAGGTACATGTAAAAGTATGAAATTAGAACACTCCCTAACACCATACACAAAAATAAACTCAAAATGGATTAAAGACCGAAGTGTAAGGCCAGACACTATCAAACTCTTAGAGGAAAACATAGGCAGAACACTGTATGACATAAGTCACAGCAAGATCCTTTTTGACCCAGGTCCTAGAGAAATGGAAATAAAAACACAAATAAACAAATGGGACCTAATGAAACTTAAAAGCTTTTGCACAGCAAAGGAAACCATAAACAAGACCAAAAGACAACCCTCAGAATGGGAGAAAATATTTGCAAATGAAGTAACGGACAAAGGATTAATCTCCAAGATTTACAAGCAGCTCATGCAGCTCAATAACAAAAAAACAAACAACCCAATCCAAAAATGGGCAGAAGACCTAAATAGACATTTCTCCAAAGAAGAGATACAGATTGCCAACAGACACATGAAAGAATGCTCAACATCATTAATCATTAGAGAAATGCAAATCAAAACTACAATGAGGTATCATCTCACACCGGTCAGAATGGCCATCATCAAAAAATCTAGAAACAATAAATGCTGGAGAGGGTGTGGAGAAAAGGGAACACTCTTGCACTGTTGGTGGGAATGTAAATTGATACAGCCACTATGGAGAACAGTATGGAGGTTCCTTAAAAAACTAAAAATAGAACTACCATATGACCCAGCAATCCCACTACTGGGCATATACCCTGAGAAAACCATAATTCAGAAAGAGTCATGTACCAAAATATTCATTGCAGCTCTGTTTACAATAGCCAGGACATGGAAGCAACCTAGGTGTCCATCATCGGATGAATGGATAAAGAAGATGTGGCACATATATACAATGGAATATTACTCAGCCATAAAAAGAAATGAAATGGAGGTGTTTGTAATGAGGTGGATGGAGTTAGAGTCTGTCATACAGAGTGAAGTAAGTCAGAAAGAGAAAAACAAATACAGTATGCTAACACATATATATGGAATCTAAGGGAAAAAAAAAAAAAAAAAAAAAGAAGTCATGAAGAACCTAGTGGCAAGATGGGAATAAAGACACAGACCTACTAGAGAATGGACTTGAGGATATGGGGAGGGGGAGGGGTGAGATGTGACAGGGTGAGAGAGTGTCATGGACATATATACACTACCAAATGTAAAATAGATAACTAGTGGGAAGCAGCCGCATAGCACAGGGAGATCAGCTCGGTGCTTTGTGACCACCTAGAGGGGTGGGATAGGGAGGGTGGGAGGGAGGGAGATGCAAGAGGGAAGAGATATGGCAACATATGTATATGTGTAGCTGATTCACTTTGTTGTAAAGCAGAAGCTAGCACACCATTGTAAAGCAATTATACTTCAATAAAGATGTTTAAAAAAATAAATAAATAAGTAAAACAATCAAGGTCAAATGCAGTTGGAAAACAAAACATAAAAAAAAAAAAAAAAAAAATTAAATTGGACTCCTCTGTCATACTCTACACAAAAACAATTTCCAGATGTCTTAAAGAAAAATGTCAAAGGCAAAACTACAAATTTTGGAAGGGAATATAGAAGAATGTTATTTATGACTTTAGGGTAGAGAGAAATATCTTAAACATGAGTATACAGACCAAAAAGGAAAAGACTGACAAATATGACGACATTAAAATTAAGAGATACTTGTCCATTAAAAGGCATCATAGCAAGAGTAGAAATATGAGCCACAAACAAGGAGAAAATATTTGTAATCCTTATTTCTGACAAAGGATTAGAATTTGAAAAAGGTCTATAAATCAATTTTTTAAAAGACCAGAAAAAAATAGAAAAAAAAATGGACAAAAGACTTGAAAAGGGAGCTCACAGAAAAAGAAACCTAAATCACCAACAAATCAATAAAAAGATTCTTGCCCTCACTAGTAAATACATAAAAGAAAGTCAAAATCAACATGAGACAGCATTTCAAAAGGTAAAGGTCTTAGAACATTAACTATTGGTGAGGATGAGGAGTCAATGATACCCTTACACAAAGCTGATGGGAGTGTGAATTGGTATAACTATTCCAGGAAACAGTTTGGCATTATTTAGTAAAGGAAAGATGTGCATATCCCATGTACATCTAGCAATTCCACTCCTAGGTACATACCCTAGGCATGGGTAAGAATGTTAGTAGCAGAGCTATTAATAATAGCAAGAAAATAAAACCAATTCAAATGTCCATCAATGGTCGAATGGATAGTTACATTGTGGTATATTTAAATACCGTATTTCACAGAAATGAAATGGAATGGAATGCAATGCTATACAGCAATGAAAACAAATAAATCATCATCACATACTACAACTTGGATGAATCTAGAAACATAATGTTGAGGGAGGAAATTACACAATATACATACAGTCTGATTCCTTGTATATAAAGCTCAAAACCATGCAGAACTAACAGTATGCTGTTTAGATGGTCAAACTCATAAAGCGATAATGAAAACCAAGAGAGTGATAAACACTAAGTTAAAGATGATGGTAGCTCAGAGGAGAGTGAAGAGAGCAACAATAGGAAGAAGCGCTGAGGGGATTTCAAAGGGAATGATAATGTTCTTTGCCGTAAAGTGAGTAGTGACTCCATGGGTGTTCACTGTACTTTATACCTTATCCATTTAAGATTCTTTACTGATGATATTTAATCTAAACATTTTTTAAGTTATTATTTTCTTTCCCAAACCCTCAACCCCCCAAGCCCAACACTCAATTCCATAAAGCAAGATGTTGTTTCTACCTCCAAAATATACCTCAAATTTGTCCACCCCTCTTACCCTCTCCCATCATCTCCCCGCTCAAAGCCACCATCATCTTTCACCCTGCAACCAGTCTCTTACCTGGACTCTCTGTCCCTCTTCTCGCCCCTCTCCAATCTAATTACCATACCACAACTAGTGAGATCTTTTTAAAATTTAAAGATCTTACGTGATCTTGTATCATTCCCTTGTTTAAGACCGTCAATGGCTTTCCAGTACTCTTACAATAAATACTAAATTTCTTACCAACACTTACTAGGTCCTAAATGATCTGGCTCCTACCTACCCTTCCAAACTCATTTCATACACCTCTTTTCCTTGCTTACTCTGCTGCAGCCGCTCTGGCCTACTTCCTGTTCCCCAAATATAATTTCTCACCTCAGGACCTCTGCCTTTACTATTTCCTCTGCCTAGAAGGCTCTTCTTAAGCTCTTCTTCTGGCAGTTTCATTCACATCATCCAGATCCCAACATAAATATCATTTCCTCAAAGACTCTCTTCCAAACCACCTCTGGAGCCAGCTTCCCACCAGCTGCTATCACCTTGTTCATTTCCTTCATTGCACATGTCACAGTTACCTTGTCTGTCTATACATTTATTGTCTATCATACCAACTAGAATATAAGCGCCCTACAACGAGGAACTTTGTTAGTCTTTTCCATGGTTGGATCCACAACACTTGGTATAGCCACTAACACAAGAAAATACTCAATATTTGTAATAAAAAAAAAATTGAATAAATGAATCAAATGTTATAAAGAATAGCCTTTAAAATGTGTAAGTAAAACAACTACAGATATGATGTTCTTTTACAAGTAAATTGCTTCTATTTTCTAATTTAAGGATGCAGGCCTATTCCATACAAATTTCATTACTTCATATGTCTTTTTGGACCAGTTAGAAGGTCACTATATTAATCCAGACAGCAAAAAACAAAGGGAAGGATCTGAACTAAGGCAGTGGTTTCAGAAATGAAGAGAGGGGAAGGATTCTAGTGATATTAAAGAGGAGGAAATCCCTAGGACTTGGTGACATCTGGATGTGACTAATGAGAGAGAGAGAGAGGAGGTCCAGGATGAAGCCAAAACTTATATTTTAGGCAACTGGACTCATGTCTCCATCTCCTCACTCCGTAAAAACATAACTCACAAGGCCATTGGCGACTGCGACTGGCTAAATCCAGTGGGTTTTTGTGTGGTCTTTATCTTATTTGCCCTCTCAGAAGCATTTGACACTGGTGTCTATTAGCTCCTTGGCTTCTTGACCCAATAACCTCTTGTTTTGCCCACATCCTCTGGTTACCTTTTCTCTGTCTCCTTTGAAGACTTCTCCCCCTCCCAGCCATTATGCTCCTCAAGGCTCAGACTTAAGCCACACCCTCCATCCCTACTTTCTCTGTAGGTGATACTACTCACAGGATTTTAATCACCACATACATGAAGGCAACCTACAAATTTATTTCTCCAGCTCTTAACATCTCTTTTAAGCTCCAGATCTGCATATGCAACTGCCCGCTTGACAAATCAACTCTGGGAAGTTTAAAAGGCTCCTCAAACTCAACATATTCAAAGCAAATCCATCACTTTCCTCCACAACCACCTAATCCATCACCTTCCTCCATCATCACCTAAGTATGCAGGCCAGAAAACTAGGAGTCATCACTCACATCTCTTTCTTCCTTACCTCTCACTTTCAATCTATCTGTGAGTCCTGTCAATTCACTTCTGATATCTCATAGCCATCCACCTCTCCCCATCCCTTCCCCAAAAAGTCTAGCCCCAGCTACTATAATCTACGGCTGAGCCTATCAGCAGCCTTCAACAGTGTCCTTGCATTCACACAGCCCCTGCTTCACTCCACTGTCCACCCTGCAGCCACAATCATCTTCTCAAAAGGCAAACCCTGCAAACCCCTTGCTGAAAATCCTTCAGTGGCTTGCCATTTCCTTTTAATAGGGTACACCAGGCTCCACATGCCCTGGCCTTGTTTGCCATTCCATTCTCATCTCATAAAATGTTCTCTCTCTCTGTTCTGGCTGCTCTGGCTCTCTTTAGTCCTTGGCAAACACCAGCTCCATTTTACCACAAGGCCTTTACATATGCTGTTCTTTCTGCCTAAAACGTTCTTCTGCCCCATTTCAATTTGTTATCTATCACTCCCCTGGTAAATCTAAGCTCATATCACTTCCACCTAGAAATATCCCTGAACCCCTCAAGTAAAAGCATCCCTTAATATACTCTCACAGCATCATATGCCTTCATTACACTCATCAAGACTGCAATTCTTCATCTGTTGCTGGCACACAGTAAGCATTCAATATGTACTTGTTGAACAGATGAACAAAAGAAAAAAGAATAAACCAGAAGAAAGTGATGTCCCAAACCAAGGGAAGGTAGAGTTTTTTAAAAGTGGTATCAAAAAAAAGGATATCAAGATAGTAAAGTCTTTAAATGATTCAACTGATTCTAGAGATCTTCTACCTTAAACAGATCAATGAAGTGCAGAGAACAAGCTGCTAATACATTTTCTAAATATTACATTAACCTTAACAGCAGTGCAGTTCAAATTGTGTATAATATTTTAATTCAGCAATATTAATAAAGAATAGTCTACTCATTCTGTTTCCAAAAACTATCTATATTTGTGAAAAGGCCATTTTTTCTCTAGTGAGTTAAAAGGAGAGAATCATTATAAAGAACACTAAAATTATAGATTACCTTCATCAATATACCATGAATTTTTTGATTTGGATTGTGGTTGTGAGTCAACAGAAGACCCATTTAAGGTATAAAATAATTCAGATCTGTTCCTATTTCCAGGGTCTGAGGTAGATCCTATGGAACAAGAAAAGTTCCTTTTAAAAATAAAGTCAATATGGTGTGAAAGTTTTTCCGTAAGAGAAAATAATATGTATATGGTGTTAACAATTATTTACACAACCAACAGATGTATACAAACACAATATATTTTATTAGTGCCTTCAGCTTTTAAAATTTTGGTAACCATTTTCGCAGTGTCAAAAAGATTCTTCAGCCCAAGAAACAATATAAGAGGAGAAGAGGAGTTAAGTTAAAAGAAAAGCCTGCTTTTTTTTTTTTTTAAAACAAACTGCTTTAAAAAATCATTTCATGTACTATGGCTTATTTCCAAATGTCAAAATCACCATTCCCCAGTTTCATTTGACGAACCTCTTGGTTCACATATTATTAACATATTATTTTAAAACGGTTGCCCTCAAAAGAAGGCAGTCTTCAAATGTATATAAATAGATGCATAAATTAAGTTTAAAAGATTTAAGGTTTAAACATTTTGGAATTGTTAGTCAACAAATCCCTTGCTGAATTTCTTCATGTCTCTGAAAAAGTGAAGCAGTATTATTTCTTATACATTAGATTTATTAAATGTAAGAAAATGTTAGTGTAGCTATGCCAGACACATCAAGACATTCCCCTGCCTCATTACTAAGAGGACATGCTATCGTTGAGAGCAGTGGGGTCTCCAGAACCTACAACAAAATCTGATTTCTTTTTCAATTTAAAGCAGATAACTCTACACTTCATACCTATAACTAAGATCTGCTACAACATAAGTAGTACACATATCTTAAGAAAATCTTTAGGCTATTCATAATTTAAGTGAGAGTAGCAAATTGGTGCTAGCCTATCTAGATCCATAGGTTAACATAAAAAATACTATCTATCACTTATATATTCTATTTAATTCTACGTCTCCCAGGGTCCAAAGTCACATAAAATATTTCTTAAAGTACAATTTCCTTTTAAATAAGCTGAAAAAGTTTTCTTCACTAGATAACTGAGGAAAAAATATTCTTTTCTTAACCTACATCTGAGTTAAAAATTCTTGCAGCTTTTTAAATTAGCTGTTTAGCTTGTATAACTACCACCCTATACAACTATGAAATATGTGGAAGCTAACCAAAAAACAACTAAAAACTCCACATGTATTGTAAGGGAGTCTCTGGAAGAAAGACAAAAATTTTTGCTTAGTGGTTTGGAATTTAATTTGTGCCACCTCTGTTAGCAAAATCCACATAATCTCTAGTATACTTTATCCTATAAACATTATCCATAAATGACTATTTTGTACAGCGCAGCTCTAAACTATATATACAAATGTTACAAGTAGGGAATTCCAAAAACCAGTATATATGGACCAGAAATAGACACAGGTCCCCACAGGAAACTTTTCATCATTTAGAAAAGGTTGCGAACCCTTGGCTTAAGCAACACCATCTATAAACATTTTTTAGTAAACTACTAAAAATGTTTGCAAGAAGAAAGTCTACGTATACATTAAGGAGTAATACGTTTTAACCTTTTTTCAATGCTATGGCAAATCAAAAATCATGTAAATAACTAAGAACTGTACTCTATTAATCCATACCTGTAGCCTTTGGTTTATTATGACTGGATGAACCTTTGTCCCCAACACCTCTTGACATAAAGGCTAGTTTGGGAGGCCTCCTTTCCTGTGTAATGCTATCTGAAACAGTAAACATGTTTTTTAAAGATAAAAGCAAATTTTTGTAGAAGAGAAACAATTGAACAAATACTGACAAGAACAACAACAATCCCTTTCCAACAAAAAAACAGAATTTTCAGAGTAGTTTTACAAATTCGTCAAGGCCATAAAAAGTACTGAAAAAGATCATACCAAAAAAAAAATCGTTGTATTTCAAAACATAATTTCTATAAGATAATACACCCCAAGTACAATTCAGCTAAGTGCTTTAACTTCTTGAAAATTTAACCACTTTTAATCAATTTTATTTGATATGTTGAAACACCACCAAGAAAACCTTACTCAGTTTTTTGCAGGATTTCCCAAATCTGTATCCCCAGAACACCCCAGTGTGTTATGAAGTGTCCCACTCTCAAATATCTCTAGAAGATGATGAGATAAACAGACTTCTTTACTGCATAACCCCAGAACCTTTAATATGCTAATATGCATTGTGAATCTCTCAAAAAGGGATATAGTAAACTTTTTTGATAATTTTGATAACTTATTTGAGAATGTTTTTTGTGCCACTCTACTTAGCATCTCAGATTAATATATTTCATGGGACACAGATTGGAAAAAGTCTGGTTTGGTATACGTATCAGTTTAAAAAAAAAAAAAAATATATATATATATATATGTTAAGAATAACACAAACACACATACATATAAGAGAAAAAACACAGAGAAATACACAAATGAATAATGCAGAAAGCCAGAGATAAATAGCAACAATATTTCTGAAGAAAACACTTAAAACTTTTTTGAAAAATTGGTGCAATAATTTTGTTTTTGATACAAAGACTACCTTAAACCTTAAAGGCCAGTGATTTTCATAAGATATTCACAAAAACTGATCAAACAAATGTAGAAAAGTCAGTCTGGAAAGTTTTCCCTTGGGAAGTTCAACATATCCGTGGAGTCCAACATGACACTTAAGAGTCCTACCTGATAAAGCTGTGTATCAGCAAAAACAGTATCACCCACAGTGGATTTTTGAGAACAGAAAGAGAAAAAGAGGGAAAGTTTTACATTTTAAACACAAGGAAAAGGCTATTTTTTTTAAGAAAAAGGAAATAATACTGAATTAATTATATATAAATGATGCTTGGTAACTTTTTTCCACAGTTGGAGGGGGAGAAGAATGCCTTATTAAACTATATCTTAACTGTCTCATAATGTGATCAAATGGAATATTATTTTAATTCAAAAATATGAATACTGAATAACCATGTGTTTAACCAAGTGATATAGTAAATGAAAGGCTATTTACCAATATTTTTTATCATGTTACCATTCAAATATCTCTAAATACCACATGTGAGAGTTACTGTGAAAGGTAAAACTTCTTAGTCACTGGCAAAAGTTTCCAAATTACAGCATATAAATTGACTAAAGAAAACTAACACCCACTATTAACTGTAATTAATTGCATGTAAGTACATTTTGAAAAGATATTCACATGTATACCATAATCTATATACATTATACAGTTAGTGCTGATTATAATAAAGGCAGAAAATGGTCTTAACTAAGGCCACCTGGCAGTACCAAAAGGCCCAATGGATGAGTCGGTGGTGACAACTCTGCTGGTGATGCTAGGGGAGAGCTCCAAGGGTTAGGAATATGCAGGGCACTGGAGTTGGAAATGGTGGTTATCTTCTGCCAAAGACTTTGTCATGGGGGAGGTAGGCGCTCAAATATCAACTCTGAGGAATAGGATAGTCCTGCAGAATTCTATGCAGATAAAGGGTCACATGCCATATCTAACTTGCCCTCCAGCAGTTACATACCAACTAATTCTTCTTTCTTTATCACAACTATATTCATGATCCAAAATCAAAGCCTTCTATCTTAAATGAATTTTAAGAGATTACCACCTCAGGAAAAGGCAAGTATGAGAAAGTAAACAAAGTAAGGAATAAATTTGGCAGGCAATTTTGTGAGATTAAAACAATCCTGATTAAAAGATAGTAAAAGAGATAGCAAGACATGTCCACCAGACGGCATGTATAAAATGTTCATAGCAGCCTTATTTGTAATAACCAAAAGCTGGAACAATGCATTCTACAGGAGAATGGATAAACAAACTGTGATCTGTTCATGCAATGGAATATTACATAGCAATAAAAAAAGAAGAAACAACTGATATACACAACAACATGGACACTGTGTTGAGAAAAGAAATGAAGCCAAAAGTACCCATTATATATACACAGCAGGAGTGCATTCAAAATGATAAAATTAGCAGCCTGACCATCACTCTTATTGACTTAATCAGAAAAAGAAAAATCCCTTGAAGAAACTTGGGTTGGAAATCGTAACAATAAACCAGTGAACAATAACAAACCACAAGAAATGTCTGTGAATTTGAATGACCCACTAAATTGAGAAAATTGCTTAACTGATGTACTGCTTAACATCATCAGCTACAAGAGCATAATTCAAACCCAAATGAGAATTTAATATCCATGGAGAAATCTATTGAAGAAAATGTAAGTTTACTTGGGTAGAATGAAGAATTATAAAACCTAATACCAAACATACTGTACACAACAACAATGCAAAAATCTCCTTACAGTGAGACTACTGATCAAAATAAATATTTTCCTTATATTTTAGACAATTTTATATGAAAAACTGTTCAAGAAATCCCGGAAGGTCCACAGAGATAACATCAGGGTTGCACACTGTGATCTAGTGCTTCAAAATAACCTTTTGGGCTCTAATTGTCTCATATGAGAGGAGTCCTGCCTATACAGACAACATTCAGGGTAATTCAGGCTGACAATCTCCACAGAAGGCCACTTAGCATTATCTATCAAAGTGTAAAGTACACATACCCTTTGACCCAGCAAGTCTACTTCCAGGAAGTTATCTTTTTTTTAAGATCTTATAAATATTTTAATGTAAGTATGAGTATAATATATCCCATTTAAATACTCAGAAAAGTATATTGACGGCACACAAGAAAAATCTACAGGTGACATGATATTGAGAGAGACAAAACACGAAAGGACAGAATTAGTATCCAAAATGATCTGAAAATGGAAGACTGGATAGCTCTAACGACATGAAGTTAAACAGGGACAAATGTAAAGTCCTGCCATATGTCCCCCAAATCAACCATACAAATATAGATCAGAAGCAGAAGGACATGTGAACAAAATGGGGGATTTAAGTCAAGCGTAAGTTTAGGAATCATTAATTCATTAGTTTATAAGTGCATTCATTTAGTCAAGAAATACTACCAACTCCATGCAAGGAAGGCATTACCGTGTCTCTGGGAACATAATTCAAACTGTGACAGGGCTGTCCCAAAATCTTTTCTGCCAAAGTCCTGTTCTATTGCAATAATTAGTCTACATACAGACTACGGTATTCTGTTCCCCTCTAGGTGTCCAAGTGTGAAGGTGTCTTTAACAAACCAGGTCTTATTCAGAGTATCTGGAAGGCATGCCATATGAGAAACGGCTAAAACAACTCAAACTATTTAGGCTGGAGAACAGAAGATGTAGGTGTCAAGGACACTCATCTTTGAATATCTGAGGGTTGCTACAAGGAAGAGGGGCTGGATTTGTCCTAACTTCATCCCCAGTTAGAACTAGAATCAATGAGGGAAGTTATAGGAAGGTAGAGGTAAGCACGTATCATACAAGGAGTGACTTTTTCACAATTAGATCTGTCTAAAATGAAATACTCTAATTTTCTTCAGGACAAAGTGACTCTTCTATCAAATGAACACATAAGTAATCTTTTAGCTATACTGGATACATGCAAACTGAAACATACATATGACATTACTCACTGAAGCATTGTTTATAATAGCAAAAGACTGAAAACAGCCTTAATGCCCATCAGTAGGGGACTGGTTTCAAAAAATTGATACATTTATAAAATGAAATACAATGCAATAATTTAAGCAAAAGATTAAGTATGCAATTTATGTACTAAAATAAAATGATCCCTATGATCGATCTACTGTTAGCTTTTTTTAAAAAGGTGCAATTTACTCTTCTGGGAAGATAAGTTGGTGTACTTTTTCCTATTCCTCCTGATAAGTACAGCTAAAAACTCTGGATGTAACATATAAAACAAAACTGAGAAACCTCTGAAAGGCAAAGAGGAGAAGGCAGATCAGCTAGGGAGCACAGGACCTAAGGAGTGACACGAGATTTCCCTGGGTTTTCTTATTGCCTCATATATCCCAGACTTAGAGCTGAAGAAGGCAGCAACCTGGAAATGTCAATGGGGAGAGACAAAAGAAACTCCCAACAAAGGTATCCTCTCATTAGTCAAAGAATGAGAAAAGACAAACCCTAGTAAGACAGAAACTTTTAGACAATAATCACTCTACTGCAGCCAAACACAGCGGCCACACCCATTCCAACAAAGGCCAAGCGGGGAATCTGTACTTCTGCTTCCACCTGACAATAATGAGGTGACACACACAACCCTTGAAGCGGCAAAAACAAAGTTTAAATATGATCTAGAACCTCAGAATATAATACCCAACTGTCCAAGTTTCAAATAAAAATCACTCATTATACCAAGAACCAGGAAGATGCCAAAAAGAATTTAAAAAGACAGTCAATAAATGCCAACACTGAGATGACAGAGATGTTAGAATCATCTGACAAAGAACTGTAAAGCAATCATGATAAAAATGCTTCAATAAGCAATTACAAACACACTTAGGAAAAAATGAAAAATAGAAAACTTTTTACATAAAAGATAAAGAGAAAGGAATATTAGCATACCACTAAACAAAGTCATCAAACCACAAAGGAAGAGAGCAAGAGAAGAAGGGAACAGAGAAGAAATACAAAAACAGCCAGAAACACTAGACTCCATAAAAATCAAAATATTTTGCTTTGTGAAAGACTCTGTTAAGAGGATGAAGAGATAAGCTACAGACTGGGAAAAAAAATATTTGCAAACCACATATCCAACAAAGGACTAGCGTCTAGGATATATAAAGAATTCTCAAAATTCAACAGTAAAAAAGCAAATAATCCAATGAAAACATGGGCAAAAGAGATGAAAACAAAATTCACTAAAGAAGATACATAAATGGCAATCAGTACATGAAAATAGATATTCAACATCATGAGCTATCAGGGAAATTCAATTAAAATCATAGTGAGATATGACTACACGCATCTCAGAATGGCTCAAATAAAAAATAGTGACACCACCAAATGGTGGTGAGGATGTGGAAAAACTGGATCACTCATAGATTGTTGATGGTAATGTAAAATGGTACAGCCACTCTGGAAAAGTGTGGCAGTTTCTTAAAAAGCATGCAAATACCACATGACCAGAAGTTGCACACCTGGACATTTATACCAGAGAAATGAAGACTTATGTTCACTTGTGTTCACTCTACACAAATGTTTATAAGCATTATTTGTAACAGGTAAAAACTGGAAACAAATCAGATGTCCTTCAATGGGAAAACTGTTAAACAAATAGTGGTATAGCCACAACATGGACTATACCTCAGCAATAAAAAGGAATAAACCAGTGATACACACAACATGGATGAATCTCTAGAGAATTATGCTGAGTGAAAAAAGCCAATCTCAAAAGGATTCTTGAAATGACAGAACTGTAGAAATGAAGAACAAATTAGTGGATGCCAGGGTTAAGGAGGGGTTGGGGACAAGATGGGCAGTGTGACAATAAAAAGGCAACATGAAGTATCCTTGTGGTAATGGGAATGTTCTGTATATTGACCATATCAATGTCAACACCCTGGTTGTGATCTTACACTGTAGTTGTATAAGATGTTCCTTTGGGGAAAACTGTGTAAGGGGTACACAAGATCTCTCTGTATTATTTATTACAACTGCATGCAAATATATAATAATCTCAAATATTTTTAAATCATATATCTGACAAAGGGCTTATATTCAGATTTATAAGAATTCTCAAAACCCAATAATAAAAATAAATTAACAAGAAATTGGCCAAAGATTTGCACAGATACTCCACCAAGGAAGATATACCGATGACAAATAAGCACATAAAAAGATGTTCAACATCACTGGCCATCAGGAAAATGAAAATTAAAGCTACAACTAGATGCCACTACATAGCTATTAGAATAGCTAAAATTTATAAGACTGACCATACCAAGCGCTGGCAAGGACATGCAAAAACTGGGATTCTCACACACTGCTGCTGAGAATGTAAAATAGTATAACCACTTTGGAAAGACCGTTTGGCAGGTTGCTGTTGTTTTGTTTTGTTTTGTTTTGTTTTTAAAGTTCAACAATCACCTACAATAGTACCAGCCATTCCACATCTGGGTATTTACCCAAGAGAAATGAATACCTAAGTCCATACAAAGACTTATACGTGAATTTTCATAGCAGCATTATTCATAATAGCCACAAACTAAATAGAAACAAGCCAAATATTCACCAACAAGTGAATGAAAAAGCAAACTGGTATATCCTTATGCTTCTAGGGAAAACACACTGTCTTTTCCTTTGCTCTCATGCTCACAACAATTTTGACACTTCTGGCCACCAAGTGTGTGAGGAGTTTTCCCACACTAACCTGTGACACCAGCTGGGTGTCCTACAATTCAATTTGGTTCTGATGCTATCTACCTGGGGTTAGCGGCAAATCCCACAAGTTAAGGGCTCAGCCCCAAAAGACCGTAAGCTTTGCAGTAACCTGCAAGCTCTCAAAACCCCATACTTTGGGAATGTTTATGGAGACTTCATCAGATAGGTATGCTTATTAACTCAATTTCCAGCTCCTCTCCCCTCTCCAGGGGATGGAGCTGTGGCTGAAAGTTCTAATCATGGCTTGGTCTCTGTAGTGACCAGCCCTCCATCCAGGAGCCCACTAAGAATCACCTCATAAGAACAAAAGACACTTCTATCACCCAGAAAATTCCAAAGGATTTTAGGAGCTCTGTGTCAGGAACCTGGGTCAAAGACCAAACATGAGCAAGACTCAGGGGCAGAGACATATATATATTATACATTTATATATTATATATATATATTATACACACATATAATATATATAATGCATATATATAATATATATTATGCATATATAATATATATATATATATTATTTCTCACTATAGAATGGAATACTTCTAAGCAACAAAAGGGACACGTGGATGAGTCAACAAATAATTACGTTGAATGAAATAAGTCAGACCAAAAAAAAAAAAAAAAAAGAATACATCCTGAGTTACTCCATTTATATGAAATTCTAGGAAAATGTGAACAAATGTACACTGACAGAAAAAAGATCAATGGTTGCCTAGATTTTGGAGGATGGGACACGCAGAGTGGAAGGAAGCAAACACAAGGGGCATACCTTGGGGTGATGGACATGCTCACTATCTTGACTGCGGTAAAGGTCTCACGGGTCTACACATTCGTTAAAACATAACAAACTATATACTTAAAATATGTGCAGTTTACTATACGTCAATTAAAACTCACTAAAATTGTTAAGATTATAAAAAGAAGGTACAAAAAAGTGTATAAAATATGCAAACACTGAACAACAAAGAAACGAATAAATCAAGAAGGATACAGAAGATAATTAGGTAGTTGGGGGGCAATGCTAGGAGGAAAAGGTCTCATACACCCTTTGAAAATTCTGTGCGAACATGAATGTACTACATAATCTAAAAAATAAAATTAGTATTACATTCCTAACCCCCCAAACTAAAAAAGACAATACAGATTGGACTAAAAAAAAGCAGAAATTTAGGGGAGGCACTAATTGATATGCTTCATCACAACAGGTTTAAGAACCTGAATATAATGTCAAATTAGATATGTTAGAGGTTTTTAATATTTAAAACAGTAACAAACGGGACTTCCCTGGTGGCGCAATGGTTAAGAATCTGCCCGCCAATGCAGGGGACACGGGTTCCATCCCTGGTCCAGGAAGATCCCACATGCCGCCAAGCAACTATGCCAGTGTGCTGCAACTACTGAGCCTGCACTCTAGAGCCCGCGCACCACAACTACTGAGCCCACACGCCGCAAGTACTGAAGCCCGCACTCTCTAGGGCCCGTGTGCTACAACTACTGAAGCCCGCATGCCTAGAGTCCATGCTCCACCACAAGAGAAGCCACCACAATGAGAAGTCCACGCACCGCAATGAACAGTACCCCCGGCTCGCCACAACTAGAGAAAGGCCGTGCACAGCAACGAAGACCCAACGCAGCCAAAAACAAATAAATTAATTAAAAAATAAAAATAAATAAAACAGTAACAGAGAGGAAAAACTCTTAACAGGTTGAAGACTCCTGCATTTTTAGTCAATGGTATTCTTCAGAAGCCTACTGTAATAAGCAATTGAATAGGATGAATTCTTTCCTAATCTCATCAACTGTTCAACTGCTTCCAAAAAAATTTTTTTAATGCTGTAAATAATTTTGTCCTATGAGTGAAGGTAATAGGGCAAGAAAAAAACCAAGAAACTAAATGAGATTATGACTATTTTCTTCTTTCTCAAGAAATGGGTGTTAATGATGACATGAAATATAGATGAAGACCTATTTAATTTAAATAAATGAGATTAATTTTTGTTTAGACAACTTTGCTTTTTAAAGTCTATTTGCAGGCTTTATTTTGTTGGCAAGAAAGTATAATTGGTGTACTATGTAATAAAAGCTGGTATCATTCCTAATTATCTTCTATTCATGGTTTATGAAAATGAAGGTTTAAAAGAAAAAAAAAAGCATTCTTTGCCTTGCCTGTCACTGCTCTGAGAGCCAGTAACAATGACAATGATAGTCACTGATCTGTAAGATCAAAGTTTGCCTGACAAGTGATTCCTAAGAGATTCATGTAACTAATTTTGATTATTTTAATCCTACATCACTATTTAAATAAAATATAATTGTAAATGTTTTTGAAGATAAATACTACTAAAGATGAATTCTTTGTGAGGTTATATATAATTCCATCACATGAAAAATAGAAATGGTAGCTTTTTCTTTTCTTTTCTTCTTAAGTGCTACTGTAGAACCCAAGATCATTTACATTTCAAACCAAATCGAGATATGGAAAAAGTATACAGAAAGAAATACAGCTCTGGAGTTTGAAAAAAAGGGGGTGGGGGCATTTCAAATCTTTATTCTACGGCAAACTGAGAAAAACACAATCAATTATACATAAGCCAACTTCATATTTCAGGTATCTTTTTCTTTCTTAAATTATAATACTGAACTAATGATTTCCCCAGCCTCCCAACTTACTTGATATAATGAATTATATTTAGTTGTAAAATGGAAAATTCAAAGAAATTCAATTAAGGTAGGTAAAAAGGATGGTTATACTAATAAGGTTTTGAGCTTTCAAAAGTACCCTTTGGACATTTAAAAAAAAAAAAAAAAGGGAAGAAAGAAAGAAAAAGAAATACCCACAGAGATATTTGATTTGGTAAGACAAGTTAAATTACATTTATCCATGTGGTTCTGGTGAGACAATATTAGCATAGAGTTGATTATCCCTGTAAGAATAAATAATGAAAGAAAATTGATTTTACAAGGGATTCCCCTTAGCTATCCAGCAATTTAACACTATAAAATTAGCATAACTCACAGAATTTGCTTATTAGGACAGGGCTTCTCAACCTCAGCAAGGCTAACATTTCAGACCAGATCTTTTTTTGTGGAGGGCTGCTTGCTGCACTGTAGGATGTCTAGCAGCATCTCTGTCTCTATCCCCTAGATTCAAGCAGTACTCCTACCCCAGATGCGATGATCAAAAACGTCTCCAGACATTGCAAAATGTCTTCTGGGGGTAAAATCACCACAGGTGGAGAACTACTGGCTTACAACTAAAATGACCTTCTTACGAAGGTTTTGTACTAATGCTAAAAGTAAAATTAAAACAAAACAAAACAAAAAACTTTAAAAATTGCTTAACATACCAAAAAAAAAAAAAAACAAAACAGTAAACTGTGACAGTCTCAAAAGAAAAAACTGCAATGGATACCAATGCATGGATGATTCTGATGCTGTAATTGGCAGAAAAGAATTGTAAAGAGGCTTTTATAACTATGCTTAATGAAGTAAAGAAAAATATGCTTACAGTGAAGCAGAAGATAGGAATATCTCATCAGAGAAATAAAAACTAGAGAAACAAAAAAAGGAACTGGATGGAAAGTCTTAAAATACTTTTAAAAACTTAAAAATACAATATCTCAAAAAATAATGTATTGGATGTGTTAAAAGCACAATGCAGATAAAAGAGGGGGAAGTGAATAAAACTGAAGGTAGAATAATAGAATTATCTAAAGAACAGAGGGACTAAAATTTGAAAAAAAAATTAACAGAACCTTAAGGATAAGGGACAATACCAAAAATTTTGACATATATCAAATTGAAGGTACAGAAAGAGAGAACACTGAAAGGAACAGAAAAAACATTTGAAGGAAAAGAAGAATGGCTAGACGTTTCCTACTTTGTTAAAAAATATAAATTTACAAATCCAAGAAGTTTAGCAAATGCCAACCAGGATAAAGATGAAGAAAATCATGCTAGGCACATCATAGTTAAATGCTGTAAGCCAAATATAAAGTCTTCAAAGCACCCAGAGAAAAACAACGTATTACATTACATACAGGGTCACAATGATTCAAGCTACTGATGACTTTTCATCAGAAACTATGAAGGCCAGAAAATCGTAGAAAACCAACTTTAAAGCAGAGTTCTATATATACCCAAAATATCCTTCAAATATGAAGGCAAGATAAAGATATTCTCAGACAAAGAAAATTAAGAGAAGTTCATTTCTAGAAGACTTCACTTCAACAAACACCACAAGAAGTTCTTCAGGATGAAGGAAAATGATAAATAGATGCACAGGTCTTTTAATTCTTTAACATATAAATGATTATTTCAACAAAAAATATAACATTTTCTTGTGCATTTTTAAAGTACATAGATGTAATGTACATGACAATTAATAGCATAAATAATGAGGAAGAGGTAACTAGATTTACATGGTTACAAGGTTTCTACACCTTAAACTGATGTATATAATTGGCACAATATTAACCCGAACTAAACTAAAACATTAAGGATATATACTATAATCCCTGGAGAAACCACTAAAAGCAATATTACAATGAAATATAGCTTAAAAACCAATAGATTAATTAACATATAATTCTTAAAATTTTTCAAATAATCTACCAAAAAGGTAGAAAATGACTGTAAGAAGAATGAAAAACAGAGGGACAAATAGAAAACATAAAAAACAAAAATTACTTTAAGTGTTAATAGATTAAACACAACAACGAAAAGACAGAGATCATCAGAATGGATTTTTTTTAAAATGACATGCTGCCTAAAAAAAAACAAGTGGGATAGAGTGGGAAAATGGACTAAAGAAGGTGGGGCGGGGGGAAACATCTCAATCCAAAAGAACACATTGGGGATAGGGCAGACAAAGTAGGACAAATAGAAAACACACAAGATGGTAGAAATAAATCTAACTGTCAGCAATGATAACTATTAATAGATTAAAATCTTCAGTTAAAATATAAAAATTGTCAAACTATATTAAGAAACCAACTATATGCGGTTATAAGAGACATAACTAAAACATAAATGATGAAAAAGAGACATACCTGGAAAATACTAACCAAAAGAAAACCTATCTATATCATACAAAACAGAATTTAAGGCAAAAAAAAAAAAAAAAAAAAAAGAAATTACTGGAGATGGAGGCAGTCACCACATAATGAGAAATCACTTAGAAGATACAACAATTCTAAATTCTAGGTACCTAAAAATTCTAAACTTGGATGCAGCAAATAACAATTTCAAAATTAAAGCAAACACTTATAGAATTAAGAAGAAATTAACAAATCCATCATCACAGGGGGATGTTTTAATATACCTTGTTCAGTAACTGTTAGACCTCACAATTAAAAACTCAGTAATGATACATAAAATTTGAATAGCATAATAAATTAGCTTGACCTAAGGGACATATAAAATATGCATGAACTACATGCAACTACAACTGAAGAAAACACATTCTTTTCAAGTACACACAGAACATTTCTGAAAATTGATCACATACTAGGCCATAAAGCCAGCCTCAACAAATGTCAAAGGATTAGTATCATATTCTCTCACCATATCAATCAAATTGAAAATTAATAACGATAAAAACAGACACCTGAAAATTTTTAAAGTACATTTTAAAATAGTTGATGAATTACATTAAAAAAATCATGAAGGAAATTACAAAACACTTCAAGTTTAATTGTAACAAGATAACTATATATCAAATTTTATGGACTGTAGGTAGTTGGGTACATAGAGAATCTATAGCCTTAGATGCTTTACACTAGAAAAAAAGACTAAAAATTAACAAGCTAAGCATGCAAACTAAACAGTTTAGAAAAAAATAGAATAAATCCACAAAAAGTCAATGAAAAAATAATTTTAAAAATTACTGAAACAGAAAATCAATATATCTAGAAAGGATTAAGAAATCCAAAAGATGGTTTTTTGAATAAATGAAAGTGAGAATCCTCTGGCAAGATTGTTTTTCTCTGTCTGCCTTATTTCACTTAGCATAATGCCCTCACAGTCCAACCACATTGCCATAAATGGCAGGATTTCCTTCTTTCTCATGGCCAAATAATATTCCACAACATCTTCTTTATCCATTTATCCATTGATGGACATTTTGGTTGTTTCCATATCTTGGCTACCGTAAATAATGTTGTAATGCATATGGGAGTGCAGACATCTTTTTGAGATCCTGTTTTCATTTCCTTTGGATATACATCCAGAAGTGGGCTTGTTGGATTGCAGGGTAATTCTATTTTTAATTTTTTGAAGAAAAAGGCAAATACTGTATGATCTCATTTATATGTAGAATCTGGAAAGGACAAACTCAGAAAAACAGAGAGTAGAGTGGTGGTTACCATGGAGTGGCGGGGTGGAGTGGCTAATCATTAAAAAAGAAATAGTGTACAATTCCACTTAAATGAAGTACTTAGAGTAATCCAAATCATAGAGACAGGAAATAGAATAGCAGTTGCCAGAGGCTGAGGGTAGGGGAGAGATGGGCGTTTACTGCTTAATGGGTACAGAGTTTTACAAGATGAAAAGCATTAAGGAGGCAGATGGTGATGACTGTTATACAAAATTATGAATGTGTTTAATACCACTGAACTGTACTCTTAAAAATGGTTAAGATGGTAAGTTTATGCTATATGTACTTTACCAAACAAAAATGTTTTTTAATTTAAACACATGCATTTAAAAATTTTTTTTTTTAAATTTTACCCCAACACTTTCCAAGGAACAGGCCCTTCCTGAGGCAAGCCCATTCCAGGGCACTATGTAAAAAAATTTTTAAACATGCAATGCAAATTTGTTCTTTAATTTTGAAACATGTAAAAATTAGCAAACTGGACCAAGCAATGCATGACTCATGATAAAACTGGACTTATATCAGGAATGTAAGGCTAATTTAATATTAGCAGATCAAAAGAAAAGAAACACAGGACTCTCTCAATAGATAAAGAAAAAAGTTTGATAAAATTCAATATCCACTCATGATAAAACTCTTTGACAATGGGGAATAGTGGGTAACTTCTATAACCTGATAAATGACAGCAACAACAATAAAATCCTATGATGAACATCATACTTCATAGTGCAATGCTGAAAGCATTCACTTTAAGATCAGGAGCAAGGCCAAGATGCCTGCTATCACCACTTCTATCCAATATTATATTTACAGGGACACTAGGATAACAAAACCATATTTTAAAAATGAAAGATATAAGGATTAGAAGGAAGAGGTAAAACAGTATTTGCAGATGATAATGACTTGCTACTAAAAAAGTAATCTACAGATAAACTGTGAATAAAAGATTTTAATACGATTGTTTATAACAAAACTCAGCACACAAAAGTCAACTGAGATACTACTTCACACCCACTAGGATGGCTAGAATCAGAAAGTCAAATAACAACAAAAAGATGAAGAAATCAGAATTCTCATACACCGCTGTAAAATGCGAAATGGTGCAGCCACTTTGGAAAACAGTCTGGCAGTTCCATAAATGATTAAACATGAGCTACCATATGACCCAGCAATTCCATTCCTAGATATATACCCAGGAGAAATGAAAGCATACATCCACACAAAAACCTGTACACGAATATTTGTAGCAGCATTATACATTATAGCCAAAAGATGGAGGGAACCCAAGTGTCATCAACAGATGAATGGATAAACAAAATGTGGTATATTACTACAATGGAATATTATTCAGGCATAAAAAGGAATGAAGTACTGATATATGCTACAACATGGATGAACCTTGAAAACATTATGCTAAGTGAAAGAAGTCAGTCACAAAAGAGCACAGATTATATTATTCTATTTATATGAAATGTCTACAACAGGCAAACATACAGAGGCAGAAAGTAGACTGACGGTTGCTTAGGACTGAGGAGGATGAAGGGATAATGGAGTTATAGCTAAAAGGTACAGGGTTCCTTTTTGAGTTGATGAAAATGTTCTCCAATTGACTGTTGTGATAACTACACGTATCTGTAAATACACTACAATACACTGAATTGTATGGCTTAAACTAGTGAATTATATGGTATGTGAATTAGATCTCAATACAACTGTTTTTATAAGTAGACTATATTTCTACTTATCACCAAAAAACTATTAGAAAATATGTTTTACTTTATAATGTATCAGAATACATGCAAGAAATGGAGAAAATTATAAAATTTTACTAAAAAGAGATTAAACAAATGAAAGGCTACACATTGTTCATGTATTAGAAGTTTCAATATAATAGAAATGTCAATTTTCCTCAAATTATTCCACAGCTTAACTGCAATTCCAATCAAAATCCCAACGGAACTCTCATAGTGTTTGATAAGCTGACTGTTAAATTTACAGTGAAGAGTCAAAGGCCAATCACAGCCAAGACACTCATTAAGAAAAAGAACAAGCTCAGGGTTTATTGTTTTGCTCTTCTGATGTCAATTAAAACACCTGGTTATTAATTTTAATAAATCTTTTTAGTTATAAAAAAAAAGAACAAGAAGGGAAATGTACTCTTACAGCTGTAAGACTTCTTCTAAAGCTATGATGATAAACGCCTAGAGGTCTTAATGTAGAAAAAGAGTAGAGCACAGAAAGAGATCCATATATACATATGTTAAAACTTGATTTATACCCAGCAAGCATGGTAGAGAAAATTGGGTATACGTACCTCATATCCTACACAAAATAAAATCTAGGTGTATTATACACTTAAATGTGAAAAGCAAAACTATTAAACTTTTAGAAGACAATATAGAATAACAGGAAAACTCAGAAGAGCAATGAGACAGGACTAGGGCTCTTATTAAAACATATTATAATGAATCATTAAAAACAATGTAGTGCTGAAGCATGAACAGACAGAATAGAAAGTCCAGAAATAACTGAAGTATATGTGGGAGTTTAGTATGATGAAAGTGGCATCTCAAAGGAGGAAGAAAAAGATGGACTTTTTAATAAATGGTGTTGGGACAAGTGGCTAACTATCTGGGCAGGGGGGTGGAAACTAAATTAGATCCATATTTCACATCATACACCATATAAAATAAAAATGGATCAAAGATATAAATGTAAAAAATAAAACCACAAGAGTACCAGAAGAAAACATGGGGAAATTCCTATATAACCTTGGAATGACAAAATCCAGATGCCTCTAACAAATTGGATAAATTCAGCTATGTAAAAATTTTAAATCCTGCGTGACAAAAATCACCTAAAGCAAAGTCAAAAGACATTAAACTAAGTGAAATAAGCTATACACAAAGGACAAATATTCTATGGATTCCACTTACATGAGGTATCTAGAATAGGCAAACCTATAAAGACAGAAAGTAGAGAACAGAAGTTACCAGGGGCTGAGGGAAGAGAGAAGTGGGGAGCTATTTCTAAATAGGTATAGAGTTTCTGTTTGAGATTATGAAAAAGGTCTGGAAATGGCAGTGATGGTTGCACACCATTGTAAATATACTTAATGCCACTGACTGTACACTTAAAAATGGTTAAAATGGTAAATCTTATTATATATATTTTATCACAATGTTTAAAAATGAGGACAATCAGATAAGCAAACAATTAAAAACACTAATGACAAATGAGGGTTGGGGACAAATGAGACAGGAACATTTGCACCTCATATCACAGAAGAGTTTACAACCCTAATACATAAAGAAGAAATTAGTAAGAAAAAAAACGATAATCCAATTTTTTTAAATAGACAATAAATATGTACAAACAGTCCACAGAAAGAGAAATACAAATTTCTCTTAATCATACGAAAGGATACTCAACCACATTCATCACAGACATGCAAATTAAAACTATACTGAAATATATCCTTCACCTATCAGATTGGAAAAAAAATTTATGACAAGGCTATCAAAAATCCCCCTCATGGAACCCTCCTATGCTGTTGGTGAGAATGTAAACTGTTGCAGCCACTATGGAAAACAGTGTGGAGGTTCCTTAAAAAACTAAAAATAGAGGGACTTCCCTGGCAGTGCAGTGGATAAGTCTCCACACTCCCAATGCAGGGGGCCCGGGTTCGGTCCCTGGTCAGGGAACTAGATCCCACATGCATGTCACAACCAAGAGTTCACATGCCACAACTAAGGAGCCCGCATGCCGCAACTAAGGAACCCTCATGCTGCCTCCCGCAACTAAGACCCGGTGCAACCAAATAAATATTTTTTTAAAAAACTAAAAATAGCGCTACCCTATGATCCAGCAATCCCACTCCTAAGCATATATCTGAAGAAAACTCTAATTCAAAAAGATACATGCACCCCAATATTCACAGCAGCACTATTTACAATAGCCAAGACATGGAAGCAACCTAAATGTTCATCGACAGATGAAAGGATAAAGAAGATGTGGTATATGTATACAATGGAATATTACTCAACCATAAAAAAGAATGAAATAATGCCATTTGCAGCAATATGGATGGACCTAGAGATTATCATATTAAGTGAAGTAAGTCAGACAAAGACAAACATCATATGATATCACTTATTTGTGGAATCTAAAAAATGATACAAATGAATTTATTTGCAAAACAGAAACAGACTCACAGACATAGAAAACAAACTTATGGTTACCAAAGGGGAAAGGGAGTGGGGAAGGGGTAAATTAGGAGTTTGGGATTAGCAGAAACAAACTACTATATAAAATAGATAGACAACAAGGTCCTACTGTATAGCACACGGAACTATATTCCGTATCCTGTAATAAACCATAATGGAAAAGAATTTGAGTGTGTGTACACAAACACAAACACACACACACACATGCGTATATATATATATATATATATATATACATATATATATATATGTATATATATATATATATGTAAAACTGAATCACCTTGCTGTACACCAGAAACACAACATTGTAAATCAACTATACTTCAATAAAAAAATAAAGAACAAAATAAAAAAATAAAAATAAATCACCCTCACACTGTGCTGGTAGGAATATAAAGTGTTATATCCACTACTGAAAGCAGTTTAGCAGTATCTAGAACAATACAAATCCATGCAGCTTTTCACCAAACAATCCCACTTCTGGGAATTTATCCTATAGATAAGTTAAGCACATGTGGAAAATATATATGTACAAGGCTATGCAGCATTGTTTGTAATAGTAAAAAATTAGAAACAATCCAAATATCCATCAATAAGAATCAATAAATTATGGAACCACAATACAATGGAAAAATAAACACTGTAAATAATGAGAAGAACCTCTCTATTCAGATACACAAAGAGCTCCAAGATATAGAGTGAAGAGAATAAAGCACCGTTCAGAACAGTGTAAATACTATGCTTCATGCCTAAAAAGGGAAGAAAGACTATGTATTTATATTGTATAAAGAAACTCTGGAAAGATATACAAGAAACTAAAAAAAATAGTTACTAGTGGGAGGCAAGGAGTGGAGTGAGGGGGCAACTGGAGCAGAGGGGATAAGAATGGAAACAAGATACCCTCCTATACTGTTTCATTATTTTGATTTGAGCTATGTGAATGCATTTCTTATTAAAAATTATTTTAGTAACTTGATAGTTATTAAACTCAAGGGTATTTGTATTGGTCAAAACTCAAATGATACAATGTATATTTCATTACATGTATGTCTTTTATCTCAAAAGGAAAAAAACCCTAAATACTTATTTCTAGTTAATTATATGCACGCTGAAGTATTTAGGAGGAAGTGTACTGATGTCTGTAACTTATTTTGAAATGCATTAAAAAAAAGGTGGATCAGTGCATGGATAGAGGGATGGATAGATAGATGATAAAGCAAGTACAAAAATATTAATTGTAGACTCTAGGTCGTAGGAATAGGGATGTTCAGTATAAAATCCTTTCAACTTTTCCATATGTTTGAAATTTCATAATAAAATGTTGAAAAAATATTTTATTAAAAGTTTAAAATAGAGAACTCATAAATCAATAAATAGACAAACAAATCAATAGAAAACTGAGCAAAGACACAAACAGGTATTTAATAGAAGACACAAATGTTCCATAAACATATGAAAAGTTATTCAACCCTACTTGTAATCAGGGAACTACAAATTAAAA